>NC_091062.1:117664443-117977777 GCF_000393655.2 Nicotiana sylvestris | reverse complement strand
CACAAAAAAAAAAAAGAAATGAGCGAAATATAACAAAAATTAAGCTTACCGCCACAAGAAATTTGACGACAATGACAGATCCCTAGCGTATTTGGGAAAACCACCAGTGTATCAATGGAAGCCCTAGCGTATTTGGGGGGAGGAACTGCCGATAGAGAGAACTGAGAAGAGAAGAAAAGTCCTAGCCTAAGAATGGGAAAAGAAAAGGAGCTGATGAGTGAACTGAGAAGGACCCTAGTGTATTTGGATTTTGGGCAATTGGGTTTGGGATGGGCTGATTTTTATGGAACTTAAAATTGGGCCTTAGCCTATATAAGTATGGAATATATATTTTAAAGAATCCATGTACTAATAATTCGGTTTTTTCGGTTATCCGAAAAAAATAAATCAATAACCGACGACCGAACCGAAAAACTGAATTTTAAAAATTTTAATTTGAAACCGACCGAAAAAACCGAAACCGAAATTAAAAAAAAAATTGGTTCGGTCGGTTTTTTCGGTTCGAACTGATATATGCCCACCCCTACTTACAATGGTTTAACTACATTAATCTAAGTATTATTTAATACTGAATACAACAGGGAATAACTTATTCTGGTATAAGTACTACTTATCATAACTAGTTCATGAACCAAATGAACCTCGTTCAGGTTGGATGTCTAATTCTTCACATGATCAGAGTCAATGTCTTCATGTGTGCACCTAGAATTACGTCATTGTAGATTGTGTTATATAAACATGCAAAGGAGTCTATACATGTTATATTTTTGTTATTTTAATCTAAAACTAAGCATTTGATAGTTCTTACCGCTGGTGCTATATATAAGCATTTGATTAGTTCTTATCGGTGGAGCTATCTATTTCCATAATTCCATGCTACGGGAGTTTACTGATTAATAGTACTATGCAATTCCACTGTTTCGTTTGTCTTGTTGCCCGAGAATGGCACTTCGTTGTGAAACTCTCTATTCCTCCCTCAAGGTCTACTATTTTATGGTTAATAGCATCAGAAAGAAATCATTGAGGCAGAGGTAGTAGTAGTTTCTTGATTTAATGCATTTCGTCTCTCATCCGGTTGGGCAAATTTTATTGCCTAAGACGTGCAGAAATTCAGCATTTGGTCTTCAGCTTATTACTTTCTTTTATCTTTTACAATTATATGTAGCATGGATATTTCTTTTTAAGTCCAATGTCAGTTGTATACTTATTCTAGTAAGATTATGGACTTTGTTCTGAAATTGGATTGGTATAACTTCTTGTTAGATATGGGACCGAAGAGTTCAGCAAAGTTCATCATTTTACAATGGACTAAAATTTAGGGTACACTACACTCTTCTGGCTTTGGGTTTCTCCTCTAGATCTTTTTTTCTTTCTGAATGTTGGATTATTAGGCAATTGCTTGTTCACTTCTGTGTAATGAACATCATACTGTGTTACGTACTGTTTTCATATTGATTACCACTTACTGTGTTACATATTGTTTTCATGTTGATTACCACTTCGGCGACAACATTATCGTTAGGAGATTAGTAGGTCATCAATTGAAAAAGAAAACTGAATGTTATAATGCATAACAGATTCAAGTTAATATGGGATATATGCATACGCTTAGCAAGATGCATGCCCTTTGATATTTTTCCCACAAGGATAACTTTTTACATGATGAGTGATCATTTTACAGTATGGAGGATGCAACTTCAGTATGGGGAATGATTCCAAACAAGAGCCCCATGTTTGCCTTCATCTTAGTCTGACAGACTATAGGTTCTTATATATTTTTCTTCCCTTCCTTCCTGCTTTCCACAATTTTATTAATATCTATCTAGTTGATGTACATATGATGGAAAACCTAGAGAGATTTTTTTCCTCTGGTGAAATACAGCCTATTTAATCTGAGAGTTGAAGAATGTAGTACTGAAGTTTAAGTACGGATAGGGCCAAGATAGGGTAAGTACTTTTGGCACTGAAAAGGATAAGAAATTTAAGTTGGTTCACCAGGCTCTAATGCAACCACATACATATGTTTAAAAATCATAATGGCTGTGTTATGTCAAAGCAGTTATTCTCTCTTAGATAGTTAGGTTGAAGGACAAAATTTCAGTTATTTGTTCGACTTCATTTTCTCTATTTAATTATCAGTATACCAGTATTTTTCCAAGAAAACAACGTTCTCTTTTGCTTTTAGTACTAGTATTGGGTCTAGACTGTTCCATATGATTGTGCATCTGAAGTTCCTATCCTGCAAATGTTTATATAGATAGTTTAGGAGCACTTTGACACGTGATCGGTTGAGTGCAATTTCTTGTTCTCTTAGTTATTTTCTTTCTTTTTTCAGATCTCCTCGTTGACAAAATAACATTTTCAGTCCTTGTTTGTCCTAAATGGAAAAAAGATAAAAGATAAAAAAAAAAAAAAAAAAGGAATTCTAGTCAATAGAAATATGCTTGAGAAATTTGACAAGAGCAATTACTTACGTTAAAAGGTCATTTTATTTCTTTTACGAGAGACCAATGCAAACATATTTTTACCTGATATGATTTTTTGGCGGAAGATTTGCACCTGAGATTAATCTTTTCCTGTGAAAGCAATATGTGATAGTGGTAGAAATGATGTAATGGATAAAAGAGGAGTTCTCTGAAGTAAAAGAACTCTGTTTTAGTTTGCGAGCTGAACTCATCAAATGCTCATATACTCTCGTCATTTCTTTACAAGAGAGAAACCAGATTGCACGTTCCTCTCTTTTGTTTCCCTCCAATAAGAATTTTTGTATGAACTGACGCAGTTTCTATAAATAAAAATCTGTTGTTACCAATTATTCTGTATTTGCTGCTTTTTAAAACTTAAAAAAAAAAAAAAAGAAGACGAGAGAAAATGAAGAAAAAATTAAATATGTATCTTGACCAGACATGAATGTCATATTTGTCAGATTGGGGATCCCATCCACTGAACTGTATGGTATATTTGATAGGTCAACCCAGAAGTTGATATGGGAGATGAAAATACTTTACCTATTTGTTTGTATGCATTTCAACCTGCTATGCTTGTTGTTAATAATTTTGCTTGTCTTGTTGATCATTTGATTTCTGACCTAAGTTTTCAATACAATAGCTCGAGAAATGCATCTCGTGTAAATGTAATGCTGATCGTGTTCTTCATTTCTCTGATTTCCTTCTTGGTTGAAACTGAGACAGTATTTATTTCTACGATGTCTGTGCTTCAATAATATTATTCAATGAAATTTCATTTTATTTCTTTTACGAGAGAAATAGAAAGAAATTAGAACTAACAAATTATCTTACGGAAGAAAAATTTTCTACTCAGGACTTTTGTGGGCACAAACTTAGGTCCTATATGGGAAAGATTTGTAGTTCCATCTGAAGGTAAAATTTTCTGCTATGATTGTTTGTTTGAACTATCTTTCTTCCTATTGGAAGTGATTGTATCCTGTATACAGTGGCGGGGGCAAGGCTTTTGCTAAGGGGTTCAAAAAAGGAATAAGTTAAAAAATTTAATGAAATTGTAGCTAGTGAGAATTGAATCAATGACCTCATAATGGTTTTGAATCCATTTGACCACTAAGCCATACTTTTGGAATGTGTGAAGGGGATTCAAAACATAATATATAGAGGTAAAAACCAGATTTTGCCTTATATACACCATGCAATTTTTCGGCGAAGCGGGTTCGGGTGAACACCCTTGCGCCCCCCCCTAAATCCGCCCCTGCTTGTATATCTCTATTGTATGTGTAATCATGCAAAAGTAAGAAGCGCAATCTTGACTTGCTTCTTTAGCATCTTTTTCTATTTGTCTTTTCAACATTTCAACATAAGGTCTGCGGCAAATGTGATATTTAAGAATCTATACATAGAATGGGCTATTAGAACTACATCTGACATTGCACAGAGCAGGCAGTTTGAGAATATAAAAAAGGATGGAAATGTTCTAACTCATATTGCAGTAAACGAGACTGCAATTCATTTGTGCTAAAAACTATGACATGGATTTCTGCAGATGATTGCGAACAATGTCAGCATATATCAAGTCCCCTCGGTTATGGTGCAGTTGTCGAGACTTCTGACATAAGAATACTTGTGCTTCAACGAAGTAATAAAGTTGGAGAATTCCCAGGATATTAGGTTTTTCCTGGAGGCCATCCGGGGGTATGTCATCTGCATCAATAAGATGTTGTAGGGAATTTTTAATAAAATGATAAAGAAATTTTGCTGAGCATCAGCTTTTAACAACTCAAAATGGAAGTAGGATTTGTAAAATTGTTGTAACCCAACAAGTAATGAACCCACAGCCTTTCATCTTCACGTGCTTGTTTGGCCTCCCAATTTAAAACCATCTACGACAGGCTTTTTCAAAAAAATAAAGGCAGAATAGGTAAAACCCTCCCTAAACTTGACATTTTTTTAATAAGTGTACACCTTAACTATACGTGATTTTAATTACCCCCTATGTTTACTTTTTCGGATTTTATTACCCCCTGACCTGCCACATGGCAGTGGAAGTTGGTTCAAATGGCTTAGTGCGCGTGGGGGAGTATATTTTTTGCCACATGAGTTGAATATTTCCCTTTCCCAATCCTAGAACCATTCCTATCGGTAATAATTTCCCCCAACGGTAACAACCCCCTTCTCACCCCTATTTATTGGCTTCTTTCTAAGTCTTCAGCATTTTCTTTGTTCTCACATTCTTTGTCCAGCCAAATTCCATCCCCTCCCCCCCCCCCCCACCAAAGATTTTGGCTCTTATTTTTTGGCCAAATAACAACCATTATTTTACTTGGAAGAAAGAAGATGAATGTTTTTTGTAGATGTGACAAGCCAACTCCTTTAAAAGTTGCATGGACTACTGCAAATAATGGACGACGATTCTTTGGATGTAGTCTTTATCCGAAGACAAATTCTTGTCGATTTTTTCAGTGGTATGAACCTCCATTTCCGGAGCAAGCAAACATTGTTATTTCTGGGTTGTTGAAGAATACTAGCAAACTATCGAAGAGGGAAAGACTGCTAAAGTTTCTATTATTTTTCAGTTTACTTTTGAATCTGATTTTGCTCATGTACAAATAATGGTTATCTGGTAGTATGTAATAGAAGTTAAGCAATATGATATGTTGTTCGACACTGCTATCCACAAAAACAACCAATCACAATCACAACATTTTGTCAACATAGCTGGTAATTTGACAAAGAAAGTCGGAATTTAATATCTAACAATAGAGTTAAACTATGTTATCCATATACAGCTAGACATACACATGACTAAAAAGTTCATAAAAAAAAGTTTTGTACCACCATCAGTATCCACAAAAAACAGACACCCCATGAATTCAACTAAAACAGTCACCCCACGAATTCAACAAAAAAGAAGTCTAGTATATTAAATACAACATCAGTAAAAAAAATTCAAGTGGTCTTCTTGGAGGGAGATTTCCCGGTTTCCCCATAACCTTAGATCTTGTTTGTATTCCACCGGATTAAGACTTTGTCTTGATTCTAGCCATTGCAGCTTGGACTTGAAGTTGTCTTTGAGTCACAGCTTCCTTCCCTTTCCATTTCAAACCTTTAGAAGGCTTATATCCAATATCACCAGTAACATGGGTAGAATCAATTAAAGGGTCAGTATAAACCTTTCTGGCTGTATGCAAACCATGCTGATAACATTCAAACCAAAAGATACATTTCAAAGTTAGACAATAACATCATATAGTAAGTTAGACAATAAAATGTAAGGACAAAAAAAATACACTTACATTTATACTTGTAAAACTAGATTGTGCAACAAATACATCATGTCCTTGAAGCCTAGGCCTCTTGTAGTGGCTCCTTCCCCCCCCCCCCCCCCCAGATTTTCCTCTAGTACTTGTAGATGCATTGTCAGATTCCTTTCTGCCTCTCTTTTGTGAAGTTTTTGTTGTTAATTGTTGTGAGCAATTAGTAGTCTATTATATGAAAAAAATGAGGAATTAGCTCTTAGATAACTAAGAAGATAATAATAAAGGAAGAAGGTAGGAAGGTACCTCTTGAGTAGTTGTTGGTATTGTTGGACAACTCCTCATATTATGAATACTTGCTTTGCAAATGGAGCATGTCATAGTTATTCCCTTCTTTGATAATTTTTCAGCCCTTTTTATTTCTCCAACTTCCTTTCTTCTATTTTTTTTTGGCCTTCCAAACATATTTTGAACTAGAGGAGGTAATACCTTGGGGTTACTACTTTCTGGCCACATTATCATGTTGGGAACTGGTTGTATGAAGTGTGAATATGCCTTCATGTAGGTCTCTTTCCTGTACCAGTGTACAATATTCTCTGAAGGATCAAGTCTCTTGAAGTGCATTGTTGTTATAGCATGTGGACATGGAATGCCTTTCAGTTCCCAAGACCTGCAACTGCAATAACCTGTTCTTAACTCTAAAATGAACTTGCATGGATCATCTTTGAGTTCAAATCCAGTATCTCCATTAAACATGATGTCAACCCTTATTGACCTCTCAACATTAGTATTGAACACCATCATGGCCATTGGAGATACACCATCCTGCCAAGTTTCAGCAAATTCTCTCATCTTTGCTACCCTACTCATAACTTTGACCCTTATTTCCTCTAGCATTGATATGATTGTCTTGTGTCTAGGGCCCAATATCCAAGCATTGAAGCTTTCACACATGTGTCAACAGTATCACACTTGGAGAATGTTTGGAAGAATGCTTTGCACCATCTTTCTTTGTTGTATTTAACTAGGTCTTCACAAATGTTATGACCCAATTTATCAAGATCATCTAGTTTTCTTTTCATTTCAGACTCAAATGCTGATCTAACAACGCTCCAGAATCTTTTTCTTCTTTCAATCCCTCTCTATTTTATAGACCAGTTTGCCAGAATGTGTCTAGCACACATTATATGCTCACACTAAGGTAAAATCTCTTCAACAGCTGAATATAGACCCTGCATTAAAACAGAGAAACAGTAATACTTAAACAACAGAAAAATAGACCATCTTAAAACAGCAGAAAATAGTAATACTTAAACAACAAAAAAACAGAAAGACGGTCACCTTTAAAAATAAAAAAAAATAGAAAAACAGTAATGTTTTAAACCAGAAAAACAGTAGTAGTTAAACAGCAGAAAAATAGTAGTATTTAAACAACAAAAAAACAGAAAAACAAAAGTATTTAAAAACATAAAAACAGTAGTACATACCTTTTGCATGTCACTTATCATGGTGAGTTCCTTGCCATCTCCCAAGTTGAAATCAGTTTGCAATAACCTGAGGAACCAACTCTATGTTTGCTTTTTTTCAGTGCCTACAACAACCCAAGCTATTGGGAACATTTGGTTATTCCCATCCTTTGCTACTGCTGCCAATAGTTGCCCTTTACAAAAACCTTTTAAAAAACATCCATCTAACCCTATACATCTCCTACAACCCTCCATAAACCCCTGCTTCATAGCTGCAAAACAAATGTAGAAACTGGAAAACTGCTTCTGCTCATCATCTGTGTCTGTCAATTTTATTGCACATGTGCTACCAAGATTTGTTTTGAGTAGCATATCCCTATAGTCTAGAATCCTACCAAACTCAACAACATGATCCCCCATAATCTCTTTCAACACAATCTTTTTGGCCTTCAAACAAACAACCTTACCAACATATAAACCAAGCTTTTTTCTCACCATATCCTGAATTTCTCAACCTTTAATTCTAGGTTGTAAGGTAATTCTATCTTTGAACTGCTTTGCCACATATTTTGAATTACACAGATAGTTGTAAGTGGTTTTATGACATTTGTGTCTTGGATTGTAAGTCTTGATTGTGAAGTTTGTACTCCTACCTTCCTTGCTAGCAAACAACAACCAAGGACAACCAATTTTGCATTTAACTCTGACCCTATGTGGCTCATTGGGATCCTTTAACTAGCTGAATACCTTTCTTTATATCATACTTAGCAACGTCTTCTCTAAATTCCTTCACATTCTCAAATACCATCCCCAATTGCCAAGTAACAATTTTGGCAGAAGGATCATAAACCACTCTATTTATTTTTTTCCTTCCCCTTAACTGTCCCATATTATCTACATCATCATCAGATACAAGATCACCCTTCCCTTCCAGATCTGATTCAGATTCAAAGATATCTGGATCTGAACTATCATAGTAAGGCTCATCATCACCTCCTAATTTGTCTCTCATATTTTATTTGGGCTGATCTATGTTCTCATAACCTTCATCAACTCCAACTTCACCTAAAAATACATTAGGTTTTTCCTTCCTAAGTTTCTCATATTCTTTTGTCTATATTTCTTCACATCTTCTTTAACAACCCTCAACTCTTCATGGACATCACTTCCATAATCAAATGACCTCTCAGATTCATCACCAGATGCTATTTCTTCTTCTTCTCCAGCAGGTTCTACCTGGTGAGAATCAGTAGCAATGTGATCTACATCATCAGCAGCATCAGATTCTTTTTCCTCTGAAGAGGAAGTCCAATCTATGGGTGAATCCTCTTCTTGAGTGATATTCAAAGGAGTAGGTAACTCTAGATCTGGATTTGCATCAGTAGTATTTAAAGGAGGACCACGGGGAACAAAAGATTCCCTATTTGTCTTGTTGTGTGCTAGAATTAAAAGGCTCACCCACGTGGCTTATTTGGCTACCCTCTATAACATCCACCTCCTCAAATTGTGAGTTAGAAGAGACAAAAATGTCTATTGTGTCCCCATTGTTTAATAACATAGCAAGGTCCATTAAATTCGTATCTTTTGTTAATTCAACCAAACTGCCACCCTTAACACTCATAATATAAGTTTTTCCTAACTTTGTAATCCCAAAATCCTTAGCATAATCATATAACTCTGGTATTGACAAGTGGTCACAGTCGACATTAGTCACATGTTCAACCCTACCCCAAATATATAGAGGTCCTACCTCACTCAACAATATCCCACCAATTTTCCATCTTAGATTCAAATACTTAGTATCTATGGGACCCTACACAGCAATAAGAAAAAGTAAAAAACAACTCTCAAGACAGAAGTTTGTAAAATTATATACAGAAGATTACAAATAAACAGTAATTGGTAAAGACCCCCACAAATTAACAAACAACATAAAATCCCTAATTTAACCCTAATCGGCATGCATGCAAAAATCACAATCAATATAAAACCCTGATTTTACCCTAACATAAAGAGGCACACATACCTTCAAACTCGGAGTGAAAACAGTAGAAATATTGGTGAGAATCAAAGATACTCAGTAGCTTTTAGCTCCTCTACAGTAGCTTTTAGCAGCACCTCAATGGAGAACCCTATCGACTCACAAAATCAAGCTCAAGAATGCACAATTGTCTCTGTCATTGATGATGGGAGTGAAGTAGTGAACCCCAGTTTTTCTATGTTATCGACCAAATGAACGATAGTAAAAGGGATAGGTTAAATTTGAGGGATTAATTTTAAAGGCGGGTCGGGTATTCTAATTGGATACCCAAATTATTCCAATGTGTATAGCCACATCAGCAAGCATTTACATGTATACGATGCGTGTATGCACGATAGAAAGGTTTACTAGGTTAGGGAGTAATAAAATCCGAAAAAGTAAGCATAGGAGGGTAATTAAAATCACGTATAGTTAAGGTGTACACTCATTAAAAAGTGTCAAGTTTAGGGGTTTTTTTACCTATTCTGCCTATTATAACTGGAAGTAACTCTGCTTCCTCCGAATTTTGTGGTGTATCTCTCTAATGTGAATTGAAAGGGAACACTACTGTTTAACTACTATTGTTTCTCTAATGTGTATCTCTCTAATGTTAACTACTACTGTTTTTCTGGTTTAAAATACTACTGTTTTTCTGTTTTTCTGTTTTCCTAGTTTAAAACACTACTGTTTTTCTATTTTTTTGCTGTTTAAAGCTGACTCTGTCTTTCTATTTTTTTGCTATTTAAGTATTACTATTTTTTTGTTGTTTTAAGATGGTTTGTTTTTCTGTTGTTTAAGTATTACTGTTTCTCTGTTTTTATGCAGGGTCTATGTTCAGCTGTTGAAGAGATTTTACCTGAGTGTGAGCACAGAATGTGTGCTAGACACATTCTGGCAAACTGGGCTATAAAATGGAGAGGGATTGAATGAAGAAAAAGATTCTGGAGTATTGTTAGATCAACATTTGAGTCTGAAATGAAAAGAAAACTAGATGATCTTGATAAATTGGGTCATAACATTTGTGAAGACCTAATTAAATACAACAAAGAAAGATGGTGCAAAGCATTCTTCCAAACATTCTCCAAGTGTGACAGTGTTGACAATAATGTAAGGCCCCGTAAAATTTCTACTCAAAAACCCGAAATCTCGTAGTGCCAAGTTAGGAATATGTGCAAGAAGTTCGTAACAGACCTTTTGGATTGATCTGTGCATTAAAAAGTTAAGGAATGATGTTTTTCAGAAAAGCGCATTTCTGCGGTCTATTATGCGGTCGCATAATAGCTATGCGGACCGCATAGTCGCCGTAGAGTGAGCCAGTTTGATGGTTAATTTTGAGGTCAACTATGCAGCCAATTATGCGATCGTATAATCAATATGCGGGCCGCATAGTCATCGCATAATCTCCTTGGAATTTTGCGAGGGGCAGTTCTGCGGTGCATTATGCGACCGTAGAACAGGTATGCGGACCGCATTCTTGTTGCATACCCGGGCAGTTTGTTCCGGTTTTGGGGGCCATTTTGCGGTGCCTTTTGCGGGCCGCATGTCCATTATGCGATCGCAGATTGTGCCGGGGCTTCTAATTTCTTACTTTTAAAATCCGACCCCATTCCGTTAAAACACCCATATTAGGCCATTTTGAGCATATTTTTTTGATAGTTTAGAGTGGGGGAAATGATCCTAGAGAGAGAAAGTTGTCTTCATCAATTGTTCTTCAACTCTTGCTTAACCACCTTGAAGATTAACAAGAGAGGCACCTAGGTCTCCTTCCCAAGAGGTAAGCTTCTATCACCCAAGCTCTTAATTCCAAAATGCAGCTAAAATGGGTAATTAGCAAGATAGTTCTTGGACTTGAGGGTTGTTTGTTTTGCATGCATGGGTAATGAAAGAATGTAGGAAGATGATGGGCTAAAAATGATAAAAGAGGGGCTGTGGAATGATGTAATCTTACACAAAAAGAGTCTTAAAACATAATGCACACATAGTGTTTGATATAATGTATTAGTGAGCTAGAATCTTGACTATCCCTCTAATTCTCGATTCAACTTGTAATTCTCATAAAATAGATCGATGTTGCTAGGAGTTCCGGCGTTATTCTTGTTGTAAGAATTTAATGAAAGTTCTATTGAGGTATGTATGGCTAAACCCCCTTCTTCTTAGAAATTGAGCTCTGTTGGTGTCTATGCAAATGTGGTAAGACAAAAAATTTGATTGATGTATTGATTGTTATTTCACATGAATTGGTTTTGAAATTATATATATATACATGAAAGGTGTGCCTTAATGTGTGCAATGCACTATTCTAGATATTTAAAGATGTGCGAAGAATATGAACCATGTGTTGAAATGTCTAGACTTCACGTCAAGATTAAAACTTAGATTATCATGCCAACTATGTGAATTCTTACCTATGCTTACAACTTGAATTGCTCTTGTATGTGCCTATGATCCTAAATTGGAAGGTTAACTTTGAAAGAGGAATTGATGTGATAATTGTTGCCCTAAGTGTCTATGAATTGATATATGTGAAATAAAGATTGAAACGAGATGATTGATGAGAAAGGAACAACGCCTTGGTAAGGCGGCCTAGCCGATCGGGCCGTAATCGGATGCCATGCCGCACACATGGTGGTATTATGCTGATATTGAATTTCGGAAAGGGAGAATGAGATTGTGCTTGAGGTACATGTCTCAAATGAGGCAACCTAGCCGATCGGGTCGTGATCGGACTCCGCTCAAGAAAGCGGTGGTATTATGAATCATGATGAACAATATGAAATGCCCTAAACTAAAGCTATGAAAATTATGTGAAAGTTATATGATCATTTTATTTGATGATGTGGTGTATGGTTAAAGCTTTTGATTGTCTCTTGTGATTTCCTTATTCTTGTAGGATAGTTGTTTCTAATAAGATGGTGTTTAGTTATACATACTAGTACTATTCCATGGTACTAACACCCCTTTTGCCGGGGGCGCTACATTTTTGAAATGAATGTAGGTGGTTCTATAGCAGACAGTGCCGATCGCAGGTAGCGGAATATCCTCCTCTTAGAAAATCTTGGTGAGCCCCTTTTCTTCTAAGGGTTATGCTGTACATCTTTTGTTATAAATTACTGTGAGCACGTGATTTTTGCCCTATATGAATTACTCCTACAGAATCTCCAAAATTAGGATTTTTCTTTTTATTATTTGTTTTTTAGGAATTAATTGCTCGATTTTCATGTTTGTTTACATTTGTGTGCATAATTAATTTTATTTAAATCATGAAAAATAGAAAAAATATCACGCACTGCATTTAGGATTTAATGTTACATTTTTTAGATTAATTAGTAAATTAGTTTGTTTTATAAAATATGAAAATCACAAAAAAAGGAGTTCATTTTTGCATTTTAACTCTTTAATTTTGAATTTTATAGTTTTTCTTTAAATTTAGGATTTAATTAATTATTGTAAATACTAGGATGAGTGATTAATCTAATTGGGTAGGTTAATTTAGTTTAAAAATTAATTTAGGTTTTATATTAATTTGAAAAGAAAAGGATTTGAAATTGAAAAAAGAAAAAGAAAAGAAATAAAAGAAACCCGATTTTGGGCTGCTACAATTGAATTTTCCCAGGCCCAAGTATTAAACACCCATTACCCGTTAAAATTGGCCCAAACCCCCATCCCAAAACCCGGGTCCAACCTGGTCCACCCCACCAATAAACCAAACGACCCCGTTTAAACCACCAGTGATTTGGACCGTTGATCTCATTTGATCAAACGGTCCGGAACTGAACCCCACATTCATATAAAACGGTCCTAAGCCTACCCCCCATCAAACACATTTCCCTCATCTCACCCCATCTCCTCAGAGACTCCGCCGAACTCCGCCCTAAAACCACCGGCCGACGTCCAAACGCCCTGAAATTAATACCAAGTATTCTACTCCCCCTCCATAGTCCAAATCCCCGAACGCTCCTCCTCAAATTCGCCCAGAATTCGCCGAATTTCAGATCAAAACTCGAAACCCTAGCGCCGCCCTCATTTTCTCCAGTGATGGCGCCACCTCTGTTCAACCCCAAATTAACACCCTAGGACCGTCCTCTCTCCCTCATCCCAAATTCTCACTCAGATTTCTTCAAACATCTTTGGAACTCCTCGAATATCAAATCGAAGAGTCGAGCCCTAAGAGCTTAAAGTCGAACCTATGCATGCAAGGTTACTCCTCCGAATTCCCTGTTTGCTCAAGGCTGTTCTATCACAAAATAATGACGTTCGCTTGTTCTTGACCAAGAACAAGTGATTGACATTGTTTTGGGCTAACTCAGAATGCCAGTATCGACTTAGAGCCTAGTCGGTGAGTTCCCTTCATTTTTTATGTTCGTTTTAGTTTTACTTCACCTTTTATTCCTCTTCTTTTCTTCTCTTTTTTCTTTGGTTGAAATTCGACCAATTTTCTGAGCCTAGATTGAGTGGCGTTCGCTTGTTCCATTTAGCTTTCTTTTTCAAATCTTAAAAAAGTTTGTTCTCTGATTTTCACTGATTTGCTTAATTTTATTAATGTCATGTTTTAAACCTTTGATTTCGCCTTCTGTTTTGATTACACAGTTTAATTTAGTTAGGTCATTTGGATTTAATAAATTAGTCAATTCCATGCCTATTTGTGTTATTAATTAGTCACTTAGCTTAGGTTT
Source organism: Nicotiana sylvestris (assembly GCF_000393655.2). Taxonomy (NCBI): domain Eukaryota; kingdom Viridiplantae; phylum Streptophyta; class Magnoliopsida; order Solanales; family Solanaceae; genus Nicotiana; species Nicotiana sylvestris. The sequence continues at coordinate 117,963,896 of NC_091062.1, read as the reverse complement.
AGTTTTTGGAAATCATTCAAGCTTTGTTTTCTTCTTTGTCATAAAACACTATTTTAGTTTGGGTCATGTTTGTTGTTTGGGTTTTGAGGCCCTTTTTAGACCTTACTTCGGAAGAGTGGTTTAGGTTATTGGGTCAGGATTGAGCCCATGTCCGGCTGAACCTGGGTTCAATTTCACCCATATCTGCTTGGTATGATGAGGTAAAAACAGAGGGTCTGGGGGTTATTTTAGGAATTCTAAGTTAGGGAATCTTTAATAACTGAATGGGAAGCTGCCTAGAAGGTGGGTGTTGGGATAAATCTGAAAAACTAATTTTTAGACTAAGGATTGAACAACAAAATTGAAAATTTTAAAAGGGTAAAAGTGCAAAACCTGAACTTTTTTTGTGGCCCTAGAAGCTTGCCTATAAAGGCATTGTTACTTGAAGCTAAAGAGAGATTATTTATAAAGGGGGGGGGGAGAGATTAAAAAACGGCGGAGGGTCTTTTCCAAGCTCGAAAAAAAAACACTAAAATTTCGTTGAAAATTTGGTTTTCTGGTTTCTGGTTCTGTTTCTTCTGGTTCATCAGAATTTCTGAAAGATTAAAATCAAGTAGCTGGGTTTTTGTTTGGTATTGTTGGTTGAAAATAGTCTTGAGTTTGGGGCTTTAAAAGGCTTGGCTTGAGTTGCTGGTAACATTGTTGTTTTCTGCTGCTGTTGTTTCCTCCTAATGTTATGCTAAATTTCTGATCTATTTTGCTATACTCAGGTACATGTTTCTGAATTCTACCTCATGTAAGGTTTGACTTGAAGCATGAAATGGAAATCTGGAGCTTTAAACATAGCCTCAACCTGTTCTGATTCATAGCTTAGCTTCATTTTTTCCTGAATCACGAGGTTATAAAGTTTATTTGATGCATTGTATTTTGCCAGCTACTCATAATACTCTTCTAAGAGCTGTATTTGGTTTATACCTTAGTGGGAATCTAAATTTTCTACCAAGCATTTTATAGTTAGATGTTGGTTTTTGACAATTGAATTCTTATTATTATATTTGATCTTGAACTGTCACAAAAGCTTGGTGAAAACCTGTTTAATCGAATCAGTAGTTAGATTCTGCGTTCAATCATGTTAAGTAGGGTAGGCTGTATTAGACTTCTTCCTGCTATGTAATTCATTTGGATGTTATAATATAGTGTTGTGTTCATGCAATGGGCAACTGATTGTTTTCTTAAGTGGTAGTTAGCATAGAGTCATGATAAAAGAAAAATGGTCTAGGTTACTTTAAGAGTAAAGGCATGCATTGATTTACCTCTGAACATGTTTAAGTTGGGAATTGGCATTTAAAATTCAGAATGTCCAGCTAGTGGATTTATGCCTAAATAGTTAAAAATTCAGAAGTAAAATGTTAGTTCAATTTCATGTTTCACACAGTCTTGGTTGATTGGCATTTAATCGATTTTTGTACAATTGTTTGTTTCTGAAAGTTGGGCCTAATGATGGCCCAGTTAATAAAAGTTTAATTCTCAAATTCGATTGTATGTTACTTTGGACGTCCTTCTCTCATTAAGAATTGGGCTCATTTTGGGCCCAAGCATGAAGGCATTTGCAAATAGGCTCGTTTAGTTGCCATTGCTGAAGCAACCTTCCTTTAATCGATTGGTCATTCAATACGATGCATGTTAGTTGATAAGTAAGGTCGAACCTTTTGTTAAAAATAATTAAAATTCCATTAAGCCTTCCTTAATTAATTAGTTGGGCTCTTAAAAATAGATTTGAGGCGTGCCATACTAAGTAAGATATAGTTATGGCCCTCAAAAGCTTAGTTCGAGTTCCATTTAAAAAATTGGATTCGAGGTGTACCGTGCCAAATAAAATCTCAAAATGCATGACCTTCATTTAATTATTTTTTATCCTTAGAACTCGAGGTGCGCCATTTAGCAAATTTTCATGGCCCTCTCAAAGTTAAAACGCGTAGTTGCTTTAGACACGTATTTTAATAATATTATCTCCTTAAACTCGGGTGTGCATTTCATGTGACCCAAATCCAAATCTTAACAACGTTGAATAAAATGTGTTTCGAATTGTGGGTGCATTTCATGTGGCACAATCCAAAGACATGTTTTAAACGACGTTAAATCTTTTTTAAAATAATTAAAAGCGGTTTAAATAATCTTAAATGTACCATAGGCTAAAACATGTATTAAAATCAGTTAATATGCCAATTATAATAGTTTAGGCGACCGTGCTTGAACCACGGAATCCGGGGGTGCGTAACACCTTCCCTCGGGTTAAAAGAATTCTTTACTCAGAATTTCTGGTTCGCAGACTTCAAAAGGAAAGTCGAATTTTCCTCGATTTGTGATTTTAAAATAAACCGGTGACTTGGGACACCAAATAAACTATTCCAAGTGGCGACTCTGAATTAAATAAATAATTCCATTTCGAATAATGTCACTTAAATTGAAAAAACTCCCTATATATACCTTCGGGTGTGTAAAAAGGAGGTGTGACAGCTCTGGCAATTCTGCTGGAGAACGAACCTAGAATCTCTAGTTCAGGGTTCAAGAATTTGAGCTTAGAATAATTGTTATAGCTGGCTTTATCCATTATATGATTTTTTCACATGATTTGGGCCTAATGTGCTAATTGATTGCTTTTACCGCTTTAATATTCCGTGAACTATATATATAAACTGTTACGAAATCCCTCTTCTCTCTGAGTCTTCTAAATCATGAAGAAGTGTGCACTTCGTGTGACTTATTTTCTATTAGAGTCATATCACAAATTTAGAACGAGGTTCGGACAAGTTGCAAAGCCGGTGAAGCTTCTGTATTCCCGGTACGCTACCTCCCCCCCCCCCGGCTTGAGCTGTTCGCTCGGGTAAGCCAGGTCTAGAACAATAAACCCAGGTTTTGAACCTAGTATAACAAGACCTCATGCCGGATCCCTAGTAGGACCATTTGCTTGCATCATGTGCATTTAACTTTGGAGACTCAAACACAGGGATTGGGTCTGTCTAGGACAGGTATACCAAAAATGAAAAAGACCATCCTGATGCATCTTACTTGCTACTTGTGCATTTATTTGCTTCGGACTTGTATGCTGACCGACTTATGAATATTGGGAAAAGTCAAGAAAAGAGAAATAGCAGTGTAGAGGGTTAAGAGAGTTAATCACCTGTTTTGAGAAAAACCAATGTCCGGATAGTGCTGAAACTCTGCCGAATTTTTGAAAAAAAAACGAAATGAAAAATGAAAAAAAAAAGAAGAGTTTTGTTTTCAAAAATAGTTTGTTTTATTTGCCCGAACTACGCCAGTTTGATTCTCACAGGGTGTGAAATACGTAGGCAACCCTCATCGGGTCCAACTTCCTTTTTGCAAAAATAACCCAAAAGAACAAAAAATTTACTTTAAATAATTAGGGTGATGCCATTCTTGTCAGAAATAGCCGAATGTCCCTAAAAGGGCACCGGAAGGCTATTTTTGCAAGAACAGCCACCTTTAGTCACTTTTAAAGGTTTTGGATGGTTAGCCGACACAGACTTAAAATCTTCATTTTCGAAGTGCTGAAAGGCCGTATTGGCAAGGCCAGATATTTTGTGAAAATTTTGAAAAAAAATGGTCATTTCTCTTAAGTCAAAATGAGTCATAGTTTTCTTTTAATTAAAATCACTTTAATAAATGTGCAGGATGAGCACAATTCAAAATGAACCTTTCTCAGTCCGTGAAGAGATCCCTTTGGAGCTACATATGTGGTGGCATGATTTGGGGGAAGATAGCAGAAAGGTGGTGACAAAAGCGTTGGGTGGTCTTATCGGGCTCTTGAAGGTTAAGCCAAGAAAAGACGTGATTGAGTCCTTGATACTATTTTGGGACCCAACACATAATGTATTCCACTTTGCTGATTTCGAGTTAACTCCTACACTGGAAGAGATAGCAGGCTATGCCGGTTTCGAAGGGAATCTTAGAAGTCAATACCCGGTGGCACCGAGAACAATAACCCCTCACAAATTTTTGGACTTGTTAAGCATCAGTCGAGACATCCGAGATGGAAATTTGGCCAAAGAATTCTGTACCTTCTACTTTTTGTATCGACATTACGGGAATCCTCGTAGTTTCGAAATGCCAGATACCGGTCTTACTCATGCGGGAAACCAAGACAAGTGGGAAGCTCAGAGAGGATTAGCTTTCATAGTGGCGTTCTTGGGTATTTTGGTTTGCCCCAGAAAAGATGGGAACATAGAATTGGGGCTTGTAGGGATAGCTGACTTTATGATGAAAAAGTCAAATGGGACTATAGTGCCACTGATCTTGGCGGAAATTTACCGAGCTTTGACCCTTTGTCGAGAAGGGGGGAAGTTCTTTGAAGGGTGCAATATGTTGTTACAACTATGGATGGAGGAACACCTTTGCCACCGTCCCGGATACTTGAATTGTGGTATGACTGGCCTTGAATGCATCGAAAACATGAAAAGAGGGTATAAGGTTATGAGTTCCCGGATGGTGCGGAGGCATGGCATGCTCATTTGATATCTTTGACTGCAAACAAGATCGAATGGATGATCGGGTGGCTCTCGGTCAGTGAAGTAATCTATATGTCGGCTGAGGTGTGTTTTTTGCTGTTGATGGGTCTTCGGAGTATCCAGCCTTATGCTCCGCACAGAGTCCTACGTCAGTTAGGCCGATACCAGACCATCCCACACGATGAAGATTTGAGTCGGCAGGTCATTGAGTTAGAACCAAGAGCTGCCTTCCCAGAAGAAAAAGTGCGTCAGATTTGGCATCAGTGAAGATTCTTAGGGCCTAATACTCAAGTACGAGATCTATCCGGAGGCGAGGTGGAACCTAGTTACACTGCTTGGTATGGTAAAATATCCCGATTGCATCAGGAGCTCGAAAGGCCCGCAAAGAGACCCCATGTCCAACAGTTCACCGACGGAGCACAAGTGCAATGGGACTGGTTGACCAAAGAAAACGAGTACAGGGCTACCATAAGCAAATTGGAAAAACAAGTCAGGGACCTTCAGTTTGAAAATAGCTTGCAAGCCACAACAGACGATGGGGAAAAGAAAAAGCTAGCTAAAGAAAATGAATCCCTTCGAGCCCAAATTCAGAAAATAAAAATAGCGGCAGAAAACCCCGCCCGAAATGCCAAAGATGAAAAACTCATAGATAACCTGAGGCAGAAAGTGAGTGACTATAGTTTTGATTTGAACAAAGCAGAAAGTGAACTAGCCAGGGCTCGAAAGCAATTGACTAAAAATGCAGATGAACGAGCACACCTGGTTAAGCTATTGAAAGAAAAGTACGACAATGAGGTCGGGGGATTAAAGAAAAGGGTCATCGCCATGGAAAACAAAATGATCAAACAAGCAAAAGACTTCAAGGTTGAAAGGGAACATTGTTATGCAGCATTGGCACAATTAGAAATAGATTTGCAACAACTTCAGGAGTAGAATCATGTGGCCGAGCAAACTTTGGAAGCCAGGTCCCAACAGATCGGGCATTTGTTACAAGAAAAAGGTGTCATAAGAGAGAGAATTAGAAACATCGCCGATTACATTGTTGTGAAGTGCCAAGCCTGTGAGGATATGACTCGCACCACCTTCTTCGCGGCAGTGATGACATTTGTTAAACAGATAATGAGTGACTTAGATTGACTTCAAAGGGAGCTTGCATATAGGCCCGCGGCGAGACCGAATGATGTCCCGCGGGCACCAGGAGCATTAATGTATTCATGATTTTTCATGTGAGTCTGTATTTCCTTTTCTGTTAGAGTCTGTCAGTTGTTTTGAGTTTGTATTTTCTCTCTACTGGAGTCTGTCAGTTGTTTTCGAGTCTGTATTTTCTTTTGTTGGAGTATGATAGTTTATATTCGGAGTCTGTATATCGTCTTCGCATCAGAGTCTATTAGTTTCTTTTGGAGTCTATTGGTTTTGAGTCTTTGTAATCAAAGCATTTGCTTTTATGAAAATTGAAAATCCCAAAACGTTTTATTATTTACTTTCACACTTATCCCCCTAGAACTACGCTCGGTCTGATTCATGCGGGGTCATGATACGTAGGCAATCTCCATAGTATTCGACCATAACCAAAAAAAAGAGAAGAAAAAGAAAAAGAGAGGAAAAACAAGAGAGAGAAAGAAAAGAAAAAGAGAGAAAAATAAAAAAGCCAAGAGAAAGAAATGATGGCAAAACAAGAGGGAAACGAGAGGATAAAAACAAAAGAAAAGGCAAAGGCCAGAATGAAAAGAGAGAAAAGGAAGGAAAAGAGAAATTGCAAATGGAAATAAGGAAAAGTCGGGATGACGCAAGCAGCCGATCAAATGCATAATAGAAACGGTTAACTGCTTAGGTGCATTCGCTCTCCAAATGTGTGGTTACCAATTTGTTTAAGCCCTAATCACTAACAAGGTTGTTGTTGATATACTGAGTTTAGGCAGGTGGTTAGTTGATTGGCATTCTGACAACTCACTCCTACAACACTCGATCAAAAGACAAGCTGAACATGGCCAACCAAGAACCGGAGACAAGTATTGTTGATACGTCAAAAGAGGTGGAAGAATTGGACGTTAATGTGATGAAGGAAGAGATGTATAAGTTAAAGCAGCAAATGGCTGAAATGTACCAGGCCTGGGCAAAGGGTCATCCACCACCAGTTTATCCCGCCAACCCTGCTTATATCCCACCATCAACCCAACCTCAGGAGCCTCCCACTGTGAACTCATCTCCAGCCTTTCCCCTCTACCAACAATTCTATGGCACCACTTCCCATACTTTTCAAGCTCCACCACCCAAACAAGTCCCATACCTTCCTCCACCAGTCACTCCCATTTTTGTGGCACCTCCTCCTGCTGCATTACACCAATCTTCCAGTGAACCTCTGTTCCACACTCACGACAACCAGTATTATCCCCCTGAACCCACTTTCAAAGTTCCAGAACCATATTATTACACCCCTCATCTTGATCTCCCGGCAAAGACCGAGAAGCCACCCAAAAATCCCGAACATGAGGAGATGATCAAAAAGGTCAAAAGCTTGGAACAATCGTTCAGAGATATGAGGGGGTTGGGAGGTCAAGTAAGTGTGGCCTATAAGGATTTATGTCTGTTCCCAGATGTTCAGTTACCAGCAGGGTTCAAGATGCCTAAGTTTGATCTGTACGACGAGCATGGTGACACAGTAGCACACTTAAGAGGATTTTGTAGCAAGATAAGAGGGGCAGGCGGAAGAGATGAATTATTGATGGCATATTCAGCCAAAGTCTGAGCGGATCGGCATTGGAATGGTATACCAGACAAGATCATAGCAGATGGTACACATGGGAAGATTTGGCCCAAGCCTTTGCCTGCCATTTTCAGTACAATCTTGAAATTATCCCAGACCGTCTGTCACTGACGAAGATTGAGAAAAATCCTGGTGAGAGTTTCAGGGAATATGGATTCCGTTGGAGGGAGAAAGCAGCGAGGGTTGAACCGCCGATGAAAGAAAGTGAGATGGTTGATTATTTCTTACAGGCTTTGGAGCCCACTTATTTTGGTCCTTTGGTGTCAGCAGTGGGCAAGTCCTTTAATGAGGTTGTAAAAATGGGAGGTATGGTTGAGGAGGGACTCAAGTCCAACAAGATCATGAACTATTCAGCAATCAAAGCGACCACCCAGGCCATTCAAAACGGTACTGGAGGTGTACTTGGGAAAAGGAAGAAAGAGGACGTTGCGACAGTTGAGTCGGGAGCTTGGGTCGGATCCAGGAACCTTCCACGTTACTACAACCCGCCTTGACCCTATCACCAGACTTACCCCCACACTCCATATAGCCCATCACAACACTACTACCCACCGCTAGATCCCCATTTTTCTGTCCATCACGCACAAACCTATACCCAACCTCCTGCTCACGCACAATGGCGTGCGCCAGCTCCACAGAACCCATACCCAGCTCCACAAAATACCTATCCACCCCCAAGAGCCTACAGAAATCCCCCTGGAACAGGTTTCAGGCCCAATCAAGCCACCAAAAATGAGAGATTGCAAAAGAAGAAAACTTTCACTCCATTGGGAGAATCCTATACCAGTTTATTCCACCGATTGAAACAATTGGGTATGCTGAGTCCGATCGAGCCAAAACTGCCAAATCCTCCCCCGAGGAATCTTGATCACTCTGTAAGTTGCGAATATTGTTCTGGTCCTCCGAGGCACGACACAGAGAAGTGCTGGCAATTGAAAATAGCTATTCAAGAGCTCATTGATACTAATCGGATTGAGGTCCAAGCTCCGGAGGCACCTAATATTAACCAGAACCCATTGCAAGCCCATCATGAGACAAATATGATTGAGATAGTGCATAAGGAAGAAGAGCCTAAGAAGCCTTCGCAAACTGTCATAATGATTCGGTCCAGTGATGTCAGGCCGTTTGAAAAGTTGACAAGTGAGAAGTCTGTGATCAAGTTGAACGGGACAAAAAGTGAACCATCTGTGGTGGTCAAGAAAGGGTCTTCAAGTGATGTTGCAGGGAAACATGAAGGAGCGAAAGTGGTTGTGCCAGGAATGACGAACAAGCCTGTGGTAATTGTGGAAGGTGCCCGCATAGACCCTATCATTATCAAGCCGGTAACTCAATTACCAATAGTCAACAGCAGGGGCATCCCGTGGAATTATGAACGAGTGACAGTGACTTACAAGGGGAAAGAAATTAAAGAAGAAGTATGTGAGACCCATGGTTTGACTCAATCGGGGAGATGCTTTGCCCCCGAAGAGTTGAGAAAAGCTAGGACCTCCAAAGATAACCCAGTATTGGCGAAGAAAGCTATGACCGAGGAAGAAGCAGAGGAATTCTTGAGAAAGATGAAAGTGCAGGACTATTCCATTGTGGAGCAGTTGAGGAAAACACCGGCTCAAATTTCATTATTGTAATTATTAATCCATTCAGACGAGCACCGTCTGGCCTTGATGAAGATCCTGAATGAGGCCCACGTTCCTGACAAAATCTCAGTAAACCACTTGGAGAAGATAGCTAACAAGATATTTGAAGTAAACATAGTCACTTTTTCTGATGATGAGTTGCCCGTGGAGGGTACTGAGCACAATAGAGCCCTCTATCTGACAGTGAAATGCGAAGATTCTATGGTTACTCAGGTACTGGTTGACAATGGTTCCAGCGTGAACATTTGACCCCTCTCCACTCTGAACAAGTTGAAGGTGGATGATGAAAGAATTCACAAGAACAATATCTGCATTCGGGGATTCAACGGTAGAGGGAAAGATTCAGTCGAGGACATAGTGCTTGAGCTTACAATAGGGCTAGTTGAATTTACTATGGAATTCCAGGTGCTCGATGTGGCCGTTTCTTACAATCTGTTGTTAGGTCGACCCTGGATTCATGCTGCTAAAGCGGTCCCGTCTACTCTGCATCAAATGGTCAAGTTTGAATGGGATAGGCAGGAAATTGTTGTGAACGACGAAGATAATTTGTGTGTTCCCAGTGACGCCCCGTTCATAGAGTTTGAAGACGACAAGGGGCCATGGGTTTATCAGGTTTTTGACATGGTATCGGTAGAGAAAATTCCAGAAGGGAAATGCGTGACAACTCCAAGGGTAGCTGCTGCATCAGTCATGGTAGCCGTTGAAATGTTGAAAAATGGTTTTGAACCGGGAAAGGGTTTGGGTGCATCTCTACAAGGTATCGTACAACCGGTTTCTCTTCCTAAAAACTTGGATACATTTGGTTTAGGATTCAAGACCACAGTCGCAGACGTAAGAAGAGCCAGAAAATTGAAACAGAAGGCATGGGCCCTTCCAAAGCCGGTCCAGCGTCTTTCCAGATCATTTGTCAGGCCTGGTACCAGAAAGTGCCCAATAACGACGGTTCCCAGTTCAGTGGTTAATGTGGATGGAGTTCGACTAAAGCTGGAGAGGGTTCGACTAAAGCAGATGTGCAGTTTGTGGGGCCCAGTGCAAAGATTAACAATTGGGAATCTACTCCTCTCCCCACCAGGAGGAGTTTTGGTAGTTTTCTTTGATTTTCCTTCAGTTTATCTGGATTATTCCAGGGTTGTAATTCAGATTCTATGTTCCGTCCGTTTGGATGTATAAACCTTGTTATCTTTAATTTCAATGAAATGCAATTTCCCTTTTCCTCCTTCCCGATGTTTTATTTTTGTTTTTTCTTTTCTTCCTTGTACAGTTCTTTTTATGTCGGCTTCAATGATATGACATGCATGAGGAATCTCCGACCCAATTTTAAAAGCCAATCTAATTCTGAAATAGTAATTTAAAAAATAGAGTGGGATGATGAATTGGAATATGATGAGGATGAGGCCTTTGAAGAGATTAGTAAAGAACTAAGCCATTTTGAGGAAAAACCCAGGCCTAACCTGAGTGACACAGAAACAATCAATTTAGGGGACCTAGATAATATTAGAAAAACTAAGATAAGTGTCCATCTTGAACCTCAACTCAGGGAAGAGATAATTAAAGCATTACTTGAGTACAAAGATATTTTTGCATGGTCATACGACGACATGCCAGGTTTAAGCACTGATTTGGTGGTTCACAAATTGCCCACTGACCCGGCATTCCCTCCTGTCAAGCAGAAACTGAGGAAATTTAAAACTGATATGAGCGTGAAGATTAAGGAAGAGGTCACCAAACAGTTTGAGGCCAAAGTCATTCGGGTCACCCGGTATCCCACCTGGTTAGCCAATGTTGTGCCTGTGCCAAAGAAGGATGGTAAGACCAGGGTGTGTGTTGATTATCGAGATCTCAACAAGGCAAGTCCCAAGGATAACTTCTCATTGCCGAGCATCCATATATTGATCGATAATTGTGCCAAACATGAGATTAGTTCTTTTGTGGATTGTTGTGCGGGCTACCACCAGATCTTAATGGATAAGGAAGACGCAGAAAAGACGACATTCATCATGCCATAGGGAACGTACTGCTATTGGGTTATGCCATTTGGTTTGAAAAATGCTGGGGCAACCTATATGAGGGCAATGACAACCATATTCCACGACATGATACACAGGGAGATCGAGGTTTATGTGGATGATGTAATTGTCAAGTTTAGAAAGAAGTCTGACCATGTCAGAGATCTGAGAAAGTTCTTCCAAAGGCTTCACAGGTACAATCTCAAGCTCAATCCTGCAAAATGCGCGTTCGGTGTTCCGTCTGGAAATTTGTTGGGATTCATAGTCAGCCACCAAGGTATTGAATTAGACTCGTCAAAGATCAAAGCTATCCAGGAGCTGCCACCCTCAAAGAACAAGACTGAGGTGATGAGTCTGTGGGGAGATTGAATTACATCAGCCGGTTTATTGCTTAGCTCACGACAACTTGCGAGCCGATCTTCAAACTGTTAAAGAAAGATGTTGCGGTCAAGTGGACATATGAATGTCAGGAAGCATTTGATAAGATAAAAGGGTAGTTGTCAAACCCACCTGTGTTGGTCCCGCCAGAGCAAGGGAGGCCTTTGATTCTGTATTTGATGGTCTTGGGCAATTTATTTGGATGTGTGTTGGTCCAGCATGACATCACTGGCAGGAAGGAGCAAGCCATATATTATCTCAGCAAAAAGTTCAAATCTTACGAGGTTAAGTACACTCATCTTGAGAGTATGTGTTGCGCCCTAACTTGGGTAGCCCAGAAGTTGAAACATTATTTGTCATCTTATACTACTTACCTCATCTCTCGATTGGATCCATTGAAGTATATCTTCCAGAAGCCTATGCCCACGGGAAGGCTCGCAAAGTGGCAGATTTTGCTCACAAAATTTGACATTGTCTACGTGACTCGGACTGCGATGAAAGCACAAGCATTGTCCGACCATTTGGCTGAGAATCCTGTGGATGAAGAATACAAACCTTTGAAGACTTATTTCCCTGATGAAGAGGTAATGCACATTGATGAGTTGGAACAGGTTGAAAAGCCAGGAGGGAAACTTTTCTTCGATGGGGCTGCTAACATGAAAGGTTTTGGGATATGAGCAGTACTCATTTCTGAAACACCACATCACTACCATGTTATGGCTCAGCTTCGTTTCTATTATACTAACAACATGGCTGAGTATGAGGCGTGCATTCTGGGTTTGAGGTTAGCCGTAGACATGGGTGTCCAGGAAGTCTTGGTCTTAGCGGACTCGGACCTTCTGGTGCACCATATTCAAGGAGTATGGGAAACACGGGATTTAAAACTCATACCGTACCGGCAATGTTTGCATGATCTTTGTCAACAGTTTCAATCAATAGAGTTCAGGCATATTCCAAGGATCCACAATGAGGTTGCCGATGCTTTGGCTACTCTGGCGTCGATGTTACATCATCAGGATAAGGCTTATGTGGACCCTTTGCATATTCAGGTCACGATCAGCATGCTTATTGTAATGTGGTGGAAGAAGAGCTCGATGGGGAGCCTTGGTTTCACAATATCAAGGAATATATTAGGATGGGAGTGTATCCAGTACAAGCCACAGGTAATCAAAAGAGAACAATTAGGTAGTTGGCAAGCGGTTTTTTCTTCAGTGGAGGAGTTTTGTACAAAAGAACTCCACATCTCGGGTTATTAAGATGTATAGATGCCAGACAGGCCACGATTATCATGTCCGAAGTACATTCCGGAGTCTATGGACCGCACATAAGTGGGTATGTGTTGGCAAAGAAGATTCTTCGAGCAGGTTATTATTGGCTCACTATGGAGCGAGATTATATCAGTTTCGTGCGTAAATGCCATCAGTACCAAGTGCATGGAGATTTGATTCATTCTCCACCATTTGAATTACACACGATGTCTGCATCGTGGCCTTTTGTTGCGTGGGGCATGGATGTCATTGGGCCAATTGAGCCATCAGCATCAAACGGGAACAGGTTCGTTCTGGTGGCCATAGACTATTTCACCAAGTGGGTAGAGGCTAAAACATTCAAGTCTGTAACCAAGAAGGCGGTGGTTGATTTTGTGCACTCAAATATCATTTGCCGGTTTGGGATACCAAAGGTGATCATTACAGACAATGGGGCTAATCTCAATAGTCATCTGATGAAAGAGGTGTGTCAACAGTTTAAGATTACACATCGCAATTCCACCTCATATCGCACCAAGGTGAATGGAGCAGTCGAGGCAGCCAACAAAAATATAAAGAAGATACTTCGAAAAATAGTGGAGGGTTCTAGGCAGTGGCATGAAAAGCTACCGTTTGCATTGCTGGGTTATCGCACTACTGTTTGTACTTTAGTAGGGGCGACTCCTTATTTGTTGGTATATGGCACTGAGGTGGTAATACCCGCAGAAATTGAAATCTCATCCCTTCGGATTGTCGCCGAAGCTGAAATTGATGATGATGAGTTGGTCAAAACCCATCTGGAGCAATTAAGTTTGATCGACGAGAAGAGACTGGCATCAGTGTGTCATGGCTAATTGTATCAACAGAGAATGGCAAGATCCTACAATAAGAAGGTGCGTCCACGGAAGTTTGAAGTGGGTTAGTTAGTATTGAAATGCATTCTTCCTCATCAGGCTGAAGCCAAAGGCAAGTTCGCCCCAAATTGGTAGGGGCCATTCATCGTAATTAGAGTATTGTCAAATGGCACTTTGTATTTAACAGATATAGAAGGCAAGTGTGTAGAAATGGCCATTAACTCCGACGCGGTCAAGAGATACTATGTATGATTTTCTTTGGTTAATTTATATTTGTTTGTACTTGGCATATTTTTGAAGATTTGGAATGACAAAGGCATTTTGTTCTGCTATCTAAATACTTTATCCTTTGTTACCCCTCTTTGAGCCTTATTTATTTTCTTTCATACCCCTCTTTTGGAATTAATAGCAAATATCAGAAACACAAACATGAAAGATAAGTAAAGGAAGAAGAGAAAAAGAGAAAAAAAAAAGAAGAAAAACAACAAAAAGAGAAAAGGAAAAAGAAAAAAAGAAAAAAAAAGAAAATCACAACAACAAAGTAATTTCTATGACATGAACTACGTTCAACCTGATTCCTTTTAAGGATACGTAGGCAGCCTGACGGTTCGGTCCCATCAAATAAAAATCCAAAAGTCCCCAAACAAGAAACTGAGGGCAGAAGTTGTGGTTGTTGTCAGAAATCTAATTCCGAAAGTTGTAATTTTTGAACCCATTTGAGTTGTTTTGAGCCTTTGATATCCTTTCTTTCTAACCCTATCCAAAAGCCCACGTTACTGTCCAAAGAAAGACCTTCCGATCAGTCCTCGAGAGATGGCAAGTCAAGCAAGTGGAGGTGATTCGTATCAAGGGCAACACTCTGGTCCAAGCAGAAAATATTGAAAATGAGAGAGTTTTACTAGTGAAAACCTTTACGGGCACCATAAGGCGACGGGAGCTGAGAGAAATTAAAAATGAGAGAGTCTTATTGGTAAAAACCCTCACGGGTACCGTAAGGCGAAAGTGAGTTGAGATATGAACAAATGAGAAAGGCTTGTTGGAGAAAACCCTTCAGGACACCGCAGGCCGAACAAGGTCAAAGTTTTAGTGAAGAAATCGGGTTATGAAAACTCCGGGGCAGCAAAGTATAGCAACTGAAAGTTGATTGGTCGGACAGATTGGGCCGATTAATCCGAAATGCATGTCATGATCATTGTTGCAAGCTGCTCCACTCAGATAAGTCTCTTTTCTTTTTCCCCTTCAGATAGTCTTCCAGTTTTGGATTTTCTTATCCTTAACTCTGAAAGTCATTGCATTTCATTTCTTTTGGGTTTATTTCTCTAAGATGTCCCCAATGTCAGTTCTGTTTAAGCAAATAAGAAGGAATTTCAAAGCTCACCACCAGCTTCAAAATTGCAAAGCACAGTGCTGCCAGAGCATACCAAATATAGCATGATGTAAAGTGGGATAAAGTGCCAGCAAAAGTTCCATCGGCAAAATGATTTAGTAATTTCATGGGAGATGCAGAGGTTCAGTTAAAGGGTTCAGAGGTGTGAAACAACGGTAACACTCGGGTCATCCAGGGTCATGCGGTTCGAAAGACAGTTAGAAAGTCAAGCGGTTCAGGGCCAGTTCGGGGAAGCCAGTCAAAACAAAACAGTGCAGCGGAGAGACCTTCAGCAAGAATGCCCTCAACTAACCACCATATTTTAAACTGACAAAATTTTTCTTTGATTAAAACAGGGGCAGGAGATTTCGGTTGGTTCGAAGAAACCCTCCATGAAGAAAAGCAGTCACTAAACAGGTTTGATTTTTGATTTTCAGGACCTTCCTGGAAAATGAGACCTAGTTTAAAATTCAAAACGATCATAAGTAGCATGATCTAGCATAAGTGCACCCCAAGGAATGCAAGATGGTTTCAAGTTTGCATGTTTGAGATAGGATTCAAGTAGGAAGCTGTCAGGACCTTCCTGGATAATGGGATTTAGTTTTAAATTTTCAGGACCCTCCTGGATAAGGGGGTTTAGTTTTAAGTTTTCAGGACCCGCCTGATAATGGGGTTTAATTTAAAGTCTTCAGGATCCTCCTGGAAAATGGGACCTAGTGTAAAATTCAGAAATAACATAATCTAGCATAAATGTATCCCTAAGGAATATAAGTTGCCTTAGAAGTTTGCATGTTCAAGATAGGACTCAATTAGGAGTTTTCAGGACCCTCCTGAATAATGGGACTTAGCTTTAAGATTTCGATTAGATAACAACATTTACGTAAATTCTGCTGTAGGGTAGTATAATTCAACCATAAAAGTTGTCACTCTTAAGATAAGACTTGATTTTTGATTTTCAGGACCCTTCTGGATAATAGAGTGTAGTTTTAAGACCTTCTTAGATAACAAGATGTAGCGAAAGTAATACCTTAGATTTAAAACTGCCGTTTAACTGGAAGCTGTCAGGACCCTCCTGGATAATGGGACCTAGCTTTCAAATTCTCAGTAATATCTGGTAATATGATTCAGTTTAACACTCACATATGTGCCCAGCCACCAAACTGGGGCAGAAAATTTTCTTTGTTTTTGTCTATTTTTGTTGAAATCAGGCGCCCACCTGGAGAATAAAGGAATAGATTTCAAGTTTCAGTAATCAGGCGCCCACCTGGAGAACAAGGGAATACATTTTTCAAGTTTTGGTAATTAGGAGCCCACCTGGAGAATAAGGGAATACATTTCAAGTTTTGGTAATCAGGCGTCCACCTGAAGAATGAGGGAATACATTCAAGTTTCAATAGTCAGACGCCTACCTGAAGAACAAGGGAATACATTTTTCAAGTTTTGGTAATCAGGCGCCCACCTGGAGAATAAGGGAATACATTTCATGTTTTGGTAATCAGGCGCCCACCTGAAGAATAAGGGAATACATTTCAAGTTTTGGTAATCAGGCGCCCACCTGAAGAATGAGGGAATACATTCAAGTTTCAGTAGTGAGGCGCCTACCTGGAGAGCAAGGGAATACATTTTCAAGTTTCAGCAATCAGGCGCCCACCTGGAAAACAAGGGAGTACAATTCAAGTTTTAGCTTTCAAGTTCTTACTGATATTTGGTAACATGATTTAGTTTACAATCATATATGTGCCCATCCACCAAACTGGGGCAGAAAATTTTCTTTGTTTTTGTTTATTTTGTAAAAATCAGGCGCCCACCTGGAGAACAAGGGAATACATTTCAAGTTCAGCAATCAGGCGCCTACCTGGAGAAGAAGGGAATACATTTCAAGTTTTGGTAATCAGGCGCCCACCTGGAGAACAAGGGAATACATTTTCAAGTTTAGCAATCAGGCGCCCACCTAAAAAACAAGGGAACACATTTCAAGTTTTCAGCAATTAGGCATCCACCTGGAGAAAGGGAAAACATCTCCGATTACAATTTAAGGCGGCAACAAGGGGACTCCACCAGGAGAATACCAGTCAACAAGGCAACAAGAACTGCAAGATCAAGTTTGAAGATATAGATAGGATTTTTGTAATGCATAGATCATAGTCTAGTATAGCTTTTTTTCATTTTATCATCATGTAATAAGGGAGTTCAGTAAGCAGTAGCAGCAACAGCAACAACAGTGAAATCACAGCTTCATGGTAGTCCCAGCTACCAAAACTTCCTGAACTACACTGACCTGATTCCTTTATAGCCAAGGATATGTAGGCAACCTCGGAAGCAGGGTGCGGTCAAACCTTTCAAAATGCTTCCCACGGAGTATTCAAACGGGCAAAAATCGCTCGTATCCGCTCACTTTATCTTTGCACGAAAACTCTTTGTGTTTTCGAGCAAAGAGGGGCAGCTGTGAGCACGTGATTTTTGCCCTATATGAATTACTCCTACAGAATCTCCAAAATTAGGATTTTTCTTTTTATTATTTGGTTTTTTAGGAATTAATTGCTTGATTTTCATGTTTGTTTACATTTGTGTGCATAATTAATTTTATTTGAATCATGAAAAATAGCAAAAATATCATGCACTACTTTTAAGATTTAATGTTACATTTTTTAGATTAATTAGTAAATTAGTTTGTTTTATAAAATATGAAAATCACAAAAAAGGAGTTCATTTTTGCATTTTAACTCTTTAATTTTGAATTTTATAGTTTTTCTTTAAATTTAGGATTTAATTAATTATTGTAAATACTAGGATGAGTGATTAATCTAATTGGGTAGGTAAAATTTAGTTTAAAAATTAATTTAGGTTTTACTTTAATTTGAAAAGAAAATGATTTGAAATTGAAAAAAGAAAAAAATAATAAAAGAAACCCGATTTTGGGCTGCTACAATTGAATTTTCCCAGACCCAAGTGTTAAACACTCATTACCCGTTAAAATTGGCCCAAACCCGTCCCAAAACCCGGGTCCAACCTGGTCTGCCCCACCAATAAACCAAACGACTCCGTTTCAACCACCCGTGATCTGGACCGTTGATCTCATTTGATCAAACGATCCGAAACTGAACCCCACATTCATATAAAATGGTTCTAAGCCTATCCCCCATCAAACGCATCTCCCTCATCTCACCCCATCTCCTCAGAGACTCCGCCGAACTCCGCCCTAAAATTACCGGTCAACGTCCAAACTCCCTGAAATTAATACCAAGTATTCTACTCCCCCTCCATAGTCCAAATCCTCGAACGCTCCTCCTCAAATCCGCCCAAAATTTGCTAAATTTCATATCAAAACTCGAAACCCTAGCACCGCCCTCGTTTTCTCCAGTGGCAGCGCCACCTCTGTTCAACCCCAAATTAACACCCTAGGACCGTCCTCTCTCCCTCATCCCAAATCGTCACTCAGATTTCTTCAAACATCTTTGGAACTCCTCGAATATCAAATCGAAGAGTCGAGCCCTAAGAGCTTAAAGTCGAACCTATGCATGCAAGGTTACTCCTCCGAATTCCCTGTTTGTTCAAGGCTGTTCTATCACAAAATAATGACGTTCGCTTGTTCTTGACCAATAACAAGTGATTGACATTGTTTTGGGCTAACTCAGAATGCCAGTATCGACTTCGAGCCTAGTCGGTGAGTTCTCTTCATTTTTTCTGTTCGTTTTAGTTTTACTACACCTTTTATTCCTCTTCTTTTCTTCTCCTTTTTCTTTGGTTGAAATTCGACCAATTTTCTAAGCCAAGATTGAGTGGCGTTCGTTTGTTCCATTTAGCTTTCTTTTTCAAATCTTAAAAAAGTTTGTTCTCTAATTTTCAGTGATTTGCTTAATTTTATTAATGTCATGTTTTAAACCTTTGATTTTGCCTCCTGTTTTGATTACACAGTTTAATTTAGTTAGGTCATTTGGATTTAATAAATTAGTCAATTTCATGCCTATTTGTGTTATTAATTAGTCACTTAGCTTAGGTTTAGTTTTTGGAAATCATTCAAGCTTTGTTTTCTTCTTTGTCATAAAACACTGTTTTAGTTTGGGTCATGTTTGTTGTTTGGATTTTGAGGCCCTTTTTAGACCCCACTTCGGAAGAGTGGTTTAGGTTATTGGGTCAGGATTGAGCCCATGTCCGGCTAAACCTGGGTTCAATTTCACCCATATCTGCTTGGTATGATGAGGTAAAAACAGAGGGTCTGGGAGTTATTTTAGGAATTCTAAGTTAGGGAATCTTTAACAACTGAATGGGAAGCTTCCTAGAAGGTGGGTGTTGGGATAAATCTGAAAAACTGATTTTTAGACTAAGGATTGAACAACAAAATTGAAAATTTCAAAAGGGTAAAAGTGCAAAACCTGAACTTTTTCTGTGGCCCTAGAAGCTTGACTATAAAGGCATTGTTACTTGAAGCTCAAGAGAGATTATTCAGAAGGGGGGGGGGAGATTTAAAAACGGCAGAGGGTCTTTTCCAAGCTCGAAAAAAAAACACTGAAATTTCGTTGAAAATTTGGTTTTCTGGTTTCTGGTTCTGTTTCTTCTGGTTCATCAGAATTTCTGAAAGATTAAAATCAAGTAGCTGGGTTTTTGTTTGGTATTGTTGGTTGAAAATAGTCTTGATTTTGGGGTTTTAAAAGGCTTGGCTTGAGTTGCTGGTTACATTGTTGTTTTCTGCTGCTGTTGTTTCCTCCTAATGTTATGCTAAATTTCTGATCTATTTTGCTATACTCAGGTACATGTTTCTGAATTCTACCTCATGTAAGGTTTGACTTGAAGCATGAAATGGAAATCTGGAGCTTTAAACATAGCCTCAACCTGTTCTGATTCATAGCTTAGCTTCATTTTTTCCTGAATCACGAGGTTATAAAGTTTATTTGATGCATTGTATTTTGCCATCTGCTAATAATACTCTTCTAAGAGCTGTATTTGGTTTATACCTTAGTGGGAATCTAAATTTTCTACCAAGCATTTTATAGTTAGATGTTGGTTTTTGACAATTGAATTCTTATTATTGTATTTGATCTTGAACTGTCACAAAAGCTTGGTGATAACCTGTTTAATCGAATCAGTAGTTAGATTCTGCGTTCAATCATGTTAAGTAGGGTAGGCTGTATTAGACCTCTTCCTGCTATGTAATTCATTTGGATGTTATAACATAGTATTGTGTTCATGCAATGGGCAGCTAATTGTTTTCTTAAGTGGTAGTTAGCATAGAGTCATGATAAAAGAAAAATGGTCTAGGTTACTTTAAGAGTAAAGGCATGCATTGATTTACCTCTGAACATGTTTAAGTTGGGAATTGGCGTTTAAAATTCAGAATGTCCAGCTAGTGGATTTATGCCTAAATAGTTAAAAATTCAGAAGTAAAATGTTAGTTCAATTTCATGTTTCACACAGTCTTGGTTGATTGGCATTTAATCGATTTTTGTACAATTGTTTGGTTCTGAAAGTTAGGCCTAATGATGGCCCAGTTAATGAAAGTTCATTCTCAGATTCGATTGTATGTTACTTTGGACGTCCTTCTCCCGTTAAGAATTGGGCTCATTTTGGGCCCAAGCGTGAAGGCATTTGCAAATAGGCTCGTTTAGTTGTCGTTGCCGAAGCAACCTTCCTTTAATCGATTGGTCATTCAATACGATGCATGTTAGTTGATAAATAAGGTCGAACCTTTCGTTAAAAATAATTAGAATTCCATTAAGTCTTCCTTAATTAATTAGTTGGGCACTTAAAAATAGATTTGAGGCGTGCCATACTAAGTAAGATATAGTTATGGCCCTCAAAAGCTTAGTTCGAGTTCTCTTTAAAAATTGGATTCGAGGTGTACCGTGCCAAATAAAATCTCAAAACGCATGACCTTCATTTAATTATTTTTTATCCTTAGAACTCGAGGCGCACCATTTAGCAAATTTCCATGGCCCTCTCAAAGTTAAAACGCGTAGTTGCTTTAGACATGTATTTTAATAATATTATCTCCTTAAACTCGGGTGTGCATTTCATGTGACCTAAATCCAAATCTTAACAACGTTGAATAAAATGTGTTTCGAATTGCGGGTGCATTTCATGTGGCGCGATCCAAAGACATGTTTTAAACGACGTTAAATCTTGTTTAAAATAATTAAAAGCGGTTTAACTAAGCTTAAATGTACCATAGGCTAAAACATGTATTAAAATCAGTTAATATGCCAATTATAATAGTTTAGGCGACTGTGCTAGAACCACGGAATTCGGGGGTGCCTAACACCTTCCCTCGGGTTAACAGAATTCCTTACTCAGAATTTCCGGTTCGCAGACTTCAAAAGGAAAGTCGAATTTTCCTCGATTTGGGATTTTAAAATAAACCGGTGACTTGGGACACCAAATAAACTATTCCAAGTGGCGACTCTGAATTAAATAAATAATCCCATTTCGAATAATATCACTTAAATTGGAAAAACTCCCTATATATACCTTCGGGTGTGTAAAAAGGAGGTATGACAATTACCACTTTTCAGGTATGGCCGGGGCCTTGTTGCCGGCATTGTCATAACTTTCTTTTGTATCCTTAGAGGCTCCGTAGACGTTTGTGTGGGTTATGTACGGGCATTGGATGGGTCCCTAGACTACGTTGTAATTCTAAACTCTTATTTTCTCTAAATTATAACTGTATGGAATCTTGTAAACTTAACCATGGTTTAAGGTTGTGATATAAAATGAACTAATAATGTTGAATGTACGATCTTTCCTATTGTCTAAGTAAATGAAATCGTGGTTTCCTTATTTCATATTGAGTTGGGTAGAAAGTGTTTAATAAGGCTTGCTCAGTTGGGTTCACTCGATTAAGCGCCGGTCGCGCCTTCCGAGGTTGGGGCGTGACAAATAACATGTGCGAAAACTTCAATGCTTGGATATTGGGACCTAGACACAAGACAATCATATCAATGCTAGAGGAAATAAGGGCCAAAGTTATGAGTAGGGTAGGAAAGATTGAGAAAATTTGCTGAAACTTGGCAGGATGGTGTATCTCCAAAGGCCATGATGGTGTTCAATACTAATGTTGAGGGGTCAATGAGGGTTGACATCATGTTTAATGGATATACTGAATTTGAAATCAAAGATGGTCCATGCAAGTTCATTGTAGATTTAAGAACAGGTTACTGCAGTTGCAGGTCTTGGGAACTGAAAGGCATTCCATGTCCACATGCTATAACAACAATGCACTTCAAGAGACTTGATCCTTCAGAGAATATTGTACACTGGTACAGGAAAGAGACCTACATGAAGGCATATTCACACTTCATACAACCAGTTCCCAACATGATAATGTGGCCAGAAAGTAGTAACCCCAAGGTATTACCTCCTCTAGTTCAAAATATGTTTGGAAGGCCAAAAAAAAAATAGAAGAAAGGAAGTTGGAGAAATAAAAAGGGCTGAAAATTATCAAAGAAGAGAATAACTATGACATGCTCCATTTGCAAAGCAAGTACTCATAATATGAGGAGTTGTCCAACAATACCAACAACTACTCAAGAGGTACCTTCCTACCTTCTTCCTTTATTACTATCTTCTTAGTTATCTAAGAGCTAATTCCTCATTTTCTCATATAATAGACTACTAATTGCTCACAACAATCAACAACAAAAACTTCACAAAAGAAAGGCAGAAAGGAATCTAACAATGCATCTACAAGTAAGATATCTACAAGTACTAGAGGAAAATCTGGGGGGCAAGAAGCCACTACAAGAGGCCTAGGCTTCAAGGACATGGTGTATTTGTTGCACAATCTGGTTTTATAAGTATTAATGTAAGTATATTTTTTTGTCCTTACATTTTATTGTCTAACTTACTATATGATGTTATTGTCTAACTTTGAAATGTATCTTTTGGTTTGAATGTTATCAGTATGGTTTGCCTATAGCCAGAAAGGTTTATGCTAGCCCTTTAATTGATTCTACCGGATATAAGCCTTCTAAAGGTTTGAAATGGAAAAAGAACAAAGCTGTGACTCAAAGACAACTTCAAGTCCAAGCTACAATGGCTAGAATCAAGACAAGGTCTCGATCCGATGGAATACAAACAAGATCTAAGGTTATGGGGGAATCTCCCTCCAAGAAGACCACTTGATGAATTTCTTTACTGTTTGGATGTAGTATTTAATATACTAGACTTCTTTTCTGTTGAATTCGTGGGGTGGCTGTTTTAGTTGAATTCATGGGGTGTCTGTTTTTTGTAGATACTGATGGTGGTACGAAACTTTATTTTATGAACTTGTTTGTCATGTGTATGTCTAGCTGTATATGGACAACATAGTTTAACTCTATTGTTAGATGTATAATTATGACTTTCTTTGTCAAATTACCAGCTATGTTGACAAAATGTTATGATTGTGATTGGTTGTTTTTGTGGATAGCAGTGTCGAACAACATATCATATTGCTTAACTTCTATTACATACTACCAGATAACCATTATTTGTACATGAGCAAAATCAGATTCCAAAGTAAACTGAAAAATAATAAAAACTTTAGCATTCTTTCCCTCTTCGATAGTTTGTTAGTGTTCTTCAACAACCCAGAAATAACAATGTTTGCTTGCTCCAGAAATGGAGGTACATACCACTGAAAAAATCGACACGAATTTGTCTTCGGATAAAGACTACATCTAAAGAATCGTTGTCCAGAATTTGCAGTAGTCCATGCAACTTTTAAAGGAGCTGGCTTGCCACATCTACAAAAAACATTCATCTTCTTTCTTCCAAGTAAAAAAATGGTTGTTATTAGGGCAAAAAATAAGAGCCAAAATCTCGGGGGGATGGAATTTGGCTGGACAAAGAATGTAAGAACAAAGAAAATGTTGAAGACTTAGAAAGAACCAATAAATAGGGGTGAGAAGGGGGTTGTTACCGTTGGGGGGAAATTCTCACCGTTTGGGATGGTTTTAGGATTGGGAACGGGAAATATTCAACTGATGTGGCAAAAAATATACTCCCCCACACGCACTCAGCCATTTGAACCAACTTCCACTGCCATGTGGCAGGTTAGGGGGGTAATAAAATCCGAAAAAGTAAGCATAGGGGTAATTAAAATTACGTATAGTTAAGGTGTACACTCATTAAAAAGTGTCAAGTTTAGGGTTTTTTTTTACCTATTCTGCCTTTATAATGATGATAATTTCCACCTGAATTGCAAAATCATGAAAAATCTTGAAAATTCTCATGTTTGATATGTTTGCCTTAGTGTTAGTGTTTAATTTGTGAATCCAGTTAATATCACTTCTATTTTTTTCCTTTTGTGATAGAAATGGAAAGATATGGTGATGAATTTGATTGACATAAAGTACTTATTTTCATCATTTGTCAGCGCTATTGCGCCAGATAAGTTTTCAGACATAATATAGACGATTTCTCTTTTCCTGAAGTAACATCATATGTAATGGAAATTATGTAGGGAGTACTTATATTTGGCTGTAAGTGGGCAACATCAAGAGCAAGGAAACTGCTTGAGCACTACAAAAGCACAATCCTTTCTTTTTTTTGTTAACTTCTATAAAAAATCATTTTCACAGATGTAATATCATACGCAGACGTTAATTGTCAAACATAGAGACACATTTTCTGGATATGTCAAATTTGACACTGTCGAATTAGTTAATATAGACTGTATGCAACTCGTTGAGGACTTGGTTTATGTGTTCCTCTCTCTGATAGACTGCATCAGTGGATTCAACCTTCATAGAAGCTATCTAATACTTGTTTTTTCTGCAGTCCAGCCCCATATCTGTCGGTATATCTCGGAGGTTATTGAATGTTAGACCAGCTACCTTTTTCTTCATCAAATGCTGTCTGCGGTCAGATGTAATTCAATACCTTTATTCTAGTGCACAGGATGGTTTCGAGTCAACTCAACTTTATGCCCCATCAATGGTTAGTTTATAAATTCTTTATGTGGTTCTAGTAAATTGTCTTTTATCTCTTTAACATTTTTCTTAACTGCTACACTGGCTTCTGTTGCTTTGTCTATGCTAAAACTATAGAGCATCTCGTATGATGCTGAGGTCTGATAAATGATATGCTGGCAATGTAATGCACATTGTAATAGCAATGCATATATCGAAGGAGCAATGCTGAGGAACTATTTATGTGAAGTTGGAGCCATCTGGAAATTTGTAGGTTAAAGTTGGAGTTATAATTTAATAACTTAGGTATGATTATCTGTTTTATTTCAGATACCATGTATCTATAACCTTTCAGAATCAGCTTTGTCAATGCAATTTCGAAGAACTCTGGTAGCTCAAAGAATTAACTTCATGAAAATGTCACATTCTTCCCATTTTCCTCAGGAAATATTTCTCGTTATTTTCAGTTGCTCCTAAAGTATTTTAGCAATCAAGGCAGTTTATTTCTGAGTTGGTTCAACCTTTTTATCAGGGAAAGGTCTTAGAATCTAAACACGTCAATCTAGTGCTTTTAATTAATCAAGAGTCCAGCCTGCAAAAACTTCCAGATTTGTGCGTTTGTCTGAATTGTGTGAGCAAAGGAGCACCATTTCTGATGCTTAAGAGTAGAAAAGTGATTCGTGCAATTCTACCCTTGTTACTGAACAAAGCTTTAAAAACATCATGAAAGCTGCTCCTAAACCTGAGCCGAAACCATTAGAGATGATGAATCTTTCTTTCGAGAAAATATTCGGCCCATTTCAGTTGTAAAAGTTCATAAATTTGAACCCTAGAGGGAACTGACATTCTGTCCTACGCACGTGACATTTTGCAGCTAAAATTAGCGGTTGTACTGGAAGTTTTGAGGATATTTAATTATGTGCTGTAGAAGTACTCCTTTTACTAATTTATTGTTTTGATTTCCTGCATTTCTTACTGCCTAATGTGTTGGTCATTGTGGACATTATTTCACGATTTCAAGACTGCTATTGGTGGATGTATGTTGGGCTTTTAGAAGGGGACAGTTATTGAAATACTTGATGAGCAGATAAGTTAGTGTCTTCTTTTGCTGAATGCCTGATTTATATGTATCTGTCCTGTAAATCACTCTTGATGTGAAATTAGTGGCTATCTCGTTGGTCAAAATGAAAGTTCTGCAAAAACTAAACTCTTTATACATTGGCATGAGAACTAGTTTCCTTTTTAGCAGGAGTAACCGTGTTCTTTGCTGCATTTATAGCAAAACATCAACCAGGTACCTGATACAGTTCTAGGTCAATGTGATTTGTTGCTATTGCTTATGCTTATTAAGCAACTAGTAAGAACTTTAGAATTGGTTGATCTATATGGAGTCCAAAAGTATCCATCCAATGATTGGACACTGTATTTGACTGTTGCTATTATCTTAATTTTTAAAATGCTTAGTATTTGCTTTGACAAAGGCATGAATTTCAAGAAATAGTAAGTGTTAATTGACGTACTTGATTGGGTCAGCATTTCGGAGCCGTTGACGTTATTTGAAAACTTGTGAAGACTTCTGATATGGTTAGTTAAAAGTTTAAACTAATCGTCTTACGAAAGATGGATATTGACTACAAATTACCTATGAATTAATTGTAGATTAATCGAAAGATCAGCCATTGAAAAGCTAGGTTTGAAAAATGTGGTTCTGTTCTGTATATTAAGTATTAACGAATTGATAGATTACTGAACCATACAACCAGAGTTGTTGGAGTTGGGCTCTAATTGTAGCTGAAATTTACTACTCTAGTTACTTGTATAGAGGGTCCATGAATATGCTTTCATTTGACTGTCGGTTCATGCATGTGTCTTTATTGTTTTTATTTTTCTGGTGAAACTCATGAGTCATAATTGAAAGCGAAAGATAATACTATAAGATAGTATATCTCCCCTTTTCTTTCAAGTCAACCTAAAATAGTGATGCAATTGTAGTAGCTTCTACTTCGCTGACTTGTCATGCAGATGTAATATATTGGCCCATCGCAGGGAAAATACATTTTCTGCTTTGGACAAAATAGCTCATGAGTTTAATTGTGATGCATATTCTACGATTAATTTTGGTCTTTGTTTCTACAAATTGTCACTCAAATATTAAATTCACCTCTACTGAGAGACAATTAACATTCTTAAGTCTTAACAACATAATGGCATTAAAGAAAATAATTAAGGACAAATGAAAGAAAATTTGGTGTACTCATTAAAATTGATCGTATTACAGAATTCTCTGAGACTAAGAGTGTAAGTGACGAAAACCAAAGAAACGGGAAAAGGAAAAAGAAAAAAAAAGAGTCTAGATGCTTCATCGAAGTAGACCTATAATTAGTATATTCAAATCCACTTTTCTGAATTCGTAGGAAGTTGTATTACATCATTTAATAAGCAAAGGTAACGTCCATGTATGACACCACTGTCATGATTTATGTCATGGGCCGTTTTCCAGCCATGCCCCATGACCCCTTGGGCACGCCCCGTGGCGTCCTAGCAAGCCTCCCAATGCCTAGCGCCACAGACGGCCTCGTGGTCTTGGCCGCGCCAAGTGAAAAGCGCGCATGTGCCTCGGTCGCCCCACCGATATCACTCACCAGCGCCCAACCGCAGGCAGATGCCAACAATGCCGCACACGCAGACCCTGATGCCAAAGGCTATGCTGCTGACAACGGACCTGTTTCTGCCTTGTAGAAAACTAAGTCTTTTTCATTGTAAATATAGTGTAGTTTTATTCCATGTACTTCCATTATGTTTCTCTAGCTTAATCAAGTCTAGTCTTGTAGCTTTGGTTTATTTTTTTAAGCATTATTAGGGGGATCACGCATTCAAAACTTTCTAGCAAACAAACAATTCTCTGTACTTGTGTCTCTCCCCCTCGACACCCCGTTGCCTTTCTGTAATAACTTTCATTAATGCAATCAAGCTTTCTTTCATTTTCAATTCTCATTTCCGTTCTCTCAATTACTCTTGACATTGGTTTTCTCGTACGACACTAACAATCTCGTCTAGCGTATGGAGGGGACCTCAGTTGGCGGACAGTAACTGCACAGACATCAGTTGCTTAGCCTTACGTCGCCCTTCCAAGGAATCTTAGGAAGGCTCTGCATAACAGTTGGTATCAGAGCCTAGGCTCAACATCGGACGAGGGAACGCATTGTCATTACCACCATTTCTGTTAAATCATGGGGACCGCATTGCGGCCCTTGAGAAAACGGTTGACGGATTACGGTCCATCGTGTATACGATGCCTGAACTAAGAACCAGCCTATTGCAAAGGTTGAACGACTTGGACCGCAGGGTGCTCCAGGCCGAAGTTGACATAGAAAACATCAGTCGCGACTCCGAGGGAGACCGGCAAACGGCAGCCACAGAGGCAGCCAAAATTTTTGGCAAATTCGAGGGACTCCAACAGGAGCGTGCCGAGGATTTAGCTTACAGGGCGCAAAAGGTAGACAGGTTAGACTTCCATGCAACAAACTATAGACGACTTGATAGACAAGCTCAATGTTGTCAATGCTACTTTACAGGGCATGCTTCGAGGAGGTGGAAACCAAATCAGGGGCGCTGTGAACCCCCCTTCCGCGACACAAAAACTGAAAATTCTTGAGCCAAAGTCATACAGTGGAGCTAGGAATGCCAAGGAAGTGAAAAACTTCATCTTTGACATCGAACAGTACTTCGATGCTGGTGGGGGCCTAGAAGAAGCTAAGAAGGTAGCAGCTGGTGCCATGTATCTATAGGGTGATGCTAAGCTCTGGTGGCGGGTGAAGTACGAAGCCATTAGGGCCGGTGAAGATTCTCTCGAGACATGGGCAGAACTGAAGGCAGCCATACGCCTACAGTTCTTCCCCGAAAATATTGAATACAACGCAAGGAGAAAGCTACGGGAGCTCCACCAGACCAAGTCAGTGCGGGACTACGTGCGATAATTCTCCGTGCTCATGCCAAACATACGTGACATAGGGGACAAAGACAAGATCTTCACCTTCCTATAAAGGTTGAAACCTTATGCCCGTATGGAATTGCAAAGACAAAATGTAGTTACCCTACCCAAGGCGATCCAAGCAGCTGAATGCCTTGGGGACTATCAAGTGGAAGCTTGGAAGGATAGGCCTCAACCGCCTGCCCGAGCGGGATTCAAAAGGGTCCAACCTAGCAATGGTGGCCCTAGCAGAAGTGGGGGGAGATCGGAGTGCAACAAAATCTAAGGCTCCCTCCTCAGGCAGCAATAATGTTGCGTCAAACAACAATGACCGGGGGAGAAAGCCTCCTTCAGGATGTCGTCATTGCGGCGGACCACATTGGAATAATGAGTGTCCATATGCATAGATGAATGCCCATCAAGCCTTTGATGATGGGATAGATGACGACACAGACGATGCAGACCAGACCGAACCAGTAGGTGCCTTCAATGCAATTGTTGGCTCCATTTATGAGGCCTTAGCGGGAACCAGTGCTGGTATCCATAAGAAGAAGGACCCCTGCCCAAGCACCATGAAAGGGAAAAAGAAGGCGGATGAGAGGACTCCTCCTAAACAAGAGAGGACCTTAATGTTCATTGAGATGAAGGTAAATGGCAAGCCCATTCGGGCGATGATAGACACGAGTTCTACCCACAACTACTTAGCCTCGACTCAGATGGAGCGCCTTGGTCTAGTTGTAGGAAAGGGCAGAGGTAGTATCAAGGCTATCAACTCACCTCCTCAGCCAGTGGGTGGGATAGCCAAAGAGGTACCAGTGAAGCTTGGCCCTTACGAAGGAAAATTCAACCTGCGCATGGTGATCATAGATGACTTCGAGTTGATAGTTGGATTGGAATTCCTGAGGCAAACCAACACCATGCCTGTACCGTATGCTGACATGTTACTGATGATGGAAGCAAACGGGACCAAGCCCTGCATTATCCTGTGCATGCCCAAGAAGATGGCCGTTGAGAACATCTCGGCCTTGCAGTTAAAGAAGGGGGTCAAAAGACATGAACCTACGTTCCTGGCAACCCTCTGCATTGAAGATGTAGAACGCTCATCGGGTCCTATTCCTGAGCCCGTGAAGGAGCTACTACTGGAGTTTGAAGATGTCATGCCATAAGACATGCCAAAGCGACTACCGCCTAGGCGCACTGTGGACAATGAAATTGAGCTGGTTCTGGGCGCGAAGCCACCCACCCAAGCGCCTTACAGAATGTCACAACTCGAACTCACCGAGCTTCGGAGACAATTGACAAGAATGCTAGACACAAGGATCATCGTGCCCTCCAAATCCCCATACGGGTCCCCTGTGCTATTCCAAAAGAAACATGATGGCAGCCTGCGACTCTGTGTGGACTATCGGGCTCTAAACAAAATCACTGTGAAGAACAAGTACCCTATTCCACTAATGACAGACTTGTTCGATAGACTGGGTAGTGCGACGATGTTCACCAAGATAGACCTGAAGACAGGTTATTGGCAAGTTTGGATTGCAGAGGGTGATGAACACAAGACGACCTGTGTGACAAGATATGGGTTGTACGACTTCCTGGTTATGCCGTTCGGCTTGACTAATGCCCCAGCTATGTTTTGCACCTTGATGAACCAAGTCTTCCGAGAGTACATTGATGAATTCGTGGTGGTCTACTTGGATGACATTGTGGTATATAGCCAAACATTGGAGGAACACCTCGTGCACTTGCGTAAGGTCTTAGCTCGATTGCAGGAGAATGAACTATATGCGAAGCTATCTAAGTGCTCCTTTGCTCAAAAGAAAATTGACTTCCTCGGACATGTCATCGAGGAAGGGCGGATCAAGATGGACCAATAGAAGATTCAGGCAATCACAGATTGGTTGCCGCCTAAGGATACACACGCCTTGAGGGCATTCCTTGGTCTATGCAATTTCTATCGGCAATTTGTGAAAAACCACTCCCTTATTGCAGTACCATTGGCAGAACTCCTCAAGAAGGTCACGCCTTGGGATTGGGGACCTAGGTGAGCGGAGGCCTTCAACGCATTGAAAATGACTATGTCTAGTAGCCCCGTCTTGGCCCTCCCCGATCTAGCCATGCCATTCGAGGTACAAACAAATGCATCCGACTATACCCTCGGTGGAGTCTTGCTACAAGAAGGGCATCCTATAGCGTACGAGAGTCGGAAGATGAAGGATGCAGAGCGGCACTATGCCGCCTATGAGAAAGAATTATTGGTTGTCGTCCATTGCTTGCGCCTTTGGAGGCTCTATCTACTGGGGACCCCGTTCGTGGTCAAGACAGACAACACAGCTATTAGCTATTTCATGACCCAACCGAAGTTGAATGGTCGACAGGCCAGGTGGCAGGAACTTCTAGCTGAATTCCACTTCAACCTAGAGTACCGAAGTGGGAAGACCAATCATGTTGCTGATGCACTCAGTCGGAGAGCTGATCTAGCATCGGTGTGCCTACTCGCCACCCTAAGGGGAAGCGAAGTATCCACCTCCATCAAGGACCAGATACAAGATCTACTTATCAAGGATCCTGCTGCACAGTATTTGGTTGATTTGGTAGGACAGGGCAAGACTCGCCAGTTCTACATGGAATATGGTTTCTAGAAAGTGAAAGGGAACCGACTTTATGTTCCTAGAGGAGGAGATCTGTGAAACACTCTTCTGGCGGAATGTCATGATACTCTATGGGCCGGCCATACCGGTGAGGAACGCACCATGGCATTCCTTTGCCGTGCATATTGTTGGCCTCAAATGGCCGATGACCTCGCTCAGTATGTGAAGACTTGTCTAGTATGCCAGAAGGACAAGTCGGACCGCTTGACACAAGCGGGACTCTTGGAACCACTAGTTATCCCAAAGAGACCTTGGGAAAGCAGTTCCTTGGATTTCATCACCGGATTACCCAAGGTCAGAGATCTCACAACTATCTTGGTTGTGGTAGATCGGTTCTCCAAGTATGCTACCTTTATTGCCGCCCCACAATATATATCAGCAGAAGATACAACTCGACTCTTCTTCTCTCATGTCGTCAAATATTGGGGCCTGCCCAAAGACATTGTTAGTGATCGCGACTCACGCTTCACTAGCAACTTTTGGACCCAACTCTTTAAGTGCCTTGGGTCAAAGTTGAGTCATAGCTCAAGATTCATCTGCAATCTGATGGCCAGACGGAGCGGTTCAATGGTATGTTGGAGTAATATCTCTGCCACTTTGTAACCGGATCGCAGAAGAATTGGGTGAAGCTTCTGGATGCCGCTCAACTGTGTTTCAATTCACAAAAGAGCTCTAGTGCAAATAAAAGCGCTTTTGAAATTGTTACCGGACAGCAACCGCTACTCCCACACACAGTCAATGCACCAAATATATCTAAATCTCCTCGAGCTGCTAGCTTCTCAAAAGAGTGAAAGCGAAATTTGGAGATAGTGCGGAGCTATCTTGTCAAGTCTCAAAAGCGGATGAAGAGGCATACTGATCAGAATCGTCGCTTTGTTGAATACTAAGTAGGAGACAAAGTGATGGTCAAAATTGCAAAGCGGTACTTATTTGCGGGGGTCCATGACCCTCGCCAATTCAAAAATGCATTGGACCATTGTCCATTGAAAGGCGCATTGGGAAAGTTGCATACCAGGTGGATACCCCAGCTTAGTGGAAAATTCATCTTGTCTTCCATGTCAGCATCCTGAAACTTTTTCGGGAAGACACAGAGGATCCTTCACGGAGCCAGCTCACAATACCGAGTATTCGAGGTCCCAATTCAACCGGAAAAAGGCGTGTTGAAGCTATCCTTGATGATAGAGTGATTCATGCCTCAAGGAAAGATCACCAAGAGTTCCTGGTGAAATGGCAGGGCTGTGA
This sequence comes from Nicotiana sylvestris, assembly GCF_000393655.2. Taxonomy (NCBI): domain Eukaryota; kingdom Viridiplantae; phylum Streptophyta; class Magnoliopsida; order Solanales; family Solanaceae; genus Nicotiana; species Nicotiana sylvestris. The sequence continues at coordinate 117,931,395 of NC_091062.1, read as the reverse complement.
TGCAGAGGAGAATACTTGGGAGAGGGGAACGAACCTCAAAGCCTACAAGAGCCTAATTGAAGATTATCTTGCAAGTAAGGCATTGAGGACGTACGTCACCAACTAATGTGGGAGAGAATGTCATGGGAGGCTTTCCAGCCATGCCCCATGACCCCTTGGGCGTGCCCCGTAGCGTCCTAGCAAGCCTCCCAATGCCTAGCACCACAGACGACCCCGTGGTCTTGGCCGTGCCAAGTGACAAGAGCGCATGTGCCTCTGTCGCCCCACCGATATCCCTCGCCAGCGCCCAACCGCAGGCAGATGCCAATAGCGCCGCGCGCGCAGACCCTGATGCCAAAGACTATGCTGCTGACAACGGACCTATTTCTGCCTTGTAGAAAACTAAGTCCTTTTCATTGTAAATATAGAGTAGTTTTATTCCTTGTACTTCCATTATGTTTCTCTAGCTTAATCAAGTCTAGTCTTGTAGCTTTGGTTTATTTTTTTAAGCATTATTAGGGGGGATCACGCATTCAAAACTTTCTAGCAAGCAAACAATTCTCTGTACTTGTGTCTCTCCCCCTCGACACCCCGTTGCCTTTCTGTAATAACTTTCATTAATGCAATCAAGCTTTCTTTCATTTTCAATTCTCATTTCCGTTCTCTCAATTACTCTTGACATTGATTTTCTCGTACGGCACTAACAATCTCGTCTAGCGTATGGAGGGGACCTCAGTTGGCGGACAGTAACTGCACAGACATCAGTTGCTTAGCTTACGTCGCCCTTCCAAGGAATCTTAGGAAGACTCTGCATAACATTTATTGTGCAGTGAAGTGGTAGGTGTGTTTTGCAAGACTTGAGATCATGAGAACTCTGCAAGTAAGTGATCATTATGTTATTCATCAGCAGAAGTTAACACATTGATAACTTTTTAAATTTAGATAAAGTTACAGGACTATCAAATATGAACGCATTTGCTTCAGCCATTGGTTTACTCTCTTTTTCTCTACTTTGTAAAATTTTACTTATTCATATAGTATTTCTTATGTTTTTTTTTTCTTCTTCTTTTTTGGATCTCATAAGAATTTTTTGGGACATAATTGATAACATGGCAGAATGTCAATGAGTATTTGAATCAGCAGCTACTCACAACACATGCTATTGTACTGTGTCAACATATAAATGATTCAGATTCTAAAATTATTCTTCATATATATGGATTTATTATGATTTATTGGTCATGGTTGATGATTGTTAGTTTCGGCCGTTTAAGAACGAAATAAAACTGCCTTTTTCTATGCTTGTTAGGATTAAGAGGAATCAGAAGCTTATAATCTACTGATTATTAAATGTTTTATTGGAAGGTTTTCAGTAATTGTCGGGTGATTTATTCTAATTGCTGTGCTAATCATGTTACTTACTCCATTTGAAGGGATGATATTCAACTCTTTTCTTCTAATATTCTTCTAAAGCAATGTAAGAGACACTCTTTACTAAATGACATTGTTTTGCAAAAAAGTTCAGTTTATGATTAATTACATGATATTTTTTTAAAAAAGATATGTATATAGACACTATACCGCTCGAAAATAAAACAAAAGAATATTAATTTGAGATATAATATAAAGTCTTAAAGCCACTATAATTTCATACAAAAATTATTTACAAGTCCCATTGCTAATACATGTTTCCCTGCGTGGGTTTCTAGATGATCTAAAGGAGATTTCAGAGAATTGTCTTTATGCTAATAAATCTCAAATCATAGATATACCAATCTATATATATATATATATTCCAATGACTAATATATTAGGTGATGGGATGAATTCTAGCCCACTTTTCTGTAATTGAAAAATGAAAAGGGGTGGATTACAGAATACCCACATGCCCCCCTTACCCCTTCCCAAATACCACTTTAGACAAAAGACTTAACTTTAAAGTTTGATTCTGTGGGGTATTCCCTTTTTTTCATCCCACTTTGCCCAACCCAAGTCTTCATCACTAAGGAAAACAAACATTTTCTTGCTTTTGATGTCCCCAAATTAAAATTATGGGTTGATTCGAACATTCATCGCCATGGTTTATTGCACAACTTGATAAACAAATCATCCTCCGATATTACAAGTTTTTTGTTTCTTTAATTTCTTGTTATTTTAATTTTATTTTGATAAACTGCTGAGTTTATCACAACCACTAATAAATGAAAGCAATCGCTCTTAGCTTAGACTTGACTTTATTAATTTCTACTTCTTCAACTCCTCAATTTTATATCAAGTTTAGTACTAGATAATGTTTATTCAGAAATTTTAAATTTATTAGATTATTAGCAATTATAAGTGATAATTGATATATATATATATTTCTATATAAATAATACTTCGATTATTGATTTAAGAGATAATTATACACTAGACTATTAAAAAAATATTGCATGCTAAATTAATGTTGAGAAAATCCTCAAAGGCGCCTCGCTATCCAAGTTCCATATATAAAGAAATTAATGAGATTTGAGATGGATATGCTCTCTGCTTTAGGATGTTTCTCAGCATGAAGTCCAATAGACAAGAAATTAATTAATTAAATTCTTTTTTTTTTTTTGGAAAAAATGAATAAGTAACATCCGAGTTGTCTACTGTTGGACATGATTAGGATGATGAAATTTGTATTATTAGTGAATATCATTCACAATTGATAAATGAATATTCGAGAAAAAAATAAAATTAATCAAGCACATAGTCGTCTTGCATTGCCATAAAAGATTATTTTACGATCATTTTGTTCCAAATGTATAGTTTCAATTTATAGGGCTTATAACTTTTTTCAGAGGCGGACCTAGGATTTGAAGGTGGCGGGCCACATGAACGGACTATTCAACCAATACACTTATCTAACTTTGATCTTAGCGGTTTCAAGTAAGGTATATGACCGTTTTCACCGTAAATTCACATATACATTTAGAATTTCTATCAAAGTTAACGAGATTCGGTGAACTCTATGCTCTAAGCATAGGTCTGTCTCTGACTTTTTCCACTTGTTGTTAATCGTGAAAACTAAAAGTAAAAAATAAAAATGTGTAAAAAGGTCATTTCTTGCAAAAAAAAAAAAAATGGGGCCTTGGTTCTGCCCCCTATCATCAGTGGCATTAGCTTCTCTTTTTTAATTTGCCTTTTCCTGTTTTATCTTAAGTTAATTTCAAAATAACCACTATATACAGAGACTCTACTTGGATTTCTTTCAATAACAGTCACCTCTTTTATACCTTTAATTTTAAAAATGACAAAATCTACATTCTAAAGTTTTAGTAACCAATCTAGTTTGCTACGTAAAATAACTAATTGTCCCTTGAATAGTAAACGTATTACGTACTTAATTTACTAAAATATTATTATTATTATTATTAAATATATGTTCAATAATATTAGCAGGCTTTAAAATAGATTAAACTCTGATCATTTTCATAGTTACAATAATTATTTAGAGTGTAAGTTGGTCGGTTCATGTAAATAAAGGAAAACTTATGTGATATAGAAAATTACAAGTAAAGGGATGATCCACATAATTAAGCACATTTTCAAGTTTTTAATTCTGAATATAATATAAAGTTTGAAACCATTCATCTTCATCATCACTAACTTTACAAAAGTGGCATCCTTTTGGTTCTTCAGAGTTGTGTCTCCCCATATTATATTATATTAACATACAAGTTTGTGTGTTGCATTTGCATACATGTTGCCTCCTCTAATATTTTTCTCAACTTGTTCAAATTATATCAACCTCTAGAGCTTTTCTTCCATCTCTGGAAAACCAATAAACAGGTTTTTTTTTCATCATATACAGATACAGCTCTTTATACTATGGAAGTTACTTCATATCCAGGTAAATGTTATTGTCTTTTGCTTTACCAAAATGGTATTCTTTTTAGGTGTAATGCATTAAAGAAGAAGGACAAGACAATAGGAATAATTAGCTATATAGGAGTATAAAACAAATAGAGAGAAGATTTTCAGTTTTCTCCAATTGTAGAATGATGATTAACTAAAGAGTAAACAGTGATATTAATATTAATGAATGTTGTTCTTTTTATGGAAAAACATAGTTAAGATTTTGTTATTGTTGTTAGCAGGACATTGATTTCTGCTTAAGATTATGCCTTTTGAAGAATCCAGCAGTGTATGATTGTCATAGGATGCTTCAGGTTTATAAAAGTTACTCTTTTCGGTTTCTGAATCTTTCTTAGTGTTGAAAAATGCTATTGCTGATCTGGGTGTTTGAGGGAAAGAAGAAGAGGCTGTTGGTTAAGGATTCGTAATTTTAAGCCAAAGGGTGAAATTTTGGAACAATTGAATAAGATGGAGGCATCTGTGCCCCCAAAAACGATGAAGAAACAATTAACGGGGAAACGTGAGGACACTGTCTTGCATTCATTGGCTAGAGCAGGAAATCTTGTTGAAATAAGAGAGATTATCGATAACAAGGGAAAGGAAGAATTGGAAGAGCTGTTGATAAAGCAAAATTCAGCTGGAGAGACCCCTTTGTATGTTTCAGCAGAATATGGTTATTATGAGTTAGTTAAGGAGATGATCAACTACTATGATCTTGTTGCTGCTGGAATCAAAGCAAGGAACGGATTTGATGCGCTGCACATTGCTGCTAAACAAGGGGATTTGGGTATGTTGATGCTAGTATAAACAGCTCTATTTTGCTACTCTATTCTCTTATTCTAGTTTTATACTAGTAGTAGATTTTTGGATGAACTTTTTTCTTTTGCTATTGTGTTGCAGATGTGGTGAAGGTGCTAATGGGACCACATCCTGAGCTGTCAATGACTGTTGATAATGCAAATACAACAGCTTTGCATAGTGCAGCAAACCAAGGGCATATTGAGGTGGTGAATTACTTATTAGAAGCAGAGAAAAGTTTGGCCACTATTGCTAGAAGTAATGGGAAAACAGCACTTCATTCTGCTGCCAGAAATGGACATGTGCAGGTTGTGAAGGCCCTTTTGAATAAGGAGCGGGGGATCGCGAGCCGGATGGATAAGAAAGGGCAGACTGCTCTTCACATGGCTGTCAAAGGACAAAATCTTGAGGTTGTAGAGGAGCTGATTAGAGCAGATGCTAAATCGATAAATATGGCCGACACAAAGGGCAATACAGCATTGCATATTGCAGCCCGGAAAGGAAGGGCTCAGGTATGCTGTTTTCTTGCCTATAGATTTTGTTGTTGTTTAGAGTCTTCGGAGTTAGTTTATTGACTTCGAGTCTAACTGACTTTTTACACTATTAGGTTGGTAAAAGATAATTACAAATAATCGTCCATAAAAAGTGAGATCAGTAAGCTGAAAAATAAGGCACGTAACCTACTGTAATAGTAATAGGTAAAAATACTTTACATTGTCAATTGTATATTAGTTAAATCCCTCGACTTTTTCTGCACTTTTTCCTCTTTTCAAAGAGGATACTAGAAAATCAATGACTGGCCAGTGGATGCAGGATTTATTTGGTGAAATAATGATTATGACAAACAAATAAAAGAGGAAACAGAATGTGTCAATGGGATGCGAGTTTGGGATGCTTTTGTTGAAAAACTTGGTCATTTAGGGGTAATGGACAAAATTGATACTTTTCTCACCCCATGCACAACATTATGTGTAAATGAGCATAGGTTCTTGAAAAATGTTCTTAAAAAGTTGTCAATGTAGTGAGGCCATTGCTGTGCAGTCACCCCATATTTGCTTCGACTTATGCAGATTGTTAAGTTGCTGCTTGGGCAGAAAGAGACGGACACTAAAGCTGTAAATAGGTCCAACGAAACAGCCATTGACACTGCAGAGAAAATGGGACAGGTCAATATTGCAGCCATCCTACAAGAATCAGGTGTACAAAGTATCCGAGCCATCAAACCTCAGGCAACAAATCCAGCAAGAGAGTTGAAGCAAACTGTTAGTGATATAAAACATGAAGTGCATTATCAAATGGAACATACGCGACGGACAAGAAAACGTATACATGACATTGCCAAACGTATAGATAAAATGCATGCTGAAGGCCTTAACAATGCCATTAATTCTACCACAGTTGTAGCTGTACTCATTGCCACAGTCGCCTATGCAGCGATTTTTTCTGTCCCGGGACAATACATTGAGTATCCAGAAGACATCCCACCAGGCCATTCCCTTGGAGAAGCAAATATAGCACCAAGTCCCTTATTTCTTATATTCTTTGTCCTTGACTCTATCGCCTTATTCATATCTCTTGCAGTTGTGATTGTTCAGACATCAATAGTGGTGATAGAAAGCAAAGCAAAGAAGCAGATGATGGCTATCATAAACAAGCTTATGTGGTTGGCATGTGTACTTATTTCAGTGGCTTTCTTGGCTCTATCATTTGTTGTGGTAGGCAAGAATGAGAAGTGGCTGGCTGTTGTAGTCACTATTATAGGAACAATCATATTAGTTGCAACACTAGGTACACTGTGTTATTGGGTCATAATGCATAGGATAGAATCCTCAAACAAGAGGAACATCCGAAAGAACTCTCTGGCCAGCAGGTCCTTGTCCTGGTCAGCCTCAGTCGTCTCTGATTCAGATGTTCTGAACAATGAATACAAGAAAATGTATGCTATATAGAAAGGCATCCTTGTAAATCCTATCCTTCTTCTTGGGTGCTGGATCCTTGGCTTTACCTTCATGTGCAGGAGATTATAGGCTCTTACCGCATTATCTGCACTCGTGTTTATACCAAACCAAAATTGATCATGCAAGCCATTTATATTTTATATACACAGTTATCACTTTACTGGTAATGTATTCAACTCTTACGATTAAATTACTTAATTTGGTGTAAACACTATCCCGGACGGAGAAGCCTTTACATGGGAAGACCGACTAGGAGTTCAAAAATGTGGAAGAAAATAAAGGCCTCAGCACAGGAACCATGGCCTCTTGCAGTCAAATTATCTACAGCGGATTTTTCTCTAGGATCCCCTTTTTTGCTATACAATTTAGATATGGATTTAACCATACATTATGATGGTATTTTCTCTTCTTGAAGTAGAGATGGAAAGCAGCAGGCAAATGTGACAACTTCAATTGCGAAGAGCCAATCAACCGCGAACCAGTTTTGTGACGACCCGGTCGGTCGTTTTGAGAGTTGTAACCCCGTTCCCCCGTTTACTGCTCATTTTATGCTTTACAGCTGTTATGTGACTTGTAGGGGTAGTTGGTTCAAGTCCGTAGAGGTTTCGGAATGAATTGAGACACTTAGTCTCAAGGTTGGAAGATTAAATTGAAAAGGTTGACCGGATGTTGACTTGTGTGTAAATGGCTCCGGATTGGAGTTGCGATGGTTCCGCTAGCTTCGTTGGATGATTTTGGTCTTAGGAGCGTGTCCGGATTGTGACTTGGAGTTCCGTAGTTGAATTAGGTTTATGGCGAAGTTGAAAATATAGGAGTTTGACCGAGAGTGGACTTAAGATTTTCTAGAATCTCTGTCTGATTGGAAATCCGAATCAGTATACCCAATAGGTACCAGGTCATCTGAATGGTAGATCAACATGTAATCCCTAGTCCTTTTCAGGTACTTGATTATATGTTTAACCGCCATCCAATGCTCTTTCCCAGGATTAGACTGAAATCTGCTAACAACGCCAACGGCAAAGCAGATATCAGGCCTAGTGCATAACATAGCATACATGAGGCTCCCCACAGCTGATGCATAAGGGACCGCCTTCATCTTTTCTATCTCTTCATCAGTCTTAGGAGACTGATCTTTAGATAGAGAAATTCCATGTCTGAAAGGAAGGAATCCTTTCTTGGAATCATGCATGCTAAACCTGGAGAGTATTGTATCAATATAAAGACCTTGGGACAAGCCTAATATCCTTTTCTTGCGATCTCGCAAGAGTTTGATCCCAAGGATATGAGCCGCTTCTCCCAAATCTTTCATATCAAAATGTGTGGACAACCACTGCTTAACTGAATTCAACATGCCCACATTATTTCCTATGAGCAGTATGTCATCTACATATAAGATCAAAAATGCCACTTTGTCCCCATCCCACTTTTTGTATACACAAGATTCGTTAAGACACTGATCAAAACCAAAAGTTTTAATCGCCTTATCAAAACAAGTGTTCCATGCCCTAGATGCCTGTTTTAGTCCATAAATGGACCTTTTAAGCTTACACAACATGTGCTCTTTGCCACTTTCCATAAAACCGTCTGGTTGCATCATATAGATGCACTCATCAAGACTTCCATTAAGGAAAGCTGTCTTGACATCCATTTGCCAAATCTCATAATCATAATGAGCAGCAATGGATAAGAGAATCCTTATAGACTTAAGCATGGCTACCGGCGAGAAGGTTTCCTCATAGTCAATCCCTTCTTTCTGAGTAAACCCTTTCGCTACAAGCCTTGCTTTAAAAGTTTGTACTTTTCCGTCTACACCTCTCTTTTTCTTATAGATCCATTTGCATCCAATGGGTTTAACCCCATCAGTTGGTTCTACAAGATCCCAAACCTGATTAGAGTACATAGACTCCATCTCTGATTTCATAGCAGCAACCCACTTATCGGCATCCTTATCATGTAGTGCTTGGTCGTAATTGACAGGTTCGGAGGTAGGCTCCTCAGGGATCCTATCATATGATTCTCCCAAGAGCGTGTAACGAACTGGCTGTCTTATTTCTCTCCCACTATGACTACGCACTACATCAGTTGCAACTACATCACTTTGATTTTGTGGTTGAACCACAACATCATCAGGAACTTGAGTCTCCATGCTATCCACAGGGATATCAACGACTTCTTCCTGTTGTGCAGTCTGCTCAACATGACTCCCACTACTTTGTGGTAGTATGACTGCGGGCACTTGTTCTTGTGGGACATTAAGTCTATTGACATTTCTCCCACTACTAAAGTGCAATGGTATGTCAAAATCGACTTCCGGGGTTTGGATATGGTCGTTTTGATTTACAGATGACTGAGTTTCCATTCCTTTGCTAAGTTCCTGTAAAACGAGTTTACTTCTAGGAACATGGTTCATCAAATAGTCCTCTTCTAGAAACTTGGCATTTGTGCTAACAATTACCTTTTTCTCTTTAGGACAATAGAATAAACCACCTTTCGTCCCTTTTGGATAACCTATAAACACGCATACATCCGTTCTTGCCTCCAATTTATCCGTTTTCCCCTTTAGCACATGTGCCGGACAACCCCAAACTCGAATATGCCGCAGACTAGGCTTGCGCCCAGTCCACAATTCTGTAGGGGTCAAGGGTACTGACTTTGAAGGAACTAAGTTCAGAACATAATTCGCCGTTTCTAAGGCATGTCCCCAAAAAGACGAAGGCAAATCGGAATAACTCATCATTGATCTAACCATTTCCATAAGAGTCCTATTTCTTCTTTCAGCTACACCATTTTGTTGTGGAGTTCCAGGTGCAGATAATTGAGATGTAATTCCACATTCTGATAAATAACCAATAAAGTCTGTAGAGAGGTACTCCCCACCACGATCAGATCGTAGTGTCTTGATATGTTTATTATGTCGCTTTTCAGTCTCAGTCTTGAATTCTTTGAACTTTTCAAAACATTCAGACTTTCGACGCAACAAATAAATATATCCATATTTTGAGTAATCATCTGTGAAAGTCACAAAATACTCAAAACCACCTCTTGCTTGGACATTCATTGGACCACACAAATCAGAATGAATTAACTCTAATTTATCACTTGCCCGATTTCCTTTTGAGGGGAAATTTCGTTTTGTCGTTTTTCCTTCTAAAGAAGATTCACAAGTTGGTAGTGCCTCCACTTTCAATGAACTTAAAGGTCCATCCTTGACCAACCTGGAAATTCTGTTTTGATTTATATGACCCAAACGCAAGTGTCATAAATATGTTTCACTCAATTCAGAAGAACGTTTTCTCTTACTTGGTAAATCAACATTATTCAGTTCTTTAGGTGGTAACGGTTTAGGAATAGAGTCAACAACAAAAAGACCATTAATCAATGTAGCCGAAGAGAGATAACGCTTATTATGAGTAATAACACATTTATCAACGTCATGACAATTAAAATCATAACCATCTCTCATAGCGCTAGAAACCGAAATTAAATTCTTTCTAACGGAAGGTACATATAACGTGTCTTTTAAAGCTAAAACTCTACCACTACCAAACGAAATACTAATATTTCCTAATGCTAAAGCTGGGGCTGCTGAACCGTCTGCTTGATAAACATTGATTTCTCCTCTACTTAGCCGTCGCGTTACCCGAAACCCCTGCAAATAAGTGTAGATATGGTTAGTGGCTCCCGAATCTACACACCATGACATGGTAGAAACAGCCGCTAAAAATGTTTCAATGACAAGTAGATGTAAATCACCTGGTTTATTTTTCAGCTTGGCCAGATAAGTTGGACACTGCTTCTTATGATGCCCGGGCTTCTTGCAGTGATAACACTTGCCCTTAGACTTTTTCACACCAGCAGTCGCGCCACCAACAGAGGGTTTTTGAGCTTTTTTCTTTTTCTGCCCGCCTCTCGGCTTAGAAGAAGAACCTGCCTCAAAATTCAATGCCACGGGAGGAGCTTGGGACTTGATAATAGTCTCTGCCGACTGCAGCTCATTCAAAAATTTCTCAAGGGACAAATCCATTTTGTTCATGTTATAATTCAGGCGAAATTGCTGAAAACTGTCAGGCAAAGTCTGCAGGATCATTTCAACCTGCGTGTCCTTATCAATGTTAGCTCCAATGACCTCCAGTTCATTCAGAAGACTCATCATCTTCAGAACATGGTCCCTGACCGATGAACCTTCAACCATTTTGGTATTCAGAAGGGCTTTCATGGCAGTCTGCTTAGCCGCACGATTCTGATCTCCGAACATTTCTTTGAGATTTTCCAGAATGTCATAAGCAGACTCCATCGACTGATGCTGATGTTGCAGAACATTCGACATGGATGCCAAAATGTAACACCGCGCCATCTCATCAGCCTTAATCCATTTCTGGTAAGCCTTCTGTTCATCATCTGTGGCATCATCTCCAGGTTTTTCTGGACACACCTCATCGAGCACAAATTTGTACTCTTCAGCAATTAGAACAATATCCAAATTTCGTTTCCAATCAACATAATTTGGACCCTCAAGTTTGTTTTGGGTAAGAATGGCAGTAAGGGGATTAAAAGCAGTCATTGTTAATCTGGGAGACATTAAATATTTAAATAGATCAAATCAGTTTGTATTATGAACATTAAAATTCAAAACACATTATATATATACAATCTATGCACCTTGAACAACAAATTTCGATGGGAAAGAAGCTATTCTTGCAATATACATATATAATGACAGATTTTCACTCCATAAACTTAAACATGTCATACTCAGATGGAGAGTAAACTGTTAATTTAAGCCAAGTGAATATCAACATTCAACATATATTAGTCCCATTGAACCAACATGCATACTCAGATGGAGAGTAAATACAAATAATCAATGACTAGTATAACATAGTGATTATTCATAATATTTTTATCCGATATGGAAGAAGACCTACGTCAACGTGTAAAAACATTATATCACTAATTTTTTAAGCCCGGGGACCAAGGGAATTGATCCCCACAATTAATGGAATTAAAAACAACTAAAAACAATTTCAGAATTTTAGAAAAACAGCAAAAACACCATCTAAACGACCCCAAAAGCCCAAAAAACGACTTCAGTCAAATCCATGAGTATTGCTCACTGGGCCGTTTCGCATGGACCTGCCAAGTTTCAGATCAATCGGAGTCCATCACCTTTTTGACCTCCGATTTTCTGCCCTAATTCGGCAAAACTTGTTTTTCCGTTTTACATGATAAAATTCAACTTTCAGATTATTCTAACTCAACATCACCAATATTAAAAGGATACATCAAGTTTTCAGAATAATCAACACAATCCATAACAGATAATCACACCAAAAAAAACAGTGCAGGTTTTCAGAAAAACAAACTTTGCATGTAATTCAAAACTTGCATATAGAACATGATATTAATCCTTATGGTTTATCTTAATTATTTAATTAGACGTGAGTAGGCTCTGATACCAATTGAAGGAATATATATACCACAGCGGAAGCAATAACAGAATCTTATTCACGTGTAATCTAAACAACTAGCACGTATGGAAATTTTAGGATTACCTCTTGAAGCGTAAACACAACAAATCTATGTCGTTCTCCAGTTCCTCAGTTGAAAATACACCAGCATATTTCCACAGTCTTCTACTGTGTTACCCAAAACAATAACCGAAAATAGAGAATTTTGGGTGGGCAAAATTCTAGTAGAAACCGCAGTCAGAATCGTCTCCAAAACGTCCAGCCCTTATATCCATATATATAGTTGCGTTTTAGGTCAAAACCGTTTTCAAAACCTGTTAGGTTTCCTTCTCCCACTAAGGGACGGTTTCCACGTTTTCTTTCCCACTAAGTAACAGTTTCCACTATTTTCTATTATTTAGGCACAGTAGGGACCACAGAATTTAATTAACAAGGCTTCCTATTATGATATTAATTTCGAAATTCTGAAACTAATTTCCATCATAATAAATTACGAATTATTCCACTAAAAATTCGTAATTGCACTCCTTAGTTCAATTTCGAAATTCTTCCATAAAACCTTATTTAACTCCCCATGTTAAGATTCAGATACTAATCAATCAAATTAAATTACTGACTATTTAATTTATTGATTACTTCCTTTAGACTTACACTTAACTTATTTCATGTGTCGGATACAAAATCCACCGGCCGGGTTTACACATGAAAACTTATAAGCTTTCATAAAGGAGTATCATCAATCTCAAAATCGAGACATGGATTCCATCAACTAATTATTACTTCGCCAATGTATATCATTGTTATCCAATTTACCAGGCTTATTGACTCGCGAAAGAATCTCGCCTTTTAATAAATCAAAACAACAAGTGACATACACAGCTAATAATAATTATATCAGGATTAAGAGTATAAGTACATTAAATGGACTAGAGAAATTATTTTATAAAGTCAGTATAAAATACTCATCTCTACTTGATTCGTTCAATACATACAAAATGTACTAGCACAAGAAGTTGGAATTAAACCATTCCCATAATCAAGATAAATTATATTTAATCTTGTGCTACAATCATTCCAATGATTTGTCCAATTCCATCATTAGATTGTGAACATTTTATGTCTTACAAGAACCGATGATTTAATCTTTCGTGTATAAGCTAAACTCTATACACTAAATGGACGCACAAACCAACACATGATCTATTTAAAATGAAACTTTATTAAATTTAAACAAGTAAATAAATAATTATTCATAAAGAATACTATAACAATACGCATGGCTTATAGTATATTCTACCATACCTTACCTTTGCAGTGTCAAGTAAATTAACAACATATATGTGAAAATCCCTTTGAAGCCAAACAACATCATTATCAGCATCATGGAATACCTACAATAGAGGAAACAACTTTTAGGAGTCAATTGGGGATGCAAATTATGAAATTAGCATACTACAATATTTTTAACAACAGCGTGCAGTTAGCAGCTTGCACTTTATACATCCAAATTAAAGTACAAAAGGAAATCATTAATCGGCACACAAATTAACAAGGTCACCTTGCAAATTCCTGGATTGGCAAATATAGGCCTAAGTATTCCCATTACATCATGCAAAGCTATTGCATCCACAAGATAATCTTCGCTTCCAGTTGATATCTGCGCAATACATGAAAAAAGTTACCTTTACATTAAATATCGACAATTTGGTCATGACACTAAAACGCTCAAATTCTACGTCAGTAGCATCAATTCGCGCACAAGATCTTGTGTCGATGACGACAATCCTTCAGTGCTTTTAGTTTTGCACATTATGATCTATTCACGATCGTTAACGGGAAAAGTGATGTTAATTGAATGAAAGCATCATCAAAACTTTTAGCATGAAATTGTTTTAATAAACTGCACTTGGAGAAATTGACTTAATTATTCTATTCAGACATTTAGAGTATTTGACAAGATGAACTCAACAAATTTTTAAGAAATGCATTGACCAAAAAATGTCTAACAAATTTCTTCAAAATGCACTACTTTTCCATGATTATTACTGTTACTCCCAAACGCACACACAAGTATACGTGATCGTACAAGTAATAAAATGATAAGTCGAGTGTCGAACCCACAGAGACTTATATCAACTACTCACTAACACAACAATATTGTTATTCCGTCAAGCTAAGTTCGAGTTCAAGAGTTTAATTATGCTAACTACAATTCTAAGTAATAACTAAGTTATCAAGCAGTAGAATGATTGTTATGTATTCAATAGAGACAACTATTCCAGGGTTGTGATCGATTCACCAATCCTATTGTGTTCTAATTAACTCACCCTTTCATATAATTCACTCATGGTTGCTAATTAATCGATAAATGCTCACATAGCCTTCTCCCGAAGTACTACTCACCTATTCTCAATAGATTAACGCCTATATTCCTATGAAATTAATCTATTAAGAACGCATTAAGATCACGATATTTAATTAAGCACGGTGACTAGGTATATTCCTATCCTAACCACAAATCCGCTCCCCCTAAGGGTTAAGATCATGCTCTCTTCAATTCTTCTCTAATCTAAACACGCCTTTCCCAAGCATAGCATATAGAGTAAATAGAACCTAACTGTTGGCCAAACAATTAAGCAATTAAACACAGAATTGAAGAAACAACCATATATTGGTGAATTATAATCAAGGTCAAGCTAATATCAAACAACAATATTCATGGCTAAATCACAGCCCCAGAACAATGGGTGTTTAGCCACTCATGATGTAATCAAACAATTGCATAAGTTTTGAATAATTAAAAATAGTAGAAAAGATGAAGAAATCTAAGATGTTCTTGTGTGTATTTTTGCTCCAAAGTGCGTCTCCCCACGCTAAGCTCCGTCCAAAGTCCTCAAAATAACGTTTTTATATGTATTTATACCAAGTAGGGTTAGGCTCAGACGAAAACACATTCTCCCGCGCGAAATAGGACTCTGGCTCTGTAAATTTTGTACAGCCGCGCCGCACCATGCGGCTCGCTAATGAAGTTTATCAGCAGCCTTAACTTTTCGCATCAGGTAGCATTTTACACTGCTGCGCCACGCCTTGCGGCGGCTCATGCAGCGCGGCAGTGTAATTTTCTCAGAGTGAACTTATCTCATCCTCTTTTAAAATATGGACTTGGTACACGACCTCCGAACACAATCCCGGCTTAATGTCTTGGGCTTTTACTCATACTTCAAAGATCCAAATCACTTGAATTCATTCCATAACGCCTACACAGATCGGAATCACTCCTAAAAGGCATAAAACACATATTTAGTGTAAAACACTAGCGATTAAAGCTCAAACTCAATTAAAGTGCAATAAATTAGAGCGTAATAAGAGACTAAAATACGCAATTATAACCTATCATCAACACCCCACACTTAACTCTTGCTCGTCCTCGAGCAATGGGACAATCTAATAAACTGCCAACTACGTACAAAGTTCAATCATAGAGGATCACCTTAACTTTTAACCACACACTATACTCTTGACTACAATCAATACCTGCACGTACAAAGTTGAATTCTTCCCGTTTAAGCATACCCAAGTATAATATTTCAATTCAATAAATTCCAACAACATATTCGTCACCACCCAACCTCAACAATCGACTTGCAACCACTAAGCACCCTCAATTCGTGCACTTACCCAATAAGAAAGTTTACAATATTACCAATCATTCATGAGATCATGTGCCATCACCAACAAACAAAAGAGTGAATATAGACTAGTTCACACATTCAAATATGCCTTTGAACATAATTAAGGACATCACACAATTGAACCAAATTCACTCACTCTCACAAAGAGTTCATATGCATCCAGTGATTGTACCATAAGCTTGCTCGTAGTGTATATCTCTACTAATTTGAGCTTGCCAAATCTAGGATCAATTTGGACTTTAAGGTTGTAATGTAGGCTAACGGACGGGTATGATACATTTAGAAATAGTGGCTAACCCTCCTAAACACTTTAGCACACTACATTCATAATTCAAGCACATATTCTTCTCAACCAATTCACTTGCCATATACAACATAATCCTCTTTTTAATTAAGCACTTATATATTTTCACTAGCACAAATCAATAAGAATTGGAGGTGTGTATTTTTCTACGTACTTTCACTTATCATTTTTCATTTCTTTCAATTTTTCTTTTCCTTTTCTCCTCTTTTTTTCTTTTCTTCACACACCCCATACATTAAAGTTCATCGGCTAGTGACCTTTGATTTCAACTTTAGTGCATCAACGGTCCCTTCCATGGTTCCACTCAACAGATACTCCCCAATCTCTAACCTAAATTCTTTTAGCTACTAAGTGCCTTAGGAGGTAAAGGTTCAATCAATATCAGATTAAGAACAAAATAGGGGATGACTTGTAATGTGGGTGCCAAAAGAAAAGTCTATAGGCTCAAAGGGGCTAGCAATGGAAAATTCTATTATTATGTGACAAGCACATCCACGATCAAGCAAGAAAATTCCTACGTCATCTCCTAGATTAGCACAACTTACAATTTCGCTTCAATTAACACACGGGGCAAGTTCTAGACTACACAGGATAGCATAGAGAATCACGAATCCTCACACACACGTTGCACATGATTCAATCAAGATGGTTCTGTTCAACTCTCAAGTTAAGCAAGCACAATTAAATGAGAAATTTAAGCAACATTGCACTATGCGGTATACAAGTCAAACAACCGAGAAAAGGCGTCACAAAATAGGCTATTTACTTTACTTAGGATTCACAATTCAAATCAAATACACGGGAAAACAGAATGTATGTCATAGCCTAATTTGCCAGCATCAACCATGTCAATGAGTATCTCAGAATGACTCAGTTCCTTCCTAAACTACTCCTAAAAAGAAATTAAAGTGCTCGGTTCGAGCTACATCCTTGGAAAAGAACCAGTGCCCAAAGAAAAACCAAGGAATACTACCTAGCTATTCTAAAAAAATTAAAAATTAAAAATAAATAAATAAAACAAAAATCTATTTGGTGTTTTTTAAATCGGACTTTTATCCCTCAAGAAAATTGTCCAAAAGATCCATCGTCGGGAAAAGTCCAAGCTTTTTCAATTTTTTTTTTCAATTTTCGTTTTTATTTTTTTATTTTTTTTTATTTTTTTTTATTTTTTTTACCTAGACTATGTCTACTACGAGTTCTAAAAGAAAAACTAAATAAAAAAATAGTTTTATTCAATTACACTTCAGAAAGTAGTTTCCCCAACCCACACATATATTATGCATAGTCCTCGATGCATGATCATAGAGAAATATTAAAACAAGGGTGAGAAATACTCCCTGAGGCCCTCTCAGGCCTAGCTCGGACATAATACTCAATATTAAGGGTCGGGACGACCCTACACTTAGGCTCAAATATGCTCCTCAACTTCAACTTTGGGTACTCAGACTTCCCCTACTCTGCAAAATAAAAACAACACAAAACTTGACACTAGAAAAAAAATAATCAATAAATAAAAGATATACAGGTTGGGTTGCCTCCCAACAAGCGCCTTAATTATAGTCGCGGCACGACTCTGCTACTCTGCTCAGGTTGGGCGCTTTCTCTTCTTCTTTCTCCCATGAAGTCTAGCCTTTTTGCAAGCTCTCAGAAGGTCTCCTCTTTTATCTCTGGCTCTTTTCTCAATCATCTTTACACATTCAGCTGGAAACACCACCTCCTCTAACTCAGTTGTACCATCTGGATCACTATAATTCACATGCTGACTCTGCTCTATTTCCTTCAATTCGACCACAGTAATCATGTAGAAGTCCTCATAATGCTTAGGGAGCTTAAGTGCCTTGTACACATTAAAAGTGACTTCCTCATCGTCAATTCTCATTTTTAACTTCCCTACCCTCACATCAATAATTACTCCACCGGTAGCTAAGAATGGTCGCCCCAAAATAATGGGCACTTCCTCATCTGCCTCGTAATCAAGAACAATAAAATCAGCAGGAAGAATAAACTTTCCCACTCGAACTAACACATCCTCAATAATTCCTTCTGGCATGACTAGTGACCTATCTGCTAACTGTAAAGTGATTGTAGTAGGTCTAAGCACTCCCAATCCGAGTTGCTTGAACAAAGAGGATGGCATCAAATTTATACTAGCCCCTAAGTCACACAGGGCTCTACCAACTTCTTGTTTTCCAAGAGACAAAGGAATTGTGAAAGACCCAGGATCCTTCAACTTAGGAGGAAGTTTACTCTGAACTTTGGCACTGCACTCTTCAGTAAGTGCAACTGTTTCGAACTCTGCATGTCTTCGTTTGTTTGCCACAATATCTCTGAGATACCTTGCATACTTAGGCACTTCCTGCAAAATTTCCAGCAAAGGTAAATTCACACTCACTTGGCTCAAAATATCTAGGAATTTTTTATACTTAGCATCATCTTTTGCTTCTGCAGTCTTTGTGGAAACGGAGGTGGTGGCCTAGTCTCAATTACTGGCTCGGGTCCTTTATCATCTTTCTTATTCCCCTCAACTGGCTTGGGAACTAATGTCCTTCGGGATAAGCTATATTCTTCTTTTTCTTTGGAACTTCTTCTAATGCTCTTTCATTTCTCAATGTAACTGCATTGACTTGAGCTTTAGGATTGGGCTCTGTATCACTAGGAAGAGCCCCTATTGGTCTGGTATTTTGGGCTCTGGCAAGTTGGCCCACGTGGTGCTCCAAATTTCTCAGTGCTGCGGCTTAAGCCTGCTGACCAACCATATTTCTGATTGAAAGTTTGTTGATCTGCTATTAATTTCTGATTGAAAGTTTGTTGATCTGCTATTAATTTCTGATTGAGGGCTTCTTGGTCGGTCATCAATTTCTTCATCATCTCCTCAAGGCTAACTTGTTGTTCAGCCTGAGGTGGACTTGATTGTTGTTGAGGTGCTTGAGGCCAGTATTGTTTCTGATTGCCTTTATTTCCACCCCAAGAGAAGTTTGGGTGATTCCTCCAGTTGGGATTGTAGGTGTCCCCATACTGATTTGTTTGGCCTCGATTTGCATTACCCACAAAATATACAGATTCTGGATTTGCTGGGCATAGATTGCTCATGTGACCCTCTCCACATACTTCACAAAATATTTGAACTTGTTGCACTGGCTGGGCTTGTTGCTTGTTAATGATCATGGTCATCTGATTGACTTGGTTGGTCAGCGTAGAGACTTGTGCTGACAATGCTGAGCCAACATCTAATTCAAGAACCCCTGGTGATTTTTGTACCATGTTCCTACCCATCTCTCCTTTCTAATCCGGATTGCTTTTGGAGAATTTGTTCAATAATGCATAAATTTCATCAAAGCTTTTCTCCAATACTTGACCTCCAGCTACCGCATCGACTACAATTTTTGTTTGGGGATAGAGCCCTTCTATGAAAGTGTGAGCTAACACTTCATTCGTCTGATTGTTGTGAGGACAGTCTCTGAGTATCCCCTTGAACCTTTCCCAAGCTAAGTATAAAGATTCCCCTGCTTTCTGTTTGAAGGCAACTGTCTCACTTTTGATCTTTGCAGTTTTGCCTGAAGGGAAGAACCTTGCGAGAAATTTTCTCGCCAAATCATTCCATGTTGTAATGGAATTAGCTGGTTCTGCCTTTAGCCATCGCTTAGCCTCACCCAATAGAGAGAATGGAAAAAGTGTGAGCCTCACATAATCTGGAGTGACCCCGTTAGTGATATAAGTATCACTAATCTCCAAGAAGTTCAGAATATGCTGCTGTGGATCCTCGTGTGGAAAACCCATAAATTGCCCGTTTGCATGAAGTAGCTGGATCATGCTCTATTTCAGCTCAAAGTGCCCAATGATCCTAGGCTTTACTATACTGGAGGTGACATTAGCAATGCTGGGCATCGCCACCTCCTGAATAGCCATGGGTTGCTCCTCTCCCATGTCCACAGGAAATTGAACAAGTGCCTGAATATTATTCATGTCCCTTGCTTCCCTCAACCTCCTGTGAAATGTTCTCTCAGGTTCAGGATCAAAGCCTTGAAGTCGGTCTTGGATTCTGACCCTACGCATTCAATCAAAGTTCATGAGGTCCGAGAAACAATCAAGTAACGTTAGACTCAATGAAATAAACAATTAAAGCAAAAACTAGCAAGTAGCTAATATTCAAGTCTCCGGTAACGGCGCCAAAAACTTGTTGCTCCCAAACGCACACGCAAGTATACGTGGTCATACAAGTAATAAAATGATAAGTCGAGTGTCGAACCCACAGAGACTTATATCAACTACTCACTAACACAACAATATTGTTATTCCGTCAAGCTAAGTTCGAGTTCAAGAGTTTAATTATGCTAACTACAATTCTAAGTATTAACTAAATTATCAAGCAGTAGAATAATTGTTATGTATTCAATAGAGATAACTATTCCAGGGTTGTGATCGATTCACCAATCCTATTGTGTTCTAATTAACTCTCCCTTTCATATAATTCACTCATGGTTGCTAATTAATCGATAAATGCTCTCATAGCCTTCTCCCGAAGTACTACTCACCTATTCTCAATAGATTAACGCCTATATTCCTATGAAATTAATCTATTAAGAATGCATTAAGATCACGATATTTAATTAAGCACGGTGACTAGGTATATTCATATCCTAACCACAAATCCGCTCCCCCTAAGGGTTAAGATCATGCTCTCTTCAATTCTTCTCTAATCTAAACACAGCTTTCCCAAGCATAGCATAGATAGTAAATAGAACCTAACTGCTGGCCAGACAATTAAGCAATTAAACACAGAATTGAAGAAACAACCATATATTGGTGAATTATAATCAAGGTCAAGCTAATATCAAACAACAATATTCATGGCTAAATCAAAACCCCAGAACAATGGGTGTTTAGTCACTCATGATGTAATCAAACAATTGCATAAGTTTTGAATAATTAAAAATAGTAGAAAAGATGAAGAATCTGAGATGTTCTTGTGTGTATTTTTGCTCCAAAGTGCATCTCCACACGCTAAGCTCCGTCCAAAGTCCTCAAAATAACGTTTTTATATGTATTTATACCAAGTAGGGTTGAGCCCAGACGAAAACACATTCTCCCGCGCGAAATAAGACTCTGGCTCTGTAAATTTAATACAGCCGCCCCGCACCCTGCGGCGCGCTAATGGAGTTTATCAGCAGCCTCAACTTTTCGCATCAGGCAGCATTTTACACTACTGCGCCGCGCCTTGCGGCGGGCCATGCGCGCGCGACAGTGTAATTTTCTCAGAGTGAACTTATTTCGTCCTCTTTTAACATCCGGACTTGGTACACGACCTCCGAACACGATCCTGGCTTAATGTCTTGGGCTTTTACTCAGACTTTAAAGATCCAAATCGCTTGAATTCATTCCATAGCGCCTACACAGATCGGAATCACTCCTAAAAGGCATAAAACACATATTTAGTGTAAAACACTAGCGATTAAAGCTCAAACTCAATTAAAGTGTAATAAATTAGAGCGTAATAAGCGACTAAAATACGCAATTATAGCCTATCATCAATTACCATGTGAATATTCATTCTTTTTTTGTTTAGCTATGCAAGATCAAACAGATTCCTAAACTTTAGATTGGAAAACTACTTACCAAGTTCAACCATTTACTCATTTACTGAACTGAATGGTTGAAAAAGAGAAGCAATGTATGTTCTTAAATTGGTATTTATCCAAAGCATTGGTTTGTATAACCAAAATTTCTTCTCAAATAAATGTAGAGAAAGATTCTGCAAAAACTATTAGGTGGCTAGTAAGTCAAATTTGATGGTGTTACCAACTTATAATTATATTATAATGAGACAATGTGAGATGGAGTCCGTCATTTTTAATTTTCTTTCAAGTTCCACATAAATAATGAAAGGTCTCAGAAGGAAATATAAATATACAAGGGAATACCACTTAAACACCAAATTGAGCCTTCTAAAATAATGCTTCTATAATAGAACAATAAAATATCATAATTTTACAGGAAAACTTACATAGAAGGGGCTTTCAGATTTGTAGCAGATGTTTCTTCTTTGAATAGCTCTGTGGAATCCATCTTTTACTACATTGCAATCAAATATAACCTGTTAGGCACTCTTTTTGAATACTTTGGTGTGCATTTGGTGTTGCCTAAAGATGTAAACAATTCCATAAAAAGTTGGCAAAATAAGAGGGTAACAGCAACTAAGTCATTAAAAGATGTGAAAGCTCTGCCCCATTGAAAGATGAAGTAAGTCATCGTCAGTAGCAGAAACTTATCCGAAAACTGCAGCAGCAACACCATGGATGGAAAAAAACCTTTAAGTTTTCAAGTTCCACAAAAGCATAGTACAAGAAAATTAGTATTCAGCTTTTGTGTTGCGCTACAAATAGCTTTCCTAGTATCTTGTAATAGTTTCTGCATCTATCTGTTCAAGAATGATCATAAAATAAAATAACCACCATCTTAAGTCCTTAACTCTCCTAACAACTACATATTCTGAAAAGCCAATTACAACAAAGTACATTTGTGCAAATGTAACTTCTAGAATATTGACATTTTAAAGGTCTAATAAAAGAAATTTAACATATATGCTAATCCATCTACCGCATGAAGAATGTGAATTTCACTTGAAAACATAATAGGAAATGGATTATTTTCATATTAAAAGATACCCAAACCATATTGAACGCAACATAAGTTTATAAAGGTTGTCTGTAGGGTACGTCATAACTTATTTTTCCATTAATTTATATCTTAAGTTAATGCATCAAAGCGTTAAAATGGTTAATCAAATTCCTAAGACCATTGATGGACAACACTTCCTCATAACAATTACTTTAGGTAATACATTCAAATTGGAAAATTTTACTTAATTCTTTCATCAATTATATGTAACACTTGTAATGCAGTGCACTTAAATTGGAAAGTTATGATGAGAATTCTTACCAGACATCATCTCAAAGCATGGCGTATTCTTAACTTTCATCCTCTTTATACCCCAATATGAATCATTCATATGAAATTATCCAACTTTTAGCCTCTTTAACCCCAATATGAAGCATTCATGACTATCCAATAACCCCTCGTTTGAGAAGAGTAATTTTGTAACGATTCGGCTGGTCGTTTTGCCTTTTAAAACCTCATTCCCTTAAATAAAACTTTCCGCGCTTGCTTTAGCTAATTTACGACTTGCGGGGACGGTTGGTTCGGGATTTGGAAGAGTTTTGAGTGAAATATGCCCATTTGATTCCTTAGGATTTTCTTAAAAGACTAAGTTTGACTTTAGTCAACATTTTGAGCAAATGGACCCGAATTTGTGATTTGACGGTCCTGGAGGATCCATGGGAAGATATGGGACCTGGGCGTATGCCCGGAATCGAATTCCGAGGTCCCTAGCACGAGTAATGAATTTTTATTAGAAATTGTTAATCTGAAGTTTTAAGGATTTAAAGAAACTAATTAATTTATGATTTCATGGGTATCGGGCTCGTATGTTGGTTCGGAAGCCCGGTAAAGGTCCGATATATCATTTAAGACTTGCCCGTAAAATGTGGTGTCAATCCAAGTAGTTTAAGGGCGTTTTGGCCCATTAGAGGAAAATTAAGAACTTGAAGTTCATAAGTTTGATTCAATTGGTTTTAGGGGGTAATTCTTAGATTTAGCATTGTTTCGGGCATTCTGAAGGTTCGAGTAGGTCCGTTTCATGATTTCAGACTTGTCAGTATGTTCGGGCGGAGCCCGGGAGGCCCGAGCGTCAATCGGACGAGGCTCGAGTGAAGTTGAAATTTTTGAGAAGTGCTGAAGCTGCTGCTTCTGTTATAACCGCACCTGTGGTTGGTGGACCGCAGGTGCGAGACCGTAGATGCGGTCCATCTATCGCAGATGCGGCCCAGGGAAGGCCAGGCCAAACCGCAAAAGCGGCTCTCGAACCGCAGAAGCGGCCTCAAGACCGCAGAAGCGGTCCCAGCCCTTTTAGCCCCTTTCGCAGATGCAGTCCCTTGACCGCAGATGCGGAAATCGCTGAAGCAGTGAGCTTCATTTAATACTGGTTCTAAGTTAATTTTTACCACTTTTCACTCTTCCATTGGCGATTTTGGGGGCTTTTGAGAGAAGACTCCCACTTAGCATCTTGAGGTAAGTTTATCTCACCTATTCTTTGTTTAATACTTGTATATTAGGTAAATTAAACACTAGAATTTGGGTAAAATGAATCAAGGGGTTAGAGCAACACCTAGGGTATTAAAAGTTATATTTAACCACGAAATTTGTCATGAAATGAACTAGAAATCATATATTATTGATCCTAAGGTTATAGTGAACAACTTTCTTCGAAAAATTTCGAAATTCGGGCACGTGGGCCCTGGGTCGAATTTTAGGAAACTTGTATTAAAGAATGGAAAATTGCTTAAATAACTAGAATTCAATCTTGTGAGTCTATATTGACTAGTTCCTATCTCATTTAACTAGTTTGGGATCGTTCGGCTCAGAATTGAGGGCTTGGACTCGTTCTTGGGATTGGAAGTGCACTTTGGAGCGAGGTGAGTCTCCTTTCTAACCTTGTAAGAGGGAATTGTCCCCGTAGGTGCAATAATTGAGTAATTTGCTGCTAAATACGGGGGCTACGTACGCACTAGGTAATGAGAGTCTGTGCGTAGCTACTATTATGCTAATTTTCCGGGTAGTCTATGACCCGTATCATGTTATATTTTTGAATGTCTCTATATTTTCTTGCTAATGTGACCACATAGGGCATGCTAGAGACTTGGAAAGGAATATAAGCAAATGTATACACTTGTTGGACACTTGTATGAATTTACTTGGAATTAAATGCACATTCATGTGTTTTCTTGATATTAATTGATATTTGTGGATCGGGTTGATCGCCTTGTTATAAATAGATGCATCTATGGTTCGCGCCACTCAACCCTCTAGCAGTGCATAGTTTATTTTCTGTTGGATCGGGTCGTCGATCTCGGCATAGTGTGCACATGATATCTATATGAAATCTTATCCATGACCTGACCGGCTAAATATTTGAAATGTAAATGGCTAACTGTAAAACTTTCAAGAACATGACATATTACCTCTTGCTACAAACTGTTGATTAATTTTGACTTCCGTGCTTAGTGTAGCACTTCATTGTATTATTTGACCTTAGTGAGTATCAAGTCGACCTCTCGTCTCTATTTCTTCGAGATTAGATGGGATACTTACGGGGTACATATTGTTTATGTACTCATACTAAACTTTTGTACTTAATTGTACAGGATCTGAGGCAGGTATATCAGGCTATCAGACTGGTGCGCGCCCCTGATTCATACACCGAGACTTCCACGGTGAGCGACTCCCTTACTGTGCCGTTCAGCAGCTTGATGGGGTCTTTCTTTACTTTTGCTGTCTATTCAATCCCGGACAGTAGGATAGTATTATTCTTTTGTACATTCTACTAGATGCCCACTACTTGAGACACCAGGTCTTGGCACACACATTAGTAGACAGTTCTTTTAGGTTGTATAATTATTATTACATATTGCTTATCATCACCTATTTTCAATTGCAAATTAAAAAATGTTGTAACCGCTTCGGGTAAGTAAAATAAGAATTTACTAATACTTCTGCGTTGGCTTGCCTGACAATGGTGTTGGGCACCATCACGACCCTTGGTGGATTTTGGATCGTGACAACATGGTATCAGAGCTCTAGGTTCACGTAGGTCTCACAATTCATGGGAAAACCTAATAGAGTCTTGCGGATATGTACGGAGGCGTCTATATTTATCTTCGAGAGGCTATAGGGTGTTAGGAAAAACTACTCTTTATTCATTTCCTATCGTGTTGTGGTCGTTGTGCTAGATTTCCCTCTTCTATTCTGTAATAGATGGTGAGGACACGCACGACTGATGTTCCAGATCCGGGAGGAGCTGCTTCCCCCATTGCTAGAGGTCGAGGCAGAGGCCGGGGGAGGGCACCGACCCGAGGTTGGGGACGAGGGCATCCTAGAGTTATCCCAGTAATGCCACTAGCAGATCCCGCGGGAGATCCTATCATCGAGGAGCAGGGCGAGGTGCCGCAGTTGAGCCCACCCCCGCTGACTTTATGACAACACCGGGATTCCATGAGATCATGGGTCGTATACTGTGGTTCATGGATTCTATGACTTAGGCTAGTTTATTTCTAGCAAATCCAGCTATATCACAGGCAGGAGGGGGAGCACAGACCCCTACTGCTCAGGCTCCTGGATATGCAGTTGTAGTGTATCAAACTCCGGGTGCACTACCCGCAGATGGGGATCCGCCAGTTGCTGTAGTGTCACCCCAGCCTAGACCAACTACGGATGGCGATCCGCAGAAGTTATTGGATAGATGGACTAGGCTTCACCCTCCGGTCTTTGGGGCGAGCGTCATGAGGATGCCCAGGACTTCACAGATAGGTGCAGGGACAGATTGCACAACATGAGGATATTGGAGTCGCATGGAGTTTACTTCACTACTTTTCAGCTTGAGGGCAGGGCCCGTAGATGGTGGCAGTCCTATGTTCTAGGTAGGACAACAGGTTCTCCTCCCATCACTTGGGGTTAGTTCGCATAGTTGTTCTTGGATAGGTACATTCCACCCTCTGAGAGGGAAGAGCTACGGTATTAGTTTGAGCATCTTGAGCATGTTCAGATGTCTGTAACCAATTATGAGGCGAGGTTTTCTAAGTTGTCTCGTCATGCACTCATGATACTTCCCACAGATGTAGAGAGAGTGCGGAGATTTGTTATGGGGTTGCACCCCAGTATTCGATCTGGCATGGCTCGAGAGGTAGAGATAGGTATAGAGTATCAACTAGTGGTAGAGACTGCTCGCAAGATTGAGGGATATTGCTAGAGGGGTAGAAAGCAGATGCAGTAGGATAAGAGGGCTAGATTCTTCGGAGAGTTCAGAGATGCCCTGGCTAGGGGTAGAGGTCAGTTTGGGAGGGGTCATCCCAGCAAGCCCCCATATTCAGCACCCCCGCCTGCTCGGGGTGCTCCAGCACGTCCTTATTTCAGCACCATGCCAGAGAGCTCATATCACCCGCCAGCTATTCAGGGTTCCTCCGGGGGGTATTCAGGTCCTCAAGGCTCTTCTGATTCTTATTTCAGTGCTATGCCGGAGAGTTCATACCTTCCACCGGCTATTCAGGCTTCTTCCAGTGGGTCTACTGGCCATCAGGGTCAGCCATCAGGACAGCAGGCCGCCGCACCGTGGGGTTGTTTTGAGTGCGGAGATCTTGGCCATATGAGGAGGTACTGTCCTAGGCTTCGGGGCAAGGCAGTACAGCAGGATCAGCAGCTTATGATTTCAGCACCGCCTGTTCCGCCACCTAAAGGTGGAGGGCAGACGGGTAGGGGCCGTCCTAGAGGTGGAGGCCAGGCAGGGAGAGGTCAGCCAGCTACTGCTTAGTCTGGTGGAGGCCAGCCAGCCGGCACTCCAGCCAAATTCTTCCGGCTAGGCCAGATGCATTGGCCTTAGATGCTGTCATCACAGGTATTATTTCCGTCGGTGGTAGAATTGCTTCGGTATTATTTGATCCATGGTCTACTTATTCATATGTATCATCTCTGTTTGCTCATTTCCTAGTTATTTCTCCTGAGACTTTGGCCACTCCTATCTATGTGTCCACTCCTATGGGTTATTCTGTGGTTGTGGATCAGATCTACCAGTCCTGTATGGTCACATTCTGTGGTTTTGAGACTAGTGCAGATCTTCTGTTGCTTGATATGATCGACTTTGAGATCATCCTGGGCATGGATTGGTTATCCCCATATCACGCCGTCCTAGATTTCCATGCCAAGACTGTTACTTTAGCGATGCCAGGGTTGCCGACGTTGGAGTGGAAGGGTTCCCCAGTTGATACATCTAGTCGGGTTATCTCTTTCCTGAAGGCTCGACAAATGGTCGAGAAGGGGTGTTTGGCTTATTTGGCTTATGTTCGAGACACCACCGCAGAGTCTCTAATGATTAATTCAGTTCTAGTAGTTCGAGAGTTCGCCGATGTATTTCCTTCTGATCTTCCTAGCATGTTACTGGATCGCGATATTGATTTCTACATTGATTTGGCTCCAGGCACCCAACCTGTATCTATCCCACAGTACCGTATGGCTCCGAAGGAGCAGCTTGAGGAGGTTTTAGCAAAGGGGTTTGTTAGACCCAATGCATCGCCTTGGGGTGCATCAGTGTTATTTGTGAAGAAGAAGGATGGAACTATGCAGATGTGCATTGATTACCGCCAGTTGAACAAAGTCACCATCAAGAACAAGTATCTGTTGCCTCGTATCAATGATTTGTTCGACCAGTTGCAGGGTGCTAGGGTGTTCTCCAAGATTGACTTGAGGTCGGGGTATCATCAGCTGAAGATTCGGGACTCGGATGTTTCGAAGATTGCATTCCGGACTAGATATGGCCACTATGAGTTCCTGGTGATGTCTTTTGGCTTGACTAACGCCCCAACAACATTCATGGACTTGATGAATAGGGTATTCAGGCCTTACATTGATTCATTTGTCGTCGTCTTCATTGACGACATCTTGATATACACCCGTAGCTTGGGGGAGCACAAGCAGTATTTGAGGGTAGTGCTTCAGACCTTGCGAAAGCAAAAGCTATATGCTAAGTTCTCCAAGTGTGAGTTATGGCTAGAGTCAGTGGCATTCTTGGGGCATATTATGTCAGGAGAGGGTATTAAGGTGGACCCCAAGAAGATTGAGGCAGTTCAGAGTTGGTCACGTCCTACTTCGATGACCTAGATTAGAAGTTTCCTGGGGTTAGCAGGTTACTACAGACGATTCGTGCAAGGCTTTTCATCTATTGCATCACCTCTGACTAGATTGATCCAAAAGGGTGCTCCTTTCCAGTGGTTCGATGATTGTGAGGCGAGCTTTTAGAAGCTCAAGACAGCCTTGACTATAGCACCAGTCCGTGTGTTGCCTTCCGGTTCAGGGATGTATACAGTATATTGTAACACTTCGCGCGTTGGATTGGGGTGCGTATTGATGCATGAGGGACGAGTTATTGCCTATGCCTCGCGCCAGCTGAAGGTTCATGAGAAGAATTATCCTCTGCATGATCAAGAGTTGGCCGCAATTATTCATGCTCTTAAGATATGGAGGCATTATCTGTATGGGGTGTCATGTGAGGTTTATACTGATCATCGCAGCTTACACCATTTGTTCAAACAGAGGGATCTTAATTTGAGAAACTGTAGGTGGCTTGAGTTACTGAAGGATTATGACATCACCATTCTTTATCATCCGGGCACGGAAAATATGGTCGCGGATGCCCTAAGCAGAAAGGCAGATAGTATGGGTAGCTTAGCATTCATTCCAGCAGAGGAGAGACCACTAGCCTTGGACATTTAGTCCTTGGCTAACAGAATTGTGAGGTTGGATATTTCAGAGCCCAGCCGAGTTCTCGCGTGTGTGGTTGCTCAGTCTTCATTATTGGGGCAGATCAAGGCCGACAGTTCAATGATCCACATTTGGCGGTTCTCAGAGAGACAGTGCTTCAGGGTAGTGCCAAGGAGGTTACTATTGGCGAGGATGGTATTTTGCGGCTCCAGGGTCGTTTATGTGTTCTTAATGTTGATGGTCTGAGGGAGATGATTCTATATGAGGCACACAGTTCGTTGTATTCCATCCACCCGGGAGCTACGAAGATGTATCGTGATTTGAGGCAGCATTATTGGTGGCGGAGGATGAAGAAAGACATAGTAGAGTATGTGGCTAGGTGTTTGAATTGCCAGCAGGTCAAGTATGAACACCAGAGGCCGGGTGGCCTACTTCAGCAGAGGCCTATACCAGAGTGGAAGTGGGAGCGCATCACCATGGATTTCGTAGTTGGGTTGCCGCGGACTTTGAGGAAGTTTGATTCAGTATGGGTCATTGTTGACAGGTTGACCAAGTCAGCCCACTTTATTCCAGTGGCGACTACTTACACAACAAAGAGGTATGCTCAGATCTACATTGGAGAGATAGTCCGTTTGCATAGTGTGCCTATTTCCATCATATCAGACAGAGGCCCTCAGTTCACTTCCCATTTCTGGATAGTTGTTCAGAGTGAGTTAGGGACCCGTGTAGAGCTTAGCACATCATTTCATCCTCAAACCGATGGGCAGTCGGAGCGGACAGTTCAGATTTTAGAGGATATGCTTAGAGCGTGTGTGATTGACTTTGGAGGGTAGTGGGATCAGTTCTTGCCTTTGGCGGAGTTTGCGTACAACAACAGCTATCAATCCAGCATAGAGATAGCTCCATACGAGGCTTTATATGGTCGACGTTGTCGTTCTCCTATCGGGTGGTTTGAGCCCGGTGAGGCTAAGTTATATGGTACAAGTTTGGTACAGGATGCCTTGAATAAGGTAAAGTTGATTCAGGAAAGGCTTCGCACAGCTCAATCCAGACAGAAGAGCTACGCGAATCAGAAGGCTCGTGATGTATCATTCATGGTTGGCGAGAAGGTTCTCTTGAAAGTCTCGCCAATGAAAGGCATTATGAGGTTTGGGAAGAAGGGCAAGTTGAGTCCTAGGTTTATTGGCCCATTTGAGGTGTTGAGACGAGTTGGGGAGGTTGCTTACAAGCTGGCTTTACCCCCTCCCCCAGCTTATCGGGAGTTCATCCGGTTTTTCATGTATCGATGCTTCGGAAGTATCATTCCGACTTATCCCATGTGTTGGACTTCAGTACTATCCAGCTGGATGTGAGTTTGGGTTACGAGGAGGAGCCAGTTGCCATTATTGATATACAGGATCGCCAGTTGAGGTCCAAGAGGATTTATGCGGTGAGGGTCCAGTGGAGGGGCCAACCAGTCGAGGAGGACATGCAGAGGAGACATCCACATTTATTCGGCAGCTCAGGTACTTTTCTATGTCCGTTCGAGGAGGAACATTTGTTTAAGAGGTGGAGAATGTAATGACCCGGATGGTCGTTTTGCCTTTTAGAACCCCGTTCCCTTAAATAAAACTTTTTGTGCTTGCTTTAGCTAATTTATGACTTGCGGGGATGGTTGGTTCGGGATTTGGAAGAGTTTTGAGTGAAATATGCCCATTTGATTCCTTAGGATTTTCTTAAAAGACTAAGTTTGACTTTAGTCAACTTTTTGAGCAAACAGACCCGGATTCGTGATTTGACGGTCCCAGAGGGTCCATGGGAAAATATGGGACCTGGGCGTATGTACGGAATCGAATTCCGAGGTCCCTAGCCCGAGTAATGAATTTTTATTAAAAATTATTAATATGAAGTTTTAAGAATTTAAAGAAACTAATTAATGATTGATTTCATGGGTATCGAGCTCGTATGTTGATTCCGAAGCCCGGTACAGGTCCTATATATCATTTAAGACTTGCCCGTAAAATGTGGTGCCAATCCGAGTAGTTTAAGGGCGTTTTGGCCCGTTAGAGAAAAATGAAGAACTTGAAGTTCATAAGTTTGATTCAATTGGTTTTAGGGGGTGATTCTTAGATTTAGCATTGTTTCAGGTGTTCTGAAGGTTCGAGTAAGTCGGTTTCATTATTTCAGACTTGTCGGTATGTTCGGGCAGGGCTCGGGAGCCCTTAGCGTCAATCGAATGAGGCTCGAGTGAAGTTGAAATTTTTGAGAAGTGCTGAAGTTGTTGCTTCTATCATAACCGCACCTGTGGTTGGGGGACAGCAGATGCGGTCCATCTATCGCAGTTGCGGACCAGGGAAGGCCAAGCCAAACGGTAGAAGCGTCTCTCGAACCGTAGAAGCGGCCTCAAGACCGCAGATGTAGTCCTTTCTCGCAGATGCGAGACCGCAGATGCGGTCCCCTGACCGCAGATGCGGAAATTGCTGAAGCAGTGAGCTTCATTTAATACGGGTTCTAAGTCAATTTTTACCACTTTTCACTCCTCCATTGGCGATTTTGGGGGCTTTTGAGAGAAGACTCCCACTTAGCTTCTTGAGGTAAGTTTATCTCACCTATTCTTAGTTTAATACTTGTGTATTAGGTAGATTAAACACTAGAATTTGGGTAAAATCAAGGATTAGAGCAAAACCTAGGGTTTTAATAAAAGTTAGATTTAACAATGAAATTTGTTATGGAATGAATTTGAAATCATATATTATTGATCCTTAGGTTATAGATAAGAACTTCCTTCAAAAAATTTCGGAATCCGGGCATTTGGGCCCGGGGTCAGATTTTAGTAAACTTGTGTTAAAGAATGGGAAATTGCTTAAATAGCTAGAATTCGATCTTGTGAGTCTATATTGACTAGTTCCTCATTTAACTAGTTTGGGATCGCTCGGCTCCGAATTGAGGCTTGGACTCGTTCTTGGGATTGGAAGTGCACTTTGGAGAGAGGTGAGTCTTCTTTCTAACCTTGTAAGAGGGAATTGTCCCCATAGGTGCAATAATTGAGTAATTTGCTGCTAAATGCGGCGGCTATGTACGCACTAGGTGACAAGAGTCCGTGCGTAGCTACTATTATGTTAATTGTCCGGGTAGTCTAGGACCCGTATCATGTTATATTTTAGAATGTCTATATTTTCTTGCTTATGTGACCGCTTAGGGCATGCTAGAGACTTTGAAAGGAATATAAGCAAATGTATACACTTGTTGGACACTTGTATGAATTTACTTGGAATTAAATGCGCATTCATGTGTTTTCTTGATATTAATTGATATTTGTGGATCGGACCGATCGCCTCGGTAGAAATAGATGCATCTATGGTTCGCGCCATTCGACCCTCTGGCAGTGTACAATTTATTTTCTGTTGGATCGGGTTGTTGACCTCAGCATAGTGTGCGCGTGATATCTATATGAAATCTTATCTGTGACCTGACCGGCTACATATTTGAAATGTAAATGGCTAATTGTAAAATTTTCAAGAACATGACATATTACCTCTTTTTACAAACTATTGATTAATTGTGACTTCCATGCTTAGTGTAACTGTCACGGGCTTAACTTTTTCCCGACGCTAGCGGCACCAAAATGCCCGTGCGGCACCTGTAGTGACCCCGCACTACAGGCCAACCCTTCCTCTTCCCAGGTTTTCTAGCACGATCCTGTGCCTGTGGTGGAGCTTGCTCAAAAGGCTCACTCCAACTCTGCCGCCCGTATGATGTCAAACCTCACAGCCTTGACTAGCTGTGGCACCTCTCATCTGCTGGATCATCATCCATGCGCACACCCAGGGTTGGCTAGGGACACGTATGTCTTTCGCCTAGCACTGAGCATCGCTTTCGCGTGCACAGCTTAATCCTCAATCTTGACACTCACCTCGTGCATTTGCACCAAGCTTGTGCTTCGCCCGAGTAGGGCAACCTTTATTCCTTGGCCTTTGTCATGTGCGTCTTTCGTAGCATGCCTATCCTTGTCTTATGGCATGGCCAAACATAGCCCTCGCGACATACTTCCATCCTACATAGTGCAGTGTCGCCCCACAACTGCACGTCTAGGCCAACGGACCCTTGCTCGCCTAACTGAACCCAATCTAATCTCACAAGTCGACACATGAGGCCCCTAAGAAAGGTGCTTCAAGTATCCAATCGGCACGGAGGTCTTCATCCATCATTTCGATAGCCCGCAGGGCATAACCGTTCATGTCAAACCTCCAGTGCCCGTTTGGTGCCCAACGCTGGCCCTAAGGCGTCGCGTCATCCATAGAGTTCCCAAACTCGTATGGATACCTTAGACACTCCTTTGAGATGTCCAGGCAGGCCCTTGAGGTTCTTCCCCAAGGTAGCTCACTTGGTGCGGCTTGATGGCAGCACACACGGGGGAGGCTGGCTGAGCTTCAACACCTATATCCCCCTTATATATGCTTAAAATTAAAAAGCCCATGATTCAGCAATCGTCTAGTTCTGATCAGAGAATCAGAATGGGCTTCCTTCGCGCATATATAAGGGCATACTAGGAACAAGGCCTACGGTTGAGATTTCTAGATTTCCGCTAAGTTCTCTTGGCACACTTAGGACATGCAACACAACATATCTTGAAGGTTGTTGCCTCATACATAGTCCCTCTGCTGGATGTTCCTTTACAATACCTTGTCAGCACATGCCGCCTACGCGACTGACATTCGTCCTGGCACATTGTAGCACACAGAACTCATGGATGACATGACCCTCAAAATGCAGGGTGTGACAGTAACACTTCATTGTTTTATTTGGCCTTAGTGAGTATCAAGTCGACCTCTCGTCTCTACTTCTTCGAGATTAGAGGGGATACTTACGGGGTACATATTGTTTATGTACTCATACTATACTTCTGTACTTAATTGTACAATATCTGAGGCAGGTATATCTGGCTATCAGACTGGTGCACGCCTCTAATTCATAGACTGAGACTTCCACGGTGAGCTTCTCCCTTCCTGTGTTGTTCAGCAGCTTGATGGGGTCTTTCATTACTTTTGCTGTCTATTCTATCCCGGACAGTAGGATAGTATTATTCTTTTGTATATTCTACTAGATGTCCACTACTTGTGATACTAGGTCATGACACACACATTAGTAGACTGTTCTTTTGGGTTTTATAATTATTATTACATATTATTTATCATCACCTATTTTCAATTGCAAAGTAAGAAATGTTGTAACCGCTTCGGGTAAGTAAAATAAGAATTTACTAATACTTTCACGTTGGCTTGCCTGACAACGGTGTTGGGCACCATCACGACTCTTGGTGGATTTTGGGTCGTGACAAATTTAAACAGATAAATCATCACAAGAGAAAATTAAAATATGTAGTGCGATTTACATGGCCAGAGTAATTTGTTTGGTATTTGAAAAGAATTATTTATTTTTCTCTCCTCTTTTCCTTTATCTGTATATTTAGATAGAAAAAATCAAAAAAAAATTGAAACTATTGAGAGCAACTACATAACTATAATTCTTTACTTTCACTACTTTAAAGCTTTGATTCTGAATACTTCTTTTAGCTACAATTTCTCAATGTTTTTCTTTTTAGATCTACAGTATATAGAGATTAAATTTCATTCTCTTGAGGAAACAAATTCAACAACATAATGAAAATGAAAATAAAATCAAATAAAAATAAATTCTCCAAAAAGTCAATAATAATCCATAAAGCACCTGATGTAGAAAATTGTTTGAAAAAAAAAATCTCTAA
The DNA here is from genome assembly GCF_000393655.2 of Nicotiana sylvestris. Taxonomy (NCBI): domain Eukaryota; kingdom Viridiplantae; phylum Streptophyta; class Magnoliopsida; order Solanales; family Solanaceae; genus Nicotiana; species Nicotiana sylvestris. Next base: position 117,896,212 of record NC_091062.1, on the reverse strand, counting down.
TAGATATTTGCAATTTATCAGAATAGATAAAACAAAGAGATTAAACAAATAAAAAAACAAATAGAGATAAATACAGACCTTCTGCTCATAGGCCTCTTGGCTTCTTAAATTTCAGAAAAATAGCTTCCTAATGATTGCTATACTCTGACAAGTGTCGACGACGAAGAAGAAGAAGCATAATAGCTTTTTTTGCATTTGTCGGCGGCTTTGTTGACATTGCCGAGTAGTAATCAAAAGAGAAAGAACATGAAATATCAGATTAACCAATCGAACAGGAAATAGAGAAATAAAATTTGGGTGCTAGGTTTTCAATAGAGATTCATTGTTCATTCCTCTATGTCCTGGATAAAAAGGGAATAAAATAATGACTAATTAATAATGAATATTAAGGAGGGAATTGAAAAATAATTTGGAGGGAGTGCACAAAAATGTCCTGCTCTTGGACTTTTTTAAGAGTTTAGTAAAAGGTATAAGGTTCATTGGCGATTACAAGTCAATTACCGGGAAAAAGTATTTATTCTCTATAAATATTCAATTGCCGGTAACATTGGCCTTTACAAAATAAATTAATGACAATTATTTTATTGTCGTAATATAATTGCCGCTAAAAGCCTATTTTGTGGTAGTGATTTTGTAGGCTTATCTTTGAAATATGGGTGAATCACTCACCATTGGTCATGTTGTACCCATGAACATGGGCTTTGGGAGAAGCTGGGAGTTGAAGACCTGGTTTGTCCAGGTGCATTTGGGCCTGCCGTAGGCTTCCTATAGTTTATATACTTTGTAATTCATTCATTCGATTGTGGTCTTTAATAATTATTTGTAATAACGATTGGGGCAATAGTGAATTGGGAAATGGGTTTATCTTGATATTCTATATGAAATGGGTAAATAACATGCCTATAGGTCTTTCTGCTATTATGTGTTAGATGACGTGTCCATAGGGTTCACTATTATTGTTAGATAACCTGCCTATAGGTTTTACTTTACGCGAAGAAATGTTTTGCTAATTGTGTGCTGAAAACTTGTCTAGATGTTCACTATGTTACATGATAGATAACATGTCTATAGGGATTTTATTTTGGCTCAAATATGTTCTGTGAACATCCTGTCTACTTCGGTGTTACCTGAATAGATACTATGCCTATAGGAAATATAATAACTAAGTTCAACTTATATTATGCTCAAATCTGCTTCTTTAGAAATCATGTCTAATTAATTGTCACATTCGCTTAGTTCATATGCATATTTATAAGAGCCAATGACAGTTTCAATCACCAAGGGTAGAACTCATGCCTATAGGGATAATTATTATTCGTGCCAGATACTAAAATTGGAACTCTACATAGCGACTCGCTAAATGCCGCTAGAAAGCATGCCTATAGGAGTAATTAAATAATTATGAGCATTTTACGCTAAATGCCGCTAGAAAGCATGCCTATAGGAGTAATTAAATAATTCTGAGCATTTTTTGTTGTCACTACTGTCAACCGCTAAATAAGTCACCTAGATAACCTGCATATAGGTTCAAACGCTTTAAATTGCAATCAATAGGCAATTACATAGTCACCAAGAAATTATTTCTCATAGACTGCTAGTATAATCATAATCCAGAATCACATAGAAATCATGTCTATAGGACCTAACAACCTTAACTATTAAAATTGTCGATATGCCAATCTATTGTGATGACCCAAAAGGTCATCACTTGTTTTAGAAATGAATTACGCATTCCGAGGTCTTAGAAACCTCTTTCAGCATTACCTCGATTTATGTGCGCAGTCCAGGCGTGTAGCCTGATAGACATTATGTGAACATTTGTGAAAAATAATAAATTTTGACTATAAAATGAATTAAGTTAACTTCGGTCAATATTTTGGGTAAACGGACTCGGACCCATGATTTGACGGTCCCGGAGGGTCTGTAGGAAAATATGGGACTTGGGCGTATGCCCAAAATCGAATTCCGAGTTCCCAAGCCCGGGAAATAAATTTTTAAAGAAAACTATTTTCTGAAATTATTTATGACATTTGGAAATGAATTGTGAGTAGCACTCGATGGTATCGGGCCCGTATTTTGGTTCCGGCGCCTGGTGCAGGTCTTATATGTGATATAAGATAAGTCTGTGAAGTTCGGTAAGAAACGGACTTGAAACGACGTGAATCAGATCATTTTTGAGAAAATTGGAAATTTGAAGTTCTTAAGGAAATTTCATGATTTTGATGCTAAATTCCTAGTTGTTGATGTTATTTTAATGATTTGAATGCACGAGCGAGTCTGTATGATATTTTTAGGTTGGTGTGCATGTTTGGTTTGGAGCCCCGAGGGTTCGGGTGAGTTTTGGATAAGCTACAGGGTGGATTTTGGACTTGATGAATTGCAGGTTTTATAGCTGATGTGTTCAGGCCTACAGGCTTCGCATTTGCGAAGCCTGGCTCGCAAATGCGATATTGCAAATGTGAGGGCCTTGTGCAATTGCGAAAGCAGCCCAGGCCAGCTCCATCTCGCAAATGCGAGATTTCCTTCGCAAATGCGATGCACCCCTTTTGGGCCTACTATCGCAAATGTGATCCCTTGTTCGCATTTCCCAAATCGCAATTGCGAGAACCCCCTTCCCAAATGCGAACATAACAGGGGTCGAGGTTCGCAATTGTGAACCCTGTTTGCAATTCTCATACCTGCAACCTGCAACTTTTATACTTAGACGAAAATCAACCATTTTTTACATCTTTTCAAAACATAAACTCCCTAGGGCGATCTTTCAAGAACAACTCTTCTTCCAAATCGATTGTAAGTCAATTTTAACTCGTTTTCTTCAATCATTAACATCTTTTTACATGATTTCAACTCAGAATCAATGATTTTCACAACAGAAATTGGGTGCTTTGGGTAGAACCTAAATTTTTCAAAAATTGGGGATTTGGACCTCGATTTGAGGTCCGATTTAAAAAAAAATTATATATTTGGGTTCGTGGAAGAATGAGTAATCGAGTTTTGGTTCGAACCTCGGGTTTTGACCATTGGGCCCAGGGGCGATTTTTAACTTTTTGGGTAAAACTTTGGAAAACTCATTTTCATGCATTGGAGTTGATTCATTTAGCGGTTATTGATGTAATTAAATAACTTGTGGCTAGATACGAGTGAATTGGTGGTGGAATCAAGAGGTAAAGCGATAGTAGAGGCTTGAATTATGTTCGTGGCATCGAGGTAAGTGTTTGGTTTAACCACAGTTTGAGGGATTAGGAGTCGTGTCTTATTTACTATTTGTTAATTGTGGAGTACGACGTATAGGCATGGTGACGAGTATCTATACGTTGAATTCAAGCATGCCCGTGAGTATTGTATTGTAATTGTTATGACTCTGTTGTGGTTTATTGCGCTTCACATGCTATTATCATTATTGTTCCCTTGTCGGGATATTATTATCATTATTGTTCCCTTGCCAGGATATTATTATTATTATTATTGTTCCCTTGCCGGAATGTTATTTCCATATTATTGTTCCCTTACCAGGATGTTTGTTTTGATATTATTGTTCCCTTGTCGGGACCTTTTGTGATTGGTGTTGATAAAAGAAATGGGAGCGAGTTGCAAGCCTACAACGAGATATGTGAAATGGGAGCGGGTTACACGCCTGCAACGAGATATATGAAATGGAAGCGGGTTGCACGCCTACAACGAGATATGTAAAATGGGAGCGGGTTGCACGCCTACAACGAGATATGTGAAATCGGAGCGGGTTCTATGCCTGCAACGAGATATATGAAATGGGATCGGGTTGCACGCATGCAACGAGATATATGAAATGGGATCGGGTTGCACGCCCGCTACGAGATATATGAAATGGGAGCTGGTTGCATGCCTGCAACGAAATATATGAAATGGGATTAGGTTGCACGCCTACAACGAGACACATGAAATGGGAATGGGTTGCATGCCTGCAACGAGATGTGAAATGAAAGTGAACTCCGCATTTGTTTTCCCTATCCGTGTTAGTAATCGGATTTTGGTTCCTTTATATTCTCTTAATATTGTGTTGTTATCTGTTATTCCCCCAAAGAATGTTTCCCCTGCCCAATTTTAAATTGCAATTATCTGCTTCTATTTCCGTTGTTTATGATATAACTGCATAGGTTTATTTAGTAGTCTGGCCCTATCCTCGTCACTACTTCGCCGAGGTTAGGCTAGACACTTTCTACATATGGGGTCAGTTGTGCTGATGCTACACTCTGCACTCTTTTGTGCAGATTCCAATGTTGTAGGCTTCGGACCGCGGTGAGGTTGCTACCTTCAGTCCACGTGGAGATCCAAGGTAGACCTGTAGACGTCCGCAGGCCCTGGCGTCTCCTCTATCCTTTATTTCATGTTTCATTTCTTTGATTCAGAAACAATGTATCTTTATTTTCAAACTTTGTATTTAGCATTCTTAGATCGTATGTGGTACTGTGACACCATGTCTGGGAGATTAATGCTTAAACAGTTGTATTAGATTCATATTTTAGATATTTTACTACATTTCTTCCGCTTAATGAAATTTTTGTTGTTTTTCACATTATTGCTTTATAAATGCTAAAAGGGTATAAAATGGATAAAGGTAATATGTTCAATAATTGGCTTGCCTAGCTCACATTAGTAGGCGCCATCACGACTCTAGAGGGTGGGAAGTCCGGGTCGTGATATCTGTTTGTGTGCATTTGCTGCCTAATGTGTGGAGGTTAAATTGAGCCTTTATCTGCTCTTGTATGGAAAGTCCAACTTATTTTGTATGTCGCCTAGTTTTCTCTACAATTTTGAGCAACCTAAGTTGAGTCTAGAACCATCCAAAATAGATGTTACACCCCATGTTTTTGTACGTAAAAGTACGCCATAAGTAAATTGATGAAAGCTCGGAAATGAGACATTATATCCCGTATTTTCGTACGTTAAAGTTTCGTCGTAAGTTAATCGATGTAAGTTCAGGAATGAGATTATTTTAAAATTTATAAGCATTTTATGCTATTTCAATCAAGTAATGAGTAAATTCGTGAATGCGAGAAGGTAAGAAAATAGAAGAAAATGAATTTCGTGGAAGTTCAATATTTTGGGATAAAATACGGCCTAAGCAAAAATACCCGGTATTTATGGACTAGTACCATACAAGGTACCATATGGCTATGATAGTAAGGTGTATAAGGTGTATTAAAAGTGAGTAGTATTTTATGTAATTTGAGAAAATTCTTAATTATGCGGGTAATTGATTAATTAATTGGACAATGAAATTAAGAAATTTAACGTAGCAACATCCCATAAAGCCCATGAATGACTCTTTAAGTCATTTTATTATGTGGCAAAGGTGAAAATGTGAAAGATGACATGTATGCAATATTTGAAAAGTTACAAAGAAGATGAAACATTAAGAAAGCTTAATAAGTTATCTACGGGATGGAATCTCTGTAATGCCAAAACTAAATGCATCAATTCAATCAACATGTTATTTTGATCAAATTCAAAGAAAAGCTTCGGCATTTCATTCAAAAAAAACGTGATTTGCCACAAAAAAACATACGAGATTACATAATGTTATAACAACGAGATTTTGCGATTTTAAGGGAGTATGGTGCAATCTCTCTCAAAGAATATCATACGAATTTTTTCGTATTGTGATCCATCATTATGTGTTGTCGCAATCAATGGGTGCTAGAGGAGTTGTCAAGAGAATCGACCCAGGCATGTTAAGGCTATCCCTTCTTTCTTTTTGGCAAGATTTATACGACACAAACGAAATGAACAAATACACATTTTCCACAAATGCCTCTATTCATAGAAATACTAGGGGTGTCTATATTCTTGATTTTTCCATGTGAATTATTATTGTATCTTATGTTCATGGGTCTCAGAAAAATATGTATTTGATAAAATTTATCCGAAAGGCATATAAATTTTTATGGAATTTCGAGAAAATCTTCTGAACATATTTCTAATGCATTTCATGCATTTACACATGTACATTGACCCATCACCAGATGGAGTTATATATGCATATATATGTATATTATATTTATATGGGATATGGTAAAAGGTTACGGCGTTATATACGCACCACTACCTGATCAGCTGGTATATGTTGATGATTTGCCCACAGTGGCCGAAATGATATGATGGGATGGCCTCAGAGGCTGATGATGTTATGAAACATGTACCGATGTACAACATGACATTCATATGCATATGCATGACACTATAAGTATTTCTTGATTTACAAAGTTTTCCATTGAATCATTTACTCTATATTTCTTCCATGTCAGTTTTGTACTTATTTATGTGCCTTACATACTCGGTACATTATTCGTACTGACATCCCTTTTGCCTGGGGACGCTGCGTTTCTTGCCTGTAGGTCCTGTCTATCCCAATAGACAGGTCGAGAGCCCTACAAGTAGGCTATTAGCTCAGCGGAAGATGTTGGTGCGCTCCATTTGCTTTGAAGTTGCTTGTTTATTTAGTATGATTTAGACGTGTATTGTTTAGTATAGCGGGACTCTGTCCCGATAATTATGAAGATTATGTATTCTTAGAGTCTTGTAGACAGATGACATGTACGTAAAAAATTGTATGGCCTTGTTGGCCTATGTTCAGTATACGAGTGGTTATTTTGGCCTTATAGGCCCGTACGTCATATATATAAGTTTGGGTTACATGTTGGACCGTCCAATGTCGAATATTTATCTATGTTTTATTGTACTTATCTCACGATAGCCTCTCTAGTTCATTTACATACGATAGTATGATACGAAAGATACGTTACGTAGGTACTCGGTTGAGTAAGGTACCGGGTGCCCGTTGCGGCCCATCGGTTTGGGTCGTGACAAAAGTGGTGTCAGAGTAGTTCTGTCCTAGGGAGTCTACAAGCCGTGTCTAGTAGAGTCTTTTTTATGGGTGTGTTGTGCACCACACTTATAAGCAGGAGGCTACAAGGCATTTAGGATTGTCATTCTATCTTCTTACTCTAGATCGTGTGGTAGAGCTCACTTTTAAGAAGTCAATTTTCGAAACTCTATCTTATTCACAATACGACGATGACTACATCCAGAAAGGTGATTGGTAAGAGATATAGCTATGGAAGAGTTGAGTTAGAGGTACTCGATTTCTCATGATGGTTATGATAAGTAAATATATGGTCTTCAGTAGATCATGTGTGTACTAAGATGTGTAAGCCTCTTGATAAGGAACCTTGAGGAAAGAATACCTATCCACTCTTATGGTAAAAGACAATGAGAAATTCAGAAGATAAATACAAGTTTCAACAAGCAAAAGAAGTAAGATGAAGAAAGGTACGAAGCGCCTAGTTAATGAAGGTTAATAGTATTTATAATTCAGGCAGATGAATATAAGATTTTTGAGTTACATTCGACAGTAATAGAGGTATGTACAATTGGCGACGTTGATCTTAGTTATGCCTTATGGGAGCTAACAGATATGGTTCAAGAGAAGTATGGGATAGCAGGATCCGGCTGGGGTTAGAGTGACCCAAAATGGTGGATGAATTGTTTGCGTTAGTTTACCTTTCTGAAGGATATTATAAATGTGCTAACAGATCTCCTTGTGAGATACCCAGATGGTGCACCCTAAAATAATACAGCTAGATATGAGCACTACAAAGATAGGCACTGGAAGCCTTGAAAGGATAAAAATTACATTAGTGTGCCTCCAGTCCCTAGTAGAGAAAGAATGTTAGGCAACCCAAAGAGCCAATGGATGGAGCAAGGGGCGCTAAAAGCCAAAGAATATATTTTTTGAGTTTTCAGAATAAAGTAATAAACATAAATGTTAGCGGAAATAAGAAGAGAGTTAATGAAGCATTATGAGTAAGATATGATATATGGATAACACCGGTAGATAAAAAGGCAGTATTATAGAGTCTATAGTCAGGTGAAGGAAAAGACGAAAGGTGACTAGGCCTTGAGACAACAAAAGAGTATAGACCATAAAGTCATATCCTCATTTCGAGAAATAAGTTCATGACTCTAACGTGATTACCAAAAGGAAAAGTTAGACCTCCGATTAATAGAAATCAGTATGGGCTGGTAAACAAGATAAATCAAACATAAATCAGGGACTGAGTGATTTGATAATAGTCGGCATCATGAGAATTTCAGATATTGCGTTCCCACGATAATGGAATGGATGACAGAAGAATAACCCTTAAAGATCATTCAGGAAGACGCTTCCCTAAAGCAAGCAATATGAGTAAAGTTAAGCTTAAGATACTATGTGTGCTAGTTACACTAAGTGTCACCCTCGTGAATAAGGAATTTTGTTATCCTTGGTACAGAAGGATTACCGCAAGGCAAGTAAGGGTCATCGATGATATGAAAGGATGCCAAAGATGAAGAGGTAAAACATCTGTTGGCAGGTCATCGTAGCTCCAACTCTTAGTACTCCCCTAAAGGGGGGAATATGGAATGATATGACATTAAGTCAGAATTAAGCGTTGCTAGTAATTATGGAATGGAAAAGGAAGAATGCGATAAAAATTAATGAAAAGGGGATGAGGTTGCACTTATTCAAAGCCTGCCGATATGCCACGATTCTAGAACATTATGCAAACACAACGTCAAAGAAAGGAAGTAAGGGTTCCTGCCCAGGATGTTATGGATAAGTAAGAAGCCAGTGCGAGACATATATTAAGACAAAGGAAATAACCCAAGAAAGATAACACAAAATATTGATATGAAAATGAGACAACGAGAAGTTAGTGATTGATTCTGGAAGAGCTTAGTTGTGGATAGACAAGAGGATACAGACAAATCAACATATCGTGCAAGATAAAAATAATGAACCCCAACATGGGGAATTTAGTCTCGCAGATATGACATCGTGATCCATGAGAAATATTCAGATATGAGTTGGGTAGTTAAATGTATCGTATGAGTATTACAGAAATAAAAGGGAATACCACTAGGAAGACAGTTAAAATATTAGTTCAGAAACAACCTACAAGCACAAGGGCGTGGAAGTAAGTAACTACAGATAATTATAGGCAAGGAAGGACATCAAAAGGTTCGTCGAGTATACAATGTAAAAAGTTCAAAACTTTACAAGAGTTAGAGGGTCCTCCCTAAGTACTAGAATAAAAGACTAGTTGAGGAAGTAAGGGAGAATGCTTCAACCTAAGCTCGGTGACCTAAAGAGGAAATGATCTTATAACAACAGTCTCACAACAACATTGTATGCACTCCATAAGGAAGTGGCACCTACCGTGGCTAATGAACGGAAAGTAAAATCAGAAGTGGTATTGAAGATCATATGAGTTGTATGGAATTCCAATATGTTTGGGCACTAAGGTAAAGTTAGCATATAAATAGGGTGCATAAACACTATACATGCAAGGCCAAGCTTGTTGGTAGAAGGAAATAGCATACAATAGTAGCACAAAATTCAGTGGATAGCACATTCGAAACATGATAGCCCATAGGTCAAGTAGTGAAGAAAACATTGAATATCAAAGCATGTGAAGATCTCACAGTAGCAGGTGAAGAAAACCCCTCTTGAAAATTAGGGTTTCGAGCATAATCGATTTTTAGAGATGATAGAAAACCATAGTCAGAAGAATCACCCAGAGAAATAAGAGATTTTGAGATAAAGAACTTCAAAATCGAGTTATGCACTTAAACGAATAGCCTCAAACCCAAAACCATAAGATTTTCAACATCAGAAGAGTTTTAAAAGAGGATAAAGAAACAAATCAGACAGAAACTCAGGCAAACAAACATTCATCTAATAAACATTCATAAGAAATTAGGGCTTTTAACATGCAAACTCAAGCAGAAGAAAGATATAGGGAAACATAGCAGAACATGTCAAAAATCATAGAAAAGTTTTGAAATAAACTAACAAAAACCCTACTCAGAAAAGATAAGGGGTTTTGAAGGCAGAGTTTTAAAAGAAACTTCGAGATAAAACCCTTTGTAGTTCAGAGCAAACATAGATCTGAAACAGATCTAAAATAAATCAAAAGAACCTTAGAGGTTAGGGTTTCAAAAGAACCCTAAGTGATGAGAAAGGCTTTGAAAACCATCGATCTAAGCAGGAGAGTCAAGAGTCTGACTCGAATAGCCATGGCTGACCGGAGAACAGTCATGAACTGAAATCGAACAGGGTCTGGACTAAGCTCTTTCAAGATCTAGCCTTGAGACCATAAGAATCGAACACGTAGAAGCCACGAGGGGTTGATGCAGGTCTCCGATGACCTTGGAAGCCATAAATTTGGGAGGTATTAGGGTTGGGTTAGGTGGCGGCGGCTAGAGTTCATGAGGGATTGCAGAGAGAGTTGAGAGGGAAAGGGATTGAGAGGGAAAGGGATTCAAGGGCGGCGTTTGGTGTGAAATGAGGTGGGGTAAGGGGTCGTTTGAGGTTAAAAATGGAAAGGGCCGATATTGGTCGTTGATCTAAATGATCAACGACCAGGATTGAAAGGGTTAGGTAGGGGAACCAGGTTGGGTTATTTAGATTGGGTTGGGGTCGGGTTGAAATTGAAATTGGGTTGGGAAATTGGGGGCCTGTTTTGGGTTATAATTGAAACTCAATTTGGGCTATTATTGTAATAGCCACTTTTCCCTTTTAATTTTATAAAAATAGTAAATTAATTCTTGGAAATAAATTAAATGTACTAAAATGATTTGTAATACATAATTATCAATTTAAAAATACTGGACTTAATTTTTTATAAATATAAACACAATTAAATCTAAAAGAGACTAATATTGCAATTATATGCAATTTAGCTTTAAAAGTACTAAATAAATTTGTACAAATATGCAAAAATTATCTTAATTATATTTTAGTATAAATATGAGAATCCAATATACACCCAATTCCTGTACATGATGCAGATACGGGAGTATCTTGGAGTTCTTGGTCGCCCTTTCTTCTCGGACCTGATGTATGAGTAGGTCTGAATCTCCGATCACTAACAACTTTTGAATGTTCATGTCAATGTCCATCTTTAGCCCTAGGATGCAAGCTTCATATTCGACCATATTTTTGGTGCACGCGAACCTGAGTTTGGCAGACACCGGATAATGTTTACCGGTTCCCGATACTAGGACTGCTCATATGCCAACTCCCTTGAAGTTTGCTGCTCCATCTAAAAACATTCTCCAACCATCATAAGATTCTGCAATGTTTCCTTCTATGAATGATACCTCCTCGTCAGGAAAATACGTTTTCAGGGGTTCGTATTCTCCATCCACGGGGCTTTCAGCAAGGTGATCTGCTAGTGCTTGTCCCTTGATTGCCTTTTGAGTTACGTAGACAATGTCAAATTCATTCAACATGATTTGCCACTTGGCTAGCTTTCCAGTGGGCATGGGCTTTTGAAAGATGTACTTCAAAGGATCCATCCTTGATATGAGATACGTGGTATAGGCACAGAAGTAATACCTCAACTTCTAAGCTACCTAAGCCAAAGCACAGCAGGTGCGCTCTAACAGAGAATATCGGGCCTCGTACGGGGTGAATTTCTTACGGAGGTAATGGATGGCCTGCTCCTTCCTCCCCGTTTCATCATGCTGCCCCAGAACGCAACCGAAAGCTCCATCTAATTCTGCAAGGTAGAGTAATAAGGGTCTACCTGGCTCAGGCGGGACCAGGACTGGTGGTGTTGACAAGTACTCCTTGATTCTGTCGAAGGCCTTCTGGCAATCATTGGTCCATTCGGTAGCGGTGTCCTTCTTCAACATCTTAAAGATCGGCTCACAGATAACTATAGAATGTGCTATGAACCGGCTGATGTAATTAAGCCTTCCCAAGAAACGCATCACATCCTTCTTGCTCTTTGGTGGTGACAAATCTTGAATAGCTTTGTCTTTTGACGGATCCAGTTCTATTCCTCGGCGACTCACAATAAATCAAAGCAATTTCCCAGCGGGAACCCCAAATGCGCATTTTGCGGGGTTCAGTTTCAGGTTGTACCTTCGCAGTCTATTGAAGAACTTCCTCAAATCTTCCATGTGATCAGTGGCTCTCTTGGACTTGATGATAACATCATCTACATATACCTCAATATCCCTGTGTATCATATCGTGGAAAATAGTGGTCATGGCCCTCATGTAGGTGGCCCCTGCATTCTTCAACCCAAATGGCATCATCTTGTAACAATACATTCCCCACGGCATAAAAAAAACTGTTTTCTCAGCATCTTCTTCATCCATCCAGATCTGCTGATAACCAGCGAAGCAATCTATAAATGATTGCAACTCATGCTTGGCGCAATTGTCGATTAGGATGTGTATGTTTGGCAAAGGGAAGTCGTCTTTTGGACTGACCCGATTGAGATCCCGGTAGTCGACACAGACTCTGACCTTCCCATCCTTCTTTGGTACAGGCACGATGTTGGCTAACCACGTCGGGTATTCTACTGCCCTTAGAACCTTAGCTTTGACCTGCTTAGTGACTTCTTCATTGATTTTCAGACTCATATCAGGCTTGAACTTTCTGAGCTTTTGCTTTACCGGTGGACATGTTGGATCGGTTGGCAGTTTGTGAGCCACAATAGACGTACTCAGGCCAGTCATATCATCATACGACCAGGCGAATATGTCCTCATATTCTCTTAGAAAATCTGTGTATTCCTTCTTATCTGATGGTGATAAGTGGAGGCTGATTCATGTTTCTTTGACGTTTTCTGCATCTCCCAGGTTAAAAACTTATGTCTCGTCCAAGTTGGACTTAGGTCTATTTTCAAAATTCTCAACTTCTTTAAAAATCTCCTCAGGTATGTCATCTTGCTCTGAATATATGTCCGTTTGTTGCGTTGTTTCATTGCATGTCACAGTCATTGACTCATCAAGATAAGTAATAGTAATGCTGTATAAGTAAAGTAATGAGAGAAAAATAATAATGAGAGTTGATTCATAAGAAAAGTCAAAATGCTTTGATAAATTGCATAACTATTTTGGAACATTGGAGATCTTATTGTGGGAATTAAAATGCAAAAATAAAATCATTTAGTAAAATAAAGACAGTGCATGATGCTTGTTTTAGCCTTGCTACCCCGAGGCTCGTTGGGATCTGGTTGTCCTGATGGTCCAGTTATTGAGGCATGCTCCTCTGCTTACAGCCTGTATGGAAGGGCCTTACTCCCCCTCCTCCTCGAGAATAACACAGAAGTCCATATCATTGTCTTCTTGGAACAAGTTCTTAACCACTGCCAGGGCTTCCTCCTCATCAGACCCATAAATAATATCGGCCGGTTGGAAAGTCTGCTCCAAATGTGGTATTGGTTGCTCTAGCAGATAGTAGGGACCGCGCCATGGTGGCGACCAGTTGTTGAATTCTTTCCAGCTGTACTCGTATCCCAGACCGAAAGTGGTGCCATGTTTCTTGAGTTTTATGAGCTTAGTGATTCCTTGGAGGTTCTTGTCGAGCCCCTTGCCAGGTTCGTACCCACTTCAATTCAGTATACTCTCGATCTTGTTATCCCACCATTTATTTTTGTCAACAACATTTATCCATTCAATGTGATGGTAAGTCCCTCCACCCAACTTCTTTCTTCCTTTGATTGACGGGATGGTCTGGCGATTGTATATAGGGTTGCTACCGTCGCCGTGAATGATCACCTCCTGGTGATTCCACTCCAACCTTACTGCCTGATGCAGTGTTGATTCTACGGCCCCAGCAGCATGAATCCATGGCCGTCCCAACAGCAGATTGTAAGATGTCGGCACGTCTATCACTTAGAAATCAACATCGAACCAAGTTGGCCCCATTTGCAGACACAGACTAATCTCCCCAATGGTGGACCTTTGGGAACCGTTAAAGGATTTCCTGTTGATGGCTCCGTCCTTTATCTCGTGCAATCCTTTTTCCAACTTCTTGAGTGTTACTAGTGGACAAATGTTGAGACTGGAACCCCCATCGATCAGAATCCTGGTGATGAAATAGTCTTCGCATTGCACGGTGATATGCAACGCTTTGTTTTGACCCAACCCTTCAGGTGGCAGCTTATCTTCATGAAAAGTAATTTTATGACATTCCAATACCTGTCCTACCATGTTATCCATTTCCCCTCCAATAATGTTGCTTGGAACGTATGCTTCACTCAGCACCCTTAGCAGGGCATTCTTGTGTGCCTCAGAATTTTGTAGCAAAGCAAGTATGGAGATTTGTGCTGGTGTTTTGTTCAACTGGTTAATGACCGAGTATTCCTTGGCATGTATATTTCTCCAAAGATCATCTGGACCTGTCTCAATAATGGGTGGCCGGTTCGAGGCCTGCTTGCTTGACTCAGCCAGATGTTTAGGGGTATAAACTCTACCAGTTCTCATCATACCTTGTGCGACAATAGTTTCTTCGGACCTACCCTTGCCTTTGCTTTTTGCCTCGGCTGTATAGTCCCATGGTATAGCCTTTGTATGGTATGGCGTCATGGTTGACATTGCCACTGGAATCGGTGTGGATATCTTTACTCCAAACGGAGCTTGTGCCTTGGGTGGTAAAACCACAACTTCAAACGGTGTGGGTGCATTTGCTGGAGACATGAATTCGACCTCAATTGGTGCTGGTGTCTTTGCAGATGACGTTGTTTCAAACTCAAGTGGCACAGACATATTTACCTTGGCATCCCCAGAGGACTGAATCTGGACCACGATCGGATTAAGAGTAACTATTGGCTACTTTGGGTCATTACCTTCTGTGATCAAATCGATCGATCCCTCGGGATCGCAATCATCCTCTATTTCAATCATGTGAACGCCTCCACCCTTATGGTCTGGCAGCGGGTTATTGCAGACATTCGGAGCGGGTTCCTTTTCCATAATAATTTTGTTGTCAATTAAAGTCTGGATCTTGTCCTTCAGAGAATGACATTCGTCGATGGTGTATCCCTTCATGCCGGAGTGGTATGCACAGGATTTGTTTGGGTTAACCCACTGAGAAGGGTTCTCAGGAGTTGCAGCAGGGATGGGGGTGACATAACCAACAACTTTGAGTCTCTCGTACAACTGGTCAATAGGTTCAGCAATGCCTGTACATTGTTTTGGAGGTTTGCGGTCGATATTTGGTCGAGGTCTAGGGAAGTTTTGGCGTGTAGGAGGTGATTGATAGTGGGATAGTTGAGCATTGTAAGTTTGGTAGACATGTGCGGGTTAGGAATATCTGGGCGAAGTAGGCTGATATGTGGGAGGTGGAGATGATTGATAAGCGAGTGGCGGAGTTTAGTAAGAGGGTGAGGGTGCTTGGTAGTTTGGGATAGGCTGATATGCGAGTGGACGCATTGGGTAGGTTTGGTATTTGATGGGATATTTGGTTCTTTGTGCAGCCATTACGGCCCCTACGTCCCCTTTTTTGGACACACCACCAGACTATAAGGCCTTATTTGTAGCTTGCAAGGCCTCGAAGTTTGTAGCCATACCACTTTTGATGCCCTCTTCGATCTTTTCACGTAGCTTGATAATGTCAGAAAATTTGTGGCTCTCGATCATCATTAGTCGTTCATAATACTACGAGTCTTGAACCTGGACGATGAATATATTCATTTGTTCCTCTTCTAAGGCAGGTCTGACCTTAGCAGCTTTGGACCTCCAGCGAGTAGCATACTCGCGGAATGTTTCTATGGGCTTCTTCTTTTGATTCTGAATATAGAGCATGTGTGGCGCATTCTCTGTGTTGAACCTGAACCTTTCCACAAAGTTGGACACCATGCCTACCTAATTTGACCACTTCTTTGGATATTGGCTAATGTACCAAGACAAAGCATCTCCCTTCAAATTCCTCATGAACAGCTTTATGCGAATTCTTTCATCTTTCCCTACTCCAACCAGCTTGTCACAGTAAGTTCTCAAATGGACCCTTGGATCCCCTATACCATCAAACATTTCAAACTTCGGAGGTTTGTACCCCTCGGGCAGTTCGACATCGGGCTGTATGCAAAGATCTTCATAATTCAGCCCTTCAATTCCCTTACTTCCTTCAACGCCTTAAATTCAGCTAGTCAATTTCTTGAGTTCTTCAGCCAGGTTCCTGATGAGCAAATCCTTGTCATCAGACTCGGGTGTGCTTGAGATGGGTTGGGTGGAGTGTGGCATAGTCTCCACATAGATGGGGGTGTTATGGTGGGTGTGGAAGTGGTCATTTGTGGAGTTTTGGAGTTTTGGGATGAGCAGCGAGGTGTTGTTTGAGGTATGGCAGGTGTTGCAGTGATGGTGAGGAGCGGGATGGTTTTGTTGCTTTGGGATATTTTGTGGAGGTATAGGGTTCTGGGCATTTGGGAAATTGATACCTAGAGTTGTGAGGGAAAATGACAGATTTGTTAGTTTCCGAACATGATCAAGTTCTTCCTGGAATTTCAGCAGCTTTTATTCGAGTTGGGATGCATTTTCTTTGGAAACCTGAGTATCGTGACCATGAGTGACCTCTACCCGTTCAGTTGAGTTCTCTTTTCTGACATTATTCAAATCTTCCATCTTCCCTTTGTTCTTGATTTTAACAGGACTAAGAGGAGGAGTGGGTGGAGGGCCCCTGGATCTCGTGGAATAAGATGATGTTGCCAGAGTGCATGAACTAACCTTTGGGGATGGGAATAACAAACAAAAAGTAAAAAACAAAAAGGTAACAAGTTAGTGAGGATTATAAGAAGTATTGCAATATTTAAACACATAATGCGGGAATGTAAATCGTGTCCTAATTTGGAGACCTCTTTGTGCCCGAGGTAGGCCTAGCGACAAATTGATTTAGAGAACTTAAAATGCTAAATGCCTCATTTTATTGATAGAAAATAAGATGAATCCCAAATCAGCACTAAATAAACAGGAAATAAATGTCACTACTGACCATTGGCCTTATTACATTTTAGAAAGCGAAAAGAAAAAACTCCTATCTACTTGGTCCTAGAAGGACCTTCCCTAGATTCGGCATCTTTGGCTCCGTCGAACAGCTTTCCTAACTCGCAAAGTTCCAGCAATAGGTAGGCTCTGGCTAGATGTCCGCCTTCATTTCCTTCAGTATTTTGGCAGTCTTCGACCTTCTTGAGAAACTTCCTTTCCAATTCCACTATGCCCCGCTCCAATTATCCCAGTCGCGTGTTGGCACTGATAGCCATGTCCTTCCACTCCTCAATTAACTTCTGGTTGGCTTCTTGTATCTCACGGTGCTCGATTTTGCACTCCCGGATCCTCTTGCACGGTTGGTTGTATTTGACCTGTGCCTTGACCCTTTCATCTATGATCCTGTGGCCCCTAGTGAACCCTGGCTGGACCAGACCATCGTGATTATCTGCCAACCAACCTGAATATTAGGGAGCGCAACCAGCATGGTATTTGTCTGGCTCGATAGTATCTCTCCCCATGACGATCTTGCAGTGCCACATATGCGGAGCTTGGCACTTATAAGGACTATCATCAGCCTGAAAGTCAGCCCGTAAATGGCTCATCTTGTCGACCCTAGGTATAACCTGCTTCCTACCAGCTTGCCTCATAACCCGGAGAGGGACATAAGGGTATGTTCCTTACAGACCGATCAATAACAGGAAAGGTGCATCTCTGGATCAGGCGATGAATTCCTCGGTCGGAAACCACTCGAACATCCATTGTACCTGGTCCTCAGTTAGATTGTCAAATAACTGTACCCATCCTCTGGCATCTTCTGGTTGGGCGAACATATTAGGTATGTAATTCATTTGCTTCGCATGATGGAAAGCGATATGATCATCCCAGTCTCTTCGCCAGATCTCTTGTCGGTATTCACCCTTTTGGAGATGCTCCATGAGCCAAAGCCGAAGTAGCAAATTGCAGCCTTTGAAGTGTTTGGCTCCCTATTGACACTTCTCTAGGGCTTGGTATATTTCCACAATTATTATGGGCACAATGTTGAATGGTTGTCCACCAATTCCCTCCATTAAGGTCCTAGTTACCATAGCCAGCCTGGTATGGATTCTTGCTTTCTTCATGGGAAACACGATTAAACCGAGGAAATAAAACATGAATACAAAGACCCTTCGGTGAATATGCCCTAATGATGTGATGGCGAACTCGTAAGGATATGTACCGTAGGATTTGCTGTGCTCGTACCTCTTATACAAATAATAAAAGGGTTGTAGGATTCGTTCAAACATGTCAGTTCTGGGTTCTTCTTCAAACCCATCATTTTGAGGA
This sequence comes from Nicotiana sylvestris, assembly GCF_000393655.2. Taxonomy (NCBI): domain Eukaryota; kingdom Viridiplantae; phylum Streptophyta; class Magnoliopsida; order Solanales; family Solanaceae; genus Nicotiana; species Nicotiana sylvestris. The sequence continues at coordinate 117,878,086 of NC_091062.1, read as the reverse complement.
ATCCCCTGCCCTTGCGGTTCTCAAGCATTAACAAACCCGGAGTTTCCCATGCTATACCTGCCAATCCTCCTATCGCTTATAGCAAGGGTGTCATCTCAATGTCCTCGAAGCGAAATACAGCCCTCTCACACTCCCAGAACAAAGTAGCAGCTTCTATGATCCTATTGTTGGGTTGAATCTCCAGAAGAGAAGGTAGATTGCCTAGATATTTTCGGACAAGAGTTTGATCACTAGAGTTAAAGCCCTCCCACCAACTTAGCAATTTTGGGCGGATATTGGTGACCATGTCGAATTTGGGGACTTCGTGCCTCATATTTCTGCAAGAAAAATAAGGGTAGGCCCTTGCCCCTACCAGACTCGACTATTTAATATCAACAATTGGCATAAAGCATTTAGTTCTCCGAATAAATGCATAGAATGTGGTGATATCCGTTTGGGTTTATGGAAACCTAGTGGACATTGGACAAGGCTTATCTCAAAGAGTCATTATGCGGACAACATAACTGACTCGGCTAGGTTTGACCATGATGCATGCATAGTTTAAACAGAGTAAGATTTCTATGGAGTTTTAGACTGGTACCCTTGAGCGGACAACTCAAGGGGGAAAGACACGAAACCATCAACTACACCGTTGATCGACTGGTTTTACCGTAAAAATGCCTTTTCTGGATTTAGGGGGTAATAATATAGGAAGAGCCCAACCATTCATTATAATCGTTGCTATGGTATTTGTTTGGGCACGAGTGGGATATGATGTTGAGTATGATTATGCAATAATTAAAAGCATGTTGGCACGTATTTGCACGTTAAGAAAGCGGTAAATACAACAGTTTCATAATTTGAAGCAGTAATAAAAGGAGGAAACAAAAAGAGATGTCAGTTTTGCAATTGAAAAGGGAATTTAATGCTTAAAGAAATTAAACAAGCAATTGCACATAAAGGAGCATAAATTCACAATGATAGTTTGAAATGGTAAAAGCCTAAAAATCCTCAGTAGAGTCGTCATGCTGTCGTGCCCCCTTTTTCTCGCGAAATCGACTTATAACATTTGGTATGGGACAACTCATTCATTTCAGGAACTGGGTTTTGCATTTTTGAAGAGTCGCCACCTAATTATTTAAGGTGCATTAGGACACCAATGAGGTTCAATTCTAAGTCATTTGAATAACCAAAGATAGGGTAAGGGCTTGAAGTTATCCCAAGGGGAAGGTGTTAGGCACCCCTCAGGATCCACTAGTGTGGGTCCCGGCCAGACAGTTATTGTGAATTTAGCAAATATACAAGTACGGGCTCAAATATTAGGGGATTTAAACACATAAAAAAATAAAGAACAATTAAAAGAAGAGTTAAAAAAAAGTTTTCAAATAAAAGGAAAGGGGATCCTAGGTTTATATTTAATATGGATCACGTCAATGCTATACCTGTTAATCACTCCTCAAAATAGGGTTTACACGTGGCGTTAGCACACCGGTCATCATATCCATATCTACCCTTCCCACCCCGTTAAGGTATTAAAACGCGGATTGGTCTCGATTACTATTACATGCTATTACCCGTCCCATTCCTATCAGTCCCGGAGGCACTTAGGACTACTAGTCCTAAAGGGTGGGATATTAGGCTGATTGGTTTCAAAGGATAAAAATCTAAGGAGACATACAAAAAACACATACTGCATGTTAGGGAAGCATATAAACAGATAAAGGCTCAAATATACCTCCTTGAACAAAAACACATAACTAGCATGACTTGCACATACTTTTTAGGTTTGATTAAAATACTAAAGACGAGGGGAGTTTGATTATTGAAGCAGATTTGTTTATTACATAACTCAGATAAGAAGTCCGAATCAGGCCTACCTGCTGGTTGTAACAATTAACAAAGGCGGACTCAATTTTACAGTCATTACTCTAAGGCTTGCCTAAGTATTTAGACGGGGTCCTATAGGCATGATATCTACTTAATTCAGAAGGTGGTGAAACATCGATAACTCAAAGCGAATTGTTTGAAATCCTATAGGCATGCTTGCTAAACCTCGTTAAAATAAAGGAATCAAATTATTAAAAAAAAGATTCAGAATGGACGAATTTTAAATTAGACTAGTTTCAGTTTCTGCAGATGACAGTATCCACTATCGCTGATTTTTACTCCTATGAACATGGTATCTAGGATTACTGATTTTAGACCCTTTTAGACATAATTGCCGATTTTAAACCTCTGCGTACATAGTATCTGAATAATGTCAAACCCCTATAGGCATAATATTTAGTAGACAATGGAAACAGGCAGGTTTTCACTTGGGAATTCCTATAAGCATGATTTCTATTCATTATGCTGATTTTAACAGGCGACTGGGTTAGAGCCAATTGGGCCCTAGAAAAACATGATATCTAATGGTGACAAACATGCAGAATTTTAGGCAGGTTATCTAGATGTGAAGTTGAACAAGTAGGTCCTATAGACATGGTTTCTAAATGTGATGTGAATATGCAGAATTAAAAGCAGTCATATAGGCATGTTTTCTAAATGTGAATTGAACATGTAGAAAAAGAAGTCCTATAGGCATGTTTTCTACCCTTAAGCATGCATAATTACCCAACCCTTTTCACTAGCCAGCCCCAAATGTTCATTACAAATTATTACAAACTAGGAATACTGAATCACATCAGAAAAGTACAAAGAAAAGTTACAACCAGAGGAAGCCTGATTCTTGACTTCCTCTCTTTGTTATGGAGTAAACCACCTCAAAATGCCATTGATCTAAAGCCTTTCTCAGACTTGAGTATGTCATAGCTCCCTAAGGGCCTCAATAGGACCCCGGGCAATGCTCACACCCAAGTTACATAACCAGAATGGAGATGAGTGCAGTGTAGAAATGCCAGCCCTCATGTGTCCAAGTTCAGAGGGAGCTCATGGGTCCCAAGGCAAGGCTCACATGAGGGGGCAGAACTTAAGTCTAAGAAGAGAGTGAAAGTGCAGAAACAGAGTTCTAAAAGCTGAGGGAATAAAGGAGAGAGAAAGGGTGATAGGAGACAGCCATTAACATTTCAGGGAGTCAATAACTTCACACAAAGGGGGCAGGGGATTGGGAATCCATTGCAAAGAGCTTATACACTTAGACATGGGTTAACTTTGGGCATGTACAAAAATAGGAAGTGTTGACATGCCTGTAAATCAACAAGAACACACAACATATAAGAGAAACATGGAGGTTATGATCCTAAGAGGATCAAGTTTGGGTCATGCACAACAATTTCCAATGTTATCATGCCCCAAACCAACCACAAGTATTAAATACATTGGGGTAGGGATTTAGGATTCATAGGTCATGATACATTGATTCAAAACAGGAGAAAGGAAATTACAGCATGCTAAACAAAGGTATTGGGCTAAATACAAATAGTACGCAGAAAAGAATGCAAGAAATAGTAAATAAGCATATTGTTGTTGGTGCAGAAAACTTAATTAGAATATATCAGTAAGAAATGCAAATGTAGAAAATAAGCAAGTTTCCTCACAACCTAGCCTTGGCTTTCAGCCGGCTAGGTAAGGCAGCAATATAGTAGTAACAAAGAAAAAGAGATTGGGTGAAGTGGGTATTTGAACTCAAGTGTTTATGCCTTGTGTTCGTGTTTTTTGAAAGAAAAGAAGTACATGGTATTTGTAGCTTTTTGAAAACGAGTAAGAGAGGGTAATAAGCTACAAACATGGAAACAATCATGATTCAGAATCAATTATACAAGTGATTGCCTTTAATTAAGGGATCACTTTGCTTAACGGGTAGTGACAGGTTCAAAAATAAGGAAAGAAATCAATTTATAAGCAGGCTGATAGTTGCCATAAAAGAAGTAGTAAAATATTAAGAAGGCCATCGAGTCTAGGTACAAAGATACACTAATTTTGGAAAGAATTCAGCAAGGCAAAACAGGAAAAGAAAATCAATTAACCCTAACAGGCGAGTGAAATCAGAATTTCACAAAGGAAAAGTTCGAAATCAGTCACAAGTTGAAGGTCAAACAAAGAAGGAAACTTAGCATATAAATAGGGTGCATAAACACTATACATGCGAGGCCAAGCCTGTTGGCAGAAGGAAATAGCATACAATAGTAGCACAAAATTTAGTGGATAGCAACATTTGAAACATGATAGACCAGTAGGTCTAGTAGTGAAGAAAACATAAAATATCAAAGCATGTGAGGATCTCACAGTAGAAGGTGAAGAAAACCCCTCTTGAAAATTAGGGTTTCGAGCATAATCGATTTTTAGAGATGATAGAAAACCAGAGTCAGAAGAATCACACAGATAAATAAGAGATTTTGAGATAAAGAACTTCAAAATCGAGTTATGCACTTAAACGAACAGTCTTAGACCCAAAACCATAGGATTTTCAACAATAGAAGAGTTTTTAAAAGAGGATAAACAAACAAATCGGACAGAAACTCAGGCAAACAAACATTCGTCTAATAAACAGTCATAAGAAATTAGGGCTTTTAATATGCAAACTCAAGTAGAAGAAAGATATAGGGAAATACAGCAGAACATGTCAAAAATTAGAGAAAAGTTTTTAAAATAAACTAACAAGAACCCTAATCGGAAAAGATAAGGGGTTTTGAAGGCAGAGTTTTAAAAGAAACTTCGAAAAAAATGCTTAGCAGTTTAGAGAAAAAATAGATCTGAAACAGATCTAAAAGAAATCGAAAGAACCTTAGAGGTTAGGGTTTCAGAAGAACCCCAAGTGATGAGAAAAGCTTTGAAAACCATCGATCTAAGCAGGAGAGTCAAGAGTCTGACTCGAATAGCCATGGCTGACCGGAGAACAATCATGAACTAAAATCGAACAGGGTCTGGACCAAGCTCTTTCAAGATCTAGCCTTGAGACCATAAGAATCGAACACGTAGAAGCCATGAGGGGTTGATACAGGTCTCCGATGACCTTGGAAGCCATAGATTTAGGAGGTATTAGGGTTGGGTTACGTGGCGGCGGCTAGGGTTCATGAGGGATTGCAGAGAGAGTTGAGAGGGAAAGGGATTCAAGGGCATCATTTGGTTTGAAATGAGGTGGGGTAAGGGGTCGTTTGAGGTTAAAAATGGAAAGGACCGATATTGGCCGTTGATCTAAATGATCAACAGCTAGAATAGAAAGGGTTAGGTAGGGGATCCTAGTTGGGTTATTTAGATTGGGTCGGGGGTCGGCTTGAAATTGACATTGGGTTGGGAAATTGGTGGCCTGCTTTGGGTTATAATTGAAACTCAATTTGGGCTATAATTGCAATGGCCACTTTTCCCTTTTAATTTTATAAGAAATAGTAAATTAATTCCTAAAAATAAATTGAAGGTACTAAAATGATTTTTAATACATAATTATTAATTTAAAAATACTGGACTTAATTTTATAATTAATATAACGCAATTAAATCTAAAAGAGGGTAATATTGCAATTATATGCAATTTAGCTTTAAAAATACTAAATAAATTTGTAAAAATATGCAAAAATTATCTTGACTATATTTTAATATAAATATAAGAATCCAATAAATGAATCACCAATATTGATAACTTTGGGAATTATTATTAGGTTTTTTATGAATAAAACAGAGGAATAAATTGGTTAAAAAAACTTTAAAATTAAGAAAATTAATAAAATATTGGGACATACTTATATATGCATATATATATATATACTATTTTGAACATATTTTGTATAAAAAATATACAGAGAAAAACTAGATATCAACAATAGCTAAATGCCATGAGCCACAGATCGGAAGATAGCTTGAGCCTACATAAAGGCTAATCAGAAGAAAGAGGAAACTAAAGAATTACACCAACTAAGTAAATTAGGAGTCTACTTATTGGAACTAGAAAGTTACAAACATCATGATTGAGAACATTGTAAAATCACTCATAATATCAGAGGTACAAGAGAAATAGTACAACAACCATATTCTATAACGGCTCTACGATAAAGCCAGTTGGAAGAATACTAGTATGTAGCTACCACCAGATTGTGTATGCACTAGAGGTGTAAGTATTATAAGAGAGCTACGAGTTGTGGATGTGATTATACCTATGTGGAAGGGAGGTCATGAAAGAGATAAAAGATATGATGTGAGACTTTAAGATAAGTAAGGTAAAAGTGGACAACGTACGAGATACTCAAATACAGAAGGTTGTGAATAGTCATTACTTCGGATAGAAGGCTAGAAGTGCGAGGATTCAATATCTAGGAATAATAACGGCATCGTCAGTAGCATATCTTCCAGCCTATGGTCTAGGTATCTAGAAGCCTGATTAAGAGAGTAAAGAAGAGTTAGAGATGATGTGATGTCTCGCTTGATATTCTAGAAGGACATAAGGAAATCTATGATGCAACCAAGTTAAAAAGTTGCAAGTAATATAAGATATGTGTAGGTCGCAAGCTATTGTATGGTGAAGAGACAAGGTTCTAGAAAACAGGAGTAAGGATAAGAAAGGGCGAGTGAGAAGGTAAAGAAAATGGATAGGTCCTCACGATTAAGCCCATGAAAAACGGGAAGAGCTGAGGGTTTCCCTAAGCTATAGAAAGCTCAGTATAGCCTGAATAGACTCAAAAGTGTCAAAGACTATTAGTATGGAATGCTACCCTGGTAGTAGAATGAGGGTATGATTGTGATAGATAAAGGACGACGTTTGGGCCTTCGATTGAGTAATGGTCTTATGAAGAAAAGAAAGGGATTTCATGAATTGGACACGATTAAAATAGCCACGTAAGGTGAGTCACATTGGGATGCTATGAAATACGATTATGGAAATATAGTATCGTATCGCCCAGGTGGATCAAAAAAATCACTTCAAATGTTCCACGATGCAAAATGAGCCCTAGTGATTATGCAAGAGGTTCCAAGTTATCAGTGGTATATTATAGATCAATATTGAGGTGAATCAACAATAGATGGACACAAGTCACAAAGTGTGAGGTGAGATTAGGCCGTCATTCTTAAGATGAACAAGTAATGAGGAAGCATTAAAGGACTTAGATTTATACATATGGGATAAGTAACAAAGGTAACCTGTAGTTCGGTAGCAGACCTCGGTAACGATAAAGTCATACGAATGGATAACCAGATCTATGAAATAAGATATGGCCATATTCTCAAATTCTACAAAGTACAAAGTGAAGAACTTTAGTACACCTATAGATGCCCGGAGGGGTTGTCAAAAGAATCGACCCAGGTATGTTAAGGTTATCCCTTCATTCTTTTTGGCATGATCTATACGATACAGGCGAAATGAGCAAATACACAATTTCCATAAATGACTCTATTCATAGAAATACTAGGGGTGTCTATATTCTTGATTTTCCCATGTGGATTATTATTATATCTTATGTTCATGGGTCTCAGAAAAATATGTATTTGATAAAATTTATCCGAAAGGCATATAAATTTTTATGGAATTTCGAGAAAATCTTCTGAACATATTTCTAATGCATTTCATGCATTTACACATGTACATTGACCCATCACCAGATGGAGTTATATATGCATATATATGTATATTATATTTATATGGGATATGGTAAAAGGTTACGGCGTTATATACGCACCACTACCTGATCAGCTGGTATATGTTGATGATTTGCCCACAGTGGCCGAAATGATATGATGGGATGCCTTCAGAGGCTGATGATGTTATGAAATATCTACCTATGCACGACATGACATTCATACGCATATGCATGACACTATAAATATTTCATGATTTACAAAGTTTTCCGGACTTATAGGTCGAGTCATTTAATCTATATTTCTTCCATGTCAGTTATGTATGTTTACCGTAAAAATGGTAATAACAAATAAATTTGTTGATGGGACTCTAAAAATAAGTGATCTATTTTTATGCTAGTTTGTTAAGCATTTGTTGCTATGTGTGAAGTTTAGAAACAAGATAAGAGCAACGAGCAAAATGATAACCAAACCGATGGGTCAATTATCGGGGCCTCGAGCTTGCTGATTCGGGGTCTTGAGGTCTATTTCGGAGCTCGCCTGTGAGCTATCGAGGGGGGTCAAAATGTGACTAACATTTATAATAAAATTAACAGAGGCTCTTTATGGCCAATGATAAGCAATAAATGATGAAAAAATATGAAGATAATAAATGAAAGAAATAATATCAAGAGATTATGTTAGTGAGCAAATAGAATGTTCTTGTATATTTTATGTAGGGAAATGGGAGCAACAACACCTTACAAAGGGGGAAAGGATCCCCTTTATATAGTAGAGGAATCCCATCATAGTACAACAAGCATTAATTACAAAGATACGGAGATGTGACAACTAGATGACACCCTGATTCGGGTCTTAGAGTAGCCCACTAGGCTCTGTCAGTCCTAGTCGTGCGCCTAGGGAGCTTCCCATTTCTACCATTACTGAGGTCGTCATTATCTTTAGTTCGAGTGTTGACAACCCTCGAAGGATAGTACTTAGTCCGTGGTCTCGAGCCTCTGGGGTGACCTTCCGAAATGCCTTAACAACCAGAAATTGTTTCCTCCGATTTTACCGTATGCAATGTACTTATTTATGTGCCTTACGTACTCGATACATTATTCGTATTGACGTTCCTTTTGCCTTGGGAGGATTCATTTCATGCCCGCAAGTCCCGATAGACAGGTCGAGAGCCCTCCAAGTAGGCTATCAGCTCATCGAAAGATATTGGTGTGCTCCATTTGCTTCGGAGTTGCTTGTTCTGTTAGTATGATTTAGACGTGTATTGTTTAGTATGGCGGGACTCTGTCCCGACCTTTATGAAGATTATGTATTCTTAGAGGCTTGCAGACAGATGGCATGTACTTAAAAGATTGTATGGCCTTGTCGGCCTATGTTCAGTATACGAGTAGTTATTTTGGCCTTATAGGCTCGTACGTCATATGTATAAGTTTGGATTACATGTTGGATCGTCCAATGTCGAGTATTTCTCCATGTTTTATTGTACTTATCTCACGAAAGAATCTCTATATCATTAACCTATGATAGTATGATACGAAATATACGTTACGCAGGTACTCGGTTGAGTAAGGTACTGGGTGCCCGTTGCAGCCCATCCGTTTGGGTCTTGACAATAGAGGTCCCAATGCCTCTAGGACCATAGGCAAGGGACGAATAGTGCACGCATAGGGTACGATTTATAATTGAACTAGTACGCTTTAGGTAAAAACTTAAAGATAGTAATCGGTTAGCAGGAGATGATAGTATGTGCCCGCTAAATAATATAAGTAACACCCCCACCTTGCCTTTCATCAATAATTTGTGTTTAATAATGAACCTCCCCCTAGATCCCTTTGCTTCTTTATCTTTTGACCACATAGACTAATTCATATAATTGCGTTCGGCCGGGACCCACAATTGTGAACCTCGAAGCGTGCCTAACACCTTCTCTTCGAGGTAATTTCGAGCCCTTACCCGATTTTTGGTGATGCAAACTGGTTAAACAGAGTTATCTGCAAATAGGTGCCTTAATGCACCTTAATCCGTTAGGTGGCGACTCTCTCTTTTAATCCCTTCCTTAATAGAGTGCCAACGTCAAAACTCGATTTCGCAAGAAAAGGGGCGCGACATCATGACGACTCTGCTAAGGATATTTTTAGGCTCCTACCATAAATGAACTTGATCTTTGTGAATTAGTCTTCCCCTGATAAGTGTTCTTTGTTATTTTGCTGTTACTTGAATCTCCCGCTCCCATTTTTCCCTTTTATTGCTACATGCACATCTTTTCCCCTATCTCCCCTTTATATGAACTCATAAGCGATTCTTCGTTTAATTTGATTACAATATGTGTTTCGCCTTATTCCCTAATCATGTTCACCTGCTCCAAACTTTTTTGTTAGATCATATCTCTCCCCAACCCTTACCTTTTATCTACTTATTACAATTCTTTCATTATATGGACTAACCTTCTTCCTTATTTTCCTTCCTTTTATGTCTTTACGTTCCATTCAATACTGCATTTATTGCTTCAATGTGAAAATACTTGACAAAGTATTATTTTGTCTTTGTATAAAGCATGCTCGGCATCATATTCCACTCGTGCATATTAATACCATAGCAAAACTTGATGAGTGTCTGCGCTCTTCCTAAAAATAACCCTTTAAATTTGGAAAGGCTTATTTACGGTAAAACTAGTCAATCACCGGTGCAATTGACAATTTCGTGCCTTTCCCCCTCAAGTTGTCCGCTAGAGGGTACTGTTGATACCCAATTTTTCCCTATAACATTTTTTAAATGCATATATACCTTTAAAACTATGCATTAGCATCATTGGGTATTTTCCCATATTTTTTACATCCTTAAATTAATTTATTTCAATATTTTCTTCATATAAATAATTGTAAAATTACCTCACAAGTGATTTTAGAATATGTCTTGATTTAATATTACTATTACGGTCCTATTGAGTCCAAATTATTTCATAAATAGCCAAATTGGCACCTTTTGGCTATAATTGCAAAAACTTTGCAATTATAACCCATACATACGTTTTTGTGTTATTTTACCAAAAATTATTCATTTGCATTGTTAAATACTAAATAACTATTGTTAAAACATTTCTATGCATGAAATTCATTTTTTATAATTACTAATTATTTTACAAATTATTTTTAATCAATTGTTTGGGGTATTTAACTAATAGCCTCTTTTATTTCAATTTTCGCCTAAAATCTACCAGCCTAATACCTTATAAAAGCAGCCCAAAACTCCCTTAGGCCCAATCTGTATGCCCCGACCCAATAGCCCTATTTAATCGTGGTCGTTGATCATTTTGATCAACGGTCCACGATTAAACTTACCATATTAACCCAAACAACCCCCTAAACCCTTTCATTATCTCTCATTTCCGCCGCCCTTTTGTTCCCTCGTCTCTCAAACGCTCTCTAACTCTAACCCTAATTCACCCTCATCGTCACTTATCTACTACTATTCATAGTTGTTTCTCACCACCCCAGGCCTCTAATGGCCTCTCCTATGCTGGTACCGCCGTCTCTAAGGTCCTCGAGGGACCAGGGTCAATCCGCTTACACATTTGGCCCTTTTTTACCCATTTCAGGCCATTTCGGTTCGATTTCGAGTAAGATCTTTCTTTTTCGCCTTAAACCTATGGATTTCTAGCCTACGTCTTCATCTCTATGCTGTTTTCTCGAAACCCTAATTTTGTCCTTTGAACTTCTCAGATCTGTACAAGATCTGAGATGGATTGAACTTATTTTACATGAGTTTTACAAATTTTTCTGATTTTCGAGTGGTTTTCCATTTTCCTAAACTAGGGTTTCCTGAAAATCCCTTTCTTTAAAACGTTTTGCTGACTTTAAGTATTTAATCTTCTATATTTATGTGTTTTTGAGTGATTTCGTAGAGTTTGCTTCAACCCTTACTAGTTTATGCTAAAACCCCAAATTTTTGACATTTTTGTTTGGATTCTGAACTTGTCTGTGTTACTTGTGCATTGTTTTCGTTCTATGCTTTGATTCTTATAATTTTTCTTTAGCTTAATTCGATGTCTTGTAATTTTTACCCTAGTATGTCTCTATTAGGGTATATGATTCGACTCTCGACTGATTCTGTATGTTTATACTTGGCCTACTTGTTTATTCATGGAAACATATATTATTCTCCCTTAAATCAGCATTATTTGTTCGAATTTTGATATACTGATTTGCTCTATCAAGACCTATGTGTTGATTTTGATATTTCCCTATTTTTACTCCTTTTAATTATTTTTCTTACCTTATTGGATTAACTGAGATGCTTGCTGATTCTTACTAATTGTTTCCTTAATTAAACCCTTGTTATTTACCCCTAATTGCCCATTATTTGCTTAAGTTTTACTCGATTCTTCTTTTCTTAAATATTATCCTGCCTTTTACCGTTGGTTGATTACCCCTTCATTAGGGGAGACCTTACTGATTTTATGCATGATTGATTCTGTAAATTTCCCTAATAGCTGAAAAACTGATTTTTTACCTTATTATGTTTAATTCCTTAACTACTATATATACTCTACCCTATTCTCACTTCTAGACACGAACATTAGTTCACCACTACACTTACACTCTAAAAGCTCTCTCTGTTCTCCTCTGTTACTTGTGATATTCATTGGCCTAGCCGGCTGAAAGACAAGGCTAACCATTGCACAACCTTTGCTCTACATTCTGTGTTCTTCTTCCTAGCTTGTATGCCCCTGATTAATTCTGAAATCTAAACCTTATGTGTCTTAGTTCATCAACTGTGAATTCCATTCCTATCCTTGTTTACTGCTTTGTCTAACATGCCCAATCCTGATAATTGCATGTCTGCTGCTTTACATGGCATGTCTCAATCTTGTTTGCTCATTAGCATGTCCAAACTACATTGCCTCTTTACTGTTTCACCTAGCATGTCTAAACCTTGTTCTATTAAATCTGTGATTAGTATGACCTCTCTACTACTTTATCGAGCATGCTTGACCGTATTTTGTTCTATATGTGATTATCGTTTCTAAACTATGAGTGCTTGTGTGGTGCGTGCCTAGCCTATTCATTTAAGTCCTTGCCTACTCTACTTTACTAATGAGATCATGCAAAGTCATCTAGTCTCTCAAGGCAACTCTAGTTGTGTGTTTGGTCATGTCCAAGGTTTAAGTGTTCTCAACATGTCTCTGCTGTAATCTTTGCTCCATGTCTCAATCACCTACCCTTGTGACTAACTTATTAATTTTACAAACTCTTGAGAATTCTGTGCATCTGTTTGCTTATGTGCTCCACTATACACTAAGGTGTATTCTATTTATCCCCAACCCCTCTCTCCTTGTGTGGAATCTGTTTGCCAAGTGTTTCTGAATCTGGTTGTTCTGTGATTTGTGTTCTTATTTCAAAGTGTTTTCATACTTTTCTCAAGATGTTTTACCACCAAACTAGTACTGGTTTTCAAAAAATCTTTTTCACCCCTAAGAGTCCTCTCTATACTGTTCACCAAAACCTTTTCAAATTATGTGAAGCACTCTCACTTACTCTTAGGTTATTAAGTCCAGCCCCTCTGGTATGTGTACTGCTTAGATATCCCTTGAGATCTCTTTGAACTCTGGCATATCAGGGCTGGCTCTTCCACACTGCACATAATCAGTCTTTACTTGAGAAAAGTCTGGGTGTGAGCATTTCCTGGGATCCATGAGGTCCTTAGGGAACTCTAACACACCTGGACACAAATGTGGCAATGAAATCTTGGGCATTTGAGACTACTGAAGGCCTGGTACCCCAATTTTTGCTTTGGGCCTGCATCAGGCTCCCTATAGTTTTATCTATATTGTATTTGTGTAATTTATTCAATCTTGGTCTGTGATAATTATTTGTAAACATATATTGGAGTAACGAATGAAATAGGAGGGTGGCTGTATGGTACTGTTGGTAAAATTTGGTAGAAAATATGTTATAGGCTTTATATTCTGCAAATCTGTATTAGAAGCCATGCTCTAGGATTGCTATGTCAATTTGCATTTAAACCATGTTGAACTTGTGCATTAGATAACCTGTTCTTAGGGTTTCATGCTTATTGCTTCAGTATACTACATGTCATATATCGCTATTCCAACTTTGATTTTGCATAAATACTTTCAATTAGAGATCCTGCTATTAGGTTAACAATCCTGCCTTAATAAAAATAGTCATCTCCTGTATGCATTAGATACCATGTTTCTAGGAACTCTATTTGCATTTGTTGAATCATGTTTACTTCGATCACTATCTACAAAAGGTTTAAACAGCCTCACACATAGGCATCATGTCTCAAAATACAAATAAAGCACCTGTTATAACCTGTATCGCCTAGATCAGTATGCTCATAGGTTGAACAATCTTAATTATTCAAACAGTTCCTGTAATTGTGATTACGCATAGTCCCCACACCTAGGAAAGGCTCAGGTGACTAATGTCATTACATAAAATTGGAAATTGCCTTTTAATTGTGAATAAACTGCTTAAGTCTTACAGGTTTAAGATCAGTAGGCAAACTGATTTGGATCCTGCCATTTAGTTCTGAAATATCGTTGCAAGATCTGTGTATTAATGTTCACCTAGTTATCTTGTCCTAGGATTTTTTTTCTAGAAATTATCTGAATCTGTATTTTATACGTGCTGTTATTTGCCTATATGCATGTGGAGGTAAACATGAGCCTTTTAACTGCTTTTCCCTATTTGCTTGTCCTATATGTTATTTGTTTGTCACCTAGATTCTTACATTTTAAATACCTTGGGTTGGTCTAGAACTACCCAAATTTAGAGGTCCTAAGTTCCTCCAGGACCATAAGGAAAGGACGGGTTACAACACGCTTAGGGTCGTTAATCAAACTCGCTTATATAACCATTAAGGGTGTGGTAATGGGTAGTAAAAGCATATAATGACATGTGCGCTAATGTCATGTGTAGCCCCTCTAGTTGAGAAGGATTATCGGGCATTGCACTGATTGATCCTATAGGCTAATCAACTTAGGACTTCCTTTTCCCAATTCTAATGTGTTTAAATTATCTAAACTTCCTTTTTCTTTGTATATATATGTGTTTAAGTTGTCCAAACCTCTTTTAACTTCAAAATTTCCATGATCATATATGTATTTAGACTGTGAAAACTACCTTTATTTGAAAATACGTGCTTACTTGTTAATTGACTAATTCACATAGTTTATGTTCGGCCGGGACCCACCATTGTGGACTGCGAAAGGTGCCTAATACCTTCCCCTCAAGGTTACTTCGAGCCCTTACCCTAATCTCTGGTAATGCAAACTAGTTACACGAGTTAATTACTCTAAGTGCCCTAACACACCATAATCTGTTAGGTGGCGACTCTTCAAATACCCAATTCCCAAAATGAAACGAGTTGTTCCCCCATGAATGTCAAAACCCGGACACCACGAGAAAAAAGGGAGCGCGGCAGCATGGTGACTCTGCTGGGGATATTTTTAGGCTTTTACGATAACGAACTTATTTTTTAAATTAGTCCAAGCATGCTCTATCCCGTGTACCCTTTTCCCATATTTTAATTTAACTGCTTATTTTCAAGCATTTATGATTTCTTTATTTTCCTGAAACTGACTTGTCTCTTTGTTTTCTTTTTCCGTACCTGTCTTTCAATTGTTTAGATACTGTATTTATCATTTTTTACGTGCAAATACTTGACAACATGCTATTTATTGTTGCATAAATCATGCTTAACATCATATTTCACTAGTGCGTAATCAATCCTATAGCAACGCTTGATGAGTGTTTGCGCTCTTCTTATATATCACCCTTTTAAATTCGAAAAGGCATATTTACGGTAAAACTAGTCAATCAACGGTGCGTTCGACGGTTTCGTGCCTTTCCCCTTCAAGTTGTCTACTTGAGAGTCCCAGTCTAGACCTCTATAGTAGCCTTACTCTGATTAATTGCACATGCATCATGGTCAAACCTAGCCGAGTTAATATGTTGTCTGCATAATAACCCTTTAAGACAAGCCTCGTACAAAAGTCCATCGAGTTTTCCACAAATCCCAACGGACGTAATCACGATTTTGTGCATTAATTTGGAGAAATAAGTGCCAATATGCTAATCATTACTGTATAAATAGATGAACCTGGAGGGGGGAAACGATCTAACTATCTCTTGTTTTGCAGAAAATGAGGCACGAAATCCCCAGATTCGGTATGGTCGGTAGTATTCCACAACTTTTGATAGATTTGTGGAGGGACCTTCCCTCAAGTGACCAGAATCATGTGAAAAGAGTCTTAGGGAATTTGCCATCACTATTGGATCTTCAACCAAACAAGATTCTAATCGAGGCTGCCACTCTGTTTTGGGATAAGGAAAGGGTTATGTTTCATTTTGGAGACATAGAAATGATTCCCCTTCTAGAATAAATAGGGAAATTTGCCGGGTTGACTTGGGATAGACTTGGTCTGCTATCACCTGAAAATTGCACCACCAGAGGGTTCCTTAAGATGATGGGGCTGAAGAAAAATGATGATTTGGAGTGCCTGAAAAACTCCTACATACCTTTTGATTTCCTTTATGAAAGATACGTTATAGCAGCTCTTACCGTATTTTCGATGATGAGTTCTTAATCACCTCCTTGGGCTGGGTTCATCGTAGGGTCTTTGTGTTCATTGTGTGTTTCCTGGGCATGCTGGTATTCTCAATCCAAGGGGATAAAATCCATACTAGGCTAGCCATGGTGGCTAAAACTCTGATGGACGAGATCGAGGGGTAGACATATACTATTGTCCCTATGATCATTGCGGACATATATCGGGATTTGGAATGCTGTCAGAAGGGATCCAGATTCTTTGAGTGTTACAACTTGCTGTTACAAGTTTGGCTGTTAGAACATCTCCAAAGGGGCCAATACCACCAAGAGTTTCCACGAAGACCGTGGAATGACCACATAGCCTCCCATCACCTTAAGAGAATGACTTACATTCCAGACATGTTCGATCAACCTAAGGATGTTGTTAGATGGGTGCAGTTTTTTCAACAAATTTACTAAGGACCAGGTTCAGTAGATGTTTGAGTGGTTCCCACCGACGAGTTCATCATAAGATCCAGAGATGTCCCACATTTGGTGTTGATCGGGTTAAGAGCGATATACCCTTATGCTCCCCTTAGAGTTCTGAGACAGGCAGGCTGGAGACAAGTCATACCACGGGATGCTAAGATGAGTCACTTCAGAGCCGATTTACAGGCTGATGCCATCCCATATAAGAATGAAGCACAACATATGTGAACTTTGAAGATTATCGTGGTGAAGGATACTATCGAGCCGGACCGATACCATGCGGGCCATTCATACTTTTACCCCTCATGGTTGGATGACAATCTATCAGGAGTCTTTAAGCCAAGGGTTGGTCCAGGAAATAGGGTTATAAATGAGTTCGCTGAAGCAAAAGTGAAGTACAACAAGTTGCGCAAAAGAGTTCGAGAATCTAAAGCTGAACATATGGCGCAACATAAGGCTGATATGGAAATGATTAACGAGTGGAAAGAAAGAACTGTTAAATCCTGCGAGAGGCTGGAATATCTGGAATACATTTTAATGAAATTGGAAGGGAAGATAAGGAAAAGGGTCACCGATTGCCAGAACGCTGAAGGAAATGAAGGAGGGCATCTGGAAAGGGCATTCCTACTACTGAACCTGCGCGAGCTTGGAGAGTTGATCGACAACAGCATCCGATCTAGAGAGAGTCCTTCGGGGACAAAGTAGATTAGATTTACTTGCTTTCCTTTTAAATGTAATAAGGCCAAGTGCCACTATAACATTATTTTATTTAGTGTCGTTTTGGTCGTTTACTTTTAACATTAATGAAATAAGGCAATTATTGGCACTGAATTCTCCAAATTTATTTGTCGCTAGGCCTACCTCGGGCACAATGGGGCTTCCAAATTAGGACACATATTTACATTCCCGCAATATATATTTAAATACTGCAAATATTTCAGAAACCTTACTGACTTGTTTACCTTTTGTTTTTTTCTTTATTCTTTATTCCCATCCCCTAAGGTTGGTGCACACATACTGGCATCGTCAACGTATCACACCACATCTAGAGGCCCTCCACATCCTCCTCCTCCAAATAATACAAAGAGCAAAGGGAAAGCTAAAATGGACGACTTAAGTGGTATTCGAAAGGAAAATGCGGAAAATGCAGAAATATCAGATGGTCGGAGTACTCCTGCACCAAATAATTTAGTTTTAAAGTTCGAACAAAAGATACTGGAGCTACAGGGAGAGCTTGAGCAGTCCGCAACTTGGAAAACCTATCCCTTACCCTGAATGTCCCCGATGTCAACCAACAAAACACCAAGAACCCAGCACCTCCCCAAAATACACTGAACCAACATCCCCAAAACCCTCCTGCACCGCATCAATATGCAACCCTACCTCAAAATCTCAATCCCTTACCGATACCAACTCCGCCACAACACCACCATCAACTAATCCAGTACCCACCAACCGCCACTTATCGTACTCCCCAGAACACACCACAACCCATTCCTGATCCTCAAAACTCAACCAATGACCACCATTACACTCAGGCTCCTGGCACTCACCAAAACAACCCTATATATGTGGAAACCGTACCTCACTCTACTCAACCAACTTCCTATACACCAGAATCTACTGAGAAGGACCTGCTCATCAAGAACATGGTTGAAGAACTCAAGAAATTGACAAGTCGGGTTCAGGGTGTCGAAGGAGGCAAAGGGATAAAAGGTTTGAACTATGAAGACCTTTGCATACAGGCAGATGTAGAACTGCCAGAGGTATACAAACCTCCCAAGTTCGAGATGATTGACAGCATAGGTGACCCTAGGGTTCATCTAAGGACCTATTGTGACAAAATTGTTGGGGTCGAAAAGGATGAAAAGATCCAGATGAAGCTTTTCATGAGGAGTCTTACAGGAGATGCTTTGTCCTGGTACATCATCCAGGATCCTAAGAAATAGTCCAACTGGGTGAGTATGGCATTAGATTTCATGGACGATTCAGGTTTAACACAGAAAATGCACCAGATGTTTTCTACATTCAGAACCTCAACAAGAAACCACCGAGACTTTCTGCGAGTATGCTACTCGATGGAGGTCGGAAGCGGCCAAAGTCAGGCTAGCTTTAGACGAGGAACAGATGAACAAATTCTTCGTCAGAGTACATGATTCGCAATATTATGAAAAATTGATGGTTATTGAAAACCATAAATTCTCTTATATCATCAAACTTGGAGAAAGAATCGAAGAGGGCATCAAGAGCGGTATGGTAACAAACTTTGAGGCATTACAGGCCACAAACAAGGCATTACAATCAGGTGGCATCTCAAAGAACAAAGATGTTGGGGCAGTAATGGTGGCTCAAGGCCCAAAATCTCCACTTACGTATCAAACACCTTCACCCACATATCAAACACCTCCACCCACATATCAAGCACCACCACCTACATATCAACCCTCATCTCCCAGATATTCCCAACCGGCCACCATCTATCATACCTATAATTCCCAATCATCTCATTTCCAGTCACCTCTACCTCACCAAAATTATCCAAGGTCACGACCCAATTTTGGCCGCAAACCACCCAAACAATACACCGATATTGTTTAACCCATCGACCAACTATATGAAAGGTTGAAAGCCGCTGGTTACTTCACTCCCATTCCCATTGTGGTCGTAGAAAACCCGTCCCAATGGGTCAACCCAAACAAAACCTGTGCATACCATTCTGGTATGAAGGGGCACAACATTGACAAGTGCCGAACATTGAAAGATAAAATCCAAACACTGATTGACAACAAGGTCATACAGGCAAAAGAAAATGCACCCAATGTCCGCAACAACCCCCTCCCGGATCATAGTGGTGGTGGGATACATGTGATAGAGATGGACGAAGAATGGGAATCTGAGAGGTCAATTGGGCTTATTCGAGAAAGCGATGACTTTAAACCTGAAGTTACACCTACTCCTATTGTAATATAGACTCAGTGACCAATCGAGGTTGGGGTAGCTGCATCGGTTCCATTTGAGGTAGAGGTAGCTCCACCTACGGCCACCCTTGTTCCATTTGAAGTAGAAGTGGCAACACCTTTCACAGTGATAGTATGAACCACACCTCCTTTCTACTCAAAAACAATACCCATGGATTACGTTGCCAAATCTAGGCAAAAAGGAAAGTCAAAGATGGAGGAATCCGATGTTGCACAAGTAATGACTAGGACCGAAAGAATCTATACACCAGAACACTTGGGAGGACCAAGTAAGGATGCCACTGCCAAACAACCTATCATTGAAACAGGGACAGATGACTCTTGGAGGAAAGTACAATCAAGGGAATATTTTGTCATTAATCATTTGAATAAAACCCCAGCTCAGATATCAATCCTATCACTGTTGCAAAATTTAGAGACGCACAAGAATGCTCTGATTAAGGTGTTGAGTGAAGCTTATGTACCAAACAATATCACCTGTGGAGAGATGGCCAACATGGTAAGGCAGGTGCTGGAAAGTCATAAAATAATCTTCCATAAGGATGAGCTACCGCCTAAAAGGTTGAATCACAACCGAGCATTGCATATTACGGTGCAATTTAAAGACAAATTCATCACCAGGATTTTGATTGATGGGGGTTCAAGCCTTAATATTTGTCTGTTCGATACTCTGAAAAGATTGGGCAAAGGTTTTCATGAAATACGGGCAGGGAGCATAAAAGTGAAAGCCTTTGATGGATCTCAAAGGGCCACGATTAGGGAGATTAATCTTTGCCTGCAGATGGGGCCAATTTGGTTCGATGTTGAATTTCAGGTGCTCGACATATCAGCCTCATACAATCTTCTATTGGGCCGACAATTGGATACATGCCGCTGGGGCTGTGGCTTCCACACTACATCAAGCCATGAAATTCGAATGAAACCATCAGGAGGTGATCATTCACGGAGACGGGAGTAACCCCATTTACACCAGTCAAACCATCTCGGTTGTCAGGAACAGAAGAAGGCTAGGAGGGGAAACCTATCATCACATTGAACGTATCAATGCCATTGGGAAAGACAAATGGTGGAGTAGCAAAATAGAAAGCATACTGGCATGGTCTAGGTATGAACCCCGCAAAGGGCTCGGGAAGAATCTCTAAGGTATTACTAAACTGATACAGCTGAAACGTCATAGTACTACTTTTGGGCTCGGATACCAGTATACATGGCAGGGGTATGATGATTGGTCACCCCCATGGAGTGGACCTTATTACCCCCTCGAGCAACCAGTACCACATCTGGGTCAAACTTTTCACCAAGCTAACACAATACGGGGAACTACAGAAGAAGAAGCATTGGATGGGCTGAGGAATCTATTCTTGGAGGACGAAGACATGAATTGCAGTGCAATAATTGAGGTGGAGGAGGAAGAAGGCCTTATTATTCAAATTGTGGAGAAGGGAGCTGTTCTTAGGAACTGGACCACCACACCATCCCGGGCCCATCGAGTCCCTAGGTAGCTTGGTAGATTTTATTTCTATAGTCATTCTAGGCATCTAAGATTTTCAGTAATTTTGTTTTAAAGACTTAGTTGTTTCTAAATACATGCTCAATTCATCGAGCCGTACTTGTTTGAATGTTTTTCAGTTTTAATCAAATGCATTGCCCTTTATTATTCATTATTATATTCCACAATTTTTCTTCCTACAGCATTATTATTATTTTTCCTGATGAACCGGTGACTGTGACATGTAACGAGGAAACTCAATATGAGGATAGTGATACAGATGGAGAAGATGAGATACCTAAGGAAGTTGTCAGGGAGGTCAACAACTTTGAGAATAAGCCTAAATCCAACCTAGACGAAACTGAAGCAGTAAATTTGGGGACGCCGAGACCGTCAAGGAGACTCACATCAACATTCACTTATCACCGACAGAGAAAGAGGAGTACATTCGTTTCTTAAAGGAATATGAGGAAATTTTCGCATGGTCATATGATGACATGACCGATTTGAGCACGTGCATAGTAGCTCACAAGTACAATCCCATGTGTCCGCCGGCGAAGCAGAAACTCAAAAAATTCAAACTAGATATGAGCCTGAAAATCAAGGAGGAAGTTACTAAGAAGATCAAAGCCAAAGTCCTCAGGGTGGTTGAGTACCTAACCTGGTTAGCCAATATTGTACCTGTTCCGAAGAAAGATGGGAAGGTCAGAGTATGTGTTGACTATCGAAACTTAAATAGAGCAAGTCCCAAAGACGACTTTCCACTACCAAATATACACATCTTGATCGACAATTGCACCAAGAATGAACTCCAATCCTTTGTAGATTAATTTGCGGGTAATCACCAGATCTGGATGGATGAACAAGACGTAGAGAAAACAGTCTTAATTGCAACATGGGGGTATACTGCTACAAGATGATGCCATTTTGTTTAAAGAATGTTGGTGCTACTTACATGAGATCCATGACAACCATCTTCAATGATATGATACACAAATAAATAGAGGTGTATGTGGACGACATCATTATCAAATCCAAGAGGGCCGCGGATCACAAAGCAGACTTGATAAAGTTCCTTGACAAGTTAAGGAGGTACAACTTAAAACTGAACCCCGCAAACTGTGCATTCTGGGTTCCCGCAGGAAAGTTACTAGGATTCATTGTCAGTCGTCGAGGGATCGAGCTGGACCCATCTAAAGTTAAGGCTATTCAGGAGTTACCGCCGCCTAGGAGCAAAAAGGACGTGATGAGCTTCCTAGGACGTCTCAACTATATCAGTCGCTTCATAGAACAGTCCAGAGCTATATGTGAACCCATCTTCAAGATGCTGAGGAAAGATGCTGAGACAAGATGGATCGAGGATTGTCAGAAAGCTTTTGACAAAATCAAGGAGTACCAGTCTTGGTCCCGCCGGAACCTGGACAACCTTTGCTACTCTATCTATCTGTATTGGATGGAGCCTTTAGATGTGTACTGGGACAACATGACGAGATAGGGAGAAAGGAGAAAGCCATATACTACCTAAGTAAGAAATTCACACCCTATGAAGCATGAAACTCTCTGCTAGAGCGCACCAGTTGTGTTTTAACCTGGATGGCCCAGAAGTTGAGGCATTACTTCTGTGCCAATACAACATACATCATATCCAGGATGGACCCTCTAAAGTACATATTGCATAAACCCATGCCAACTGGGAAGTTAGCCAAGTGGCAGATACTGTTGAGTGAGTTCGATATCGTCTACGTAACTCAAAAGGCGATCAAAGGACAAGCATTGGTAGACCATCTTGCTGAAAATCCGGTGGGAGGAGAATACGAACCCCTAAAAACATAATTTCCTGATGAAGAGGTGTCATTCATAGGAGAGGACATTACTGAAGCATACGACGGTTGGAGGATGTTCTTCGACGGAGCTGTAAATTTCAAAGTTGTGGGCATTAGAGTAGTTTTGTTATTAGAAATAGGTCAACATTATCCGGTATCTGCTAAACTCAGATTTCCTTGCACCAACAACATGGCAGAGTATGAAGCCTGCATACTAGGACTCAATATGGTAATCAACATGAATATTCAGGAGCTGCTGGTAATCGGTGATATAGATTTGCTTTTGCACTAGGTACAAGGAGAGTGGGCCACCAAGAATTCCAAGATATTGCCAAATTTTCACCATGTATAGGAATTGAAAAAGAGGTTCACGAAGATAGAGTTTCGGCATGTACCCAGAATTTAGAATGAGTTTGCTGATGCATTGGCCACCTTGTCATCTATGATACAACATTTGGACAAGAATTTCATTGATCCCATCCCAGTGAGAATTCATAATCAGCCGGTGTATTGTGCCCATGTTGAAGAAGGAACATATAGAAAACCTTGGTTCCATGACATCAAAGAGTATTTGGAAAAAGGAGAATATCCGGATCATGCAAACCACACTTAGAAATGCACACTTCGTAGATTGTCCAATCATTTTTTCCACAGCGGAGTAAACTTGTATATATGAACTCCTGATTTGGGATTGCTAAGATGTTTCGACACAAAAGAGGATTCTAAGCTACTTGAGGAGATACATGTTGGGACCTATGGCCCGCATATGAATGATTTTCTATTAGCCAAGAAGATTCTTAGGGCCGGTTACTTTTGGATTACTATGGAGACAAATTTTGTCCAGTATGTCCGCAAATTCTTCCAATGTCAAGTGAATGCTGATATGATAAAAGTGCCACCGAATGAGCTTAATGCAACAAGCTCACCTTGGCCGTTCGCCACCTGGGGAATGGACATCATCGATCCTATCGAGCCCATCGCTTCAAACGGGCACATGTTTATTCTAGTAGCCATTGACTATTTCACAAAATGGGTAGAGGCTGCATCCTACAAAGCTGTAACCAAGAAAGTCATCGCAGACTTTGTCAAAGATCGTATTGTTTGCTGATTCGGAGTTCCCGAATCTATTGTCACTGATAATGCCTCCAATCTCAACAGTGATCTGATGAAAGCCATGTGTGAGACTTTCAAAATCAAGCACACGAATTCCACAACCTATAGACCTCAGATGAATGAAGTTGTGGAAGCCGCCAACAAAAATATCAAGAAGATACTAAGGAAGATGGTAGAAAACCACAAGCAATGGCACGAGAAAATACCCTTTGCTTTGTTGGGATACCGCACTACAGTTCGCACATCAACCGGGCAAGTCCCTATATGCTGATTTATGGTACCGAAGCTATCATCCCAACTGAGGTAGAGGTTCCTTCTTTAAGGATCATACAGGAAACGTAACTCGGCGATGCAGAATGGATAAAGATCCGTTATGATCAATTGGCCCTTATAGATGGAATAAGGATGAACGTAGTATGTCACGACCAGCTTTGCCAGAACAGAATGTCCAGAGCTTTCAACAAAAGGGTCAAACCAAGACAGTTTGCACCAGGACAACTAGTACTGAAGAAGATCTTCCCACATCAAGATGAAGCTAAAGGGAAATTCTCTCCCAACTGGAAAGGTCTTTATATGGTTCACATGGTGCTAACAGGAGGAGCTCTCATACTTGCAGAAATGGATAGAGAAATTTGGCCAAAACCAATTAATTCAGACATAGTCAAAAGATATTATGCTTAGATGTATCACATTCATATGATGTAATTGAACTACGCTTGACCTGATTCCCATTTATGAGGGGATACGTAGGTAGCCCTGTGGGTTCGGTCATATCATAATAAAATTTTCATTTCCCCTAGAAGCAGAAACTGGGACAGAATTTTGAAGAGGACCCTCAAAATTCCGGAGCAAGTCCAGCCAATGCCATTGCATGCCAGAAAATCAGAAATTGGTTAAGAAATTGGGGCAAAATTTTGAGAAGGATTCTCAAAATTCCGAAGAAGGATCAACGAGTTTGTTGCTCGCAAACAACTGAAGGATGATCTACCAAACTGGGGCAGAATTCTAACACGAGAAAGCTGCAATGTCTCTAAAATGTGTTACAGTCACATGCTCATCTAAAACTACTTATGTTTCTATAATGACTCTATTCTTTTTTATAAATAATTGCATATTTTCGAAAACTCTAATTCCGTAACGGCCAGGTGTTACACAAGGAAACTCATACAAGGCAAGGCCAGCGGACAAAGGCACGAATCAACCTCCACCCCACAAAACTTACAATTTTTCTTTGACCGCATGCACATCTGATGTAGCAATAGCATTCACAAATATATACACGAAGAAAAATCACCATCAATAGGGCCACCAGACACTGAATGTATCCCCATCTAAGAAACATTCTACTTTGCTACCTGCTCTTTGCATGAGAGTAGGCCCTGTCACACATTTTGCATGAGGCTAAGCCCTACCTCCATTTTGCATAAGGCTAAACACTACCTTATCTTTGCATGGGACTAAGCCCTGTACCGCATCCTGCATGAGACTAAACTCTGTCTCTATCTTGCATGAGGCTAAGCCCTGCCTCCAACTTGCATAAGGCTAAGCTCTGCCTTTCACTTGCATGGACTAAGCCCTGTCCCAAACCCTGCATGAGGCTAAGCTCTACCTCCATGTTTGCATAAGGCTAAGAACCGCCTTCCCCTTGCATGGGACTAAGCCCTATCCCGCATCTTTCATGAGGCTAAGCCCTACCTCCATATTTGCATAAGGCTAAGCACTACCTACCATCTGCATCGGACTAAGCCCTGTCCTGCATCTTGCATGAGACTAAGCCCTACCTCCATATTTGCATAAGTCTAAGCACTGCCTTCCATCTACATGGGATATGCCTTGTCCTGTATCTTGCATGAGGCTAATCCATACCTTCATATTTGTTTAAGGCTAAGCCCTGCCTCCATATTTGCATAAGGCTAAGCACTGCCTTCCATCTGCATGGGACTAAGCTATGTCCCATATCTTGTATGAGGCTAAGCTTTGCCTCTATATTGCATAAGGCTAAGCACTGCCTTCCATCTGCATGGGACTAAGCCATGTCTCGCAGCTTGCATGAGGCTAAGTTCTGCCTCCACATTTGCATAAGGATAATCTCTACCTTCATTTGCATGAGACTAAGCTCTGTCTCCACACCTGCATGAGGCTAAGCCATGCCTCCATATTTTGCATAAGGCTAAGCACTGTCTTCCATCTGCATGGGACTAAGCCCTGTCTTGCATCTTGCATGAGGCTAAGCCCTGCCTCTATATTTGCATAAGGCTAAGCACTGTCTTCCATCTGCATGGGACTAAGCCATGTCCCGCATCTTGAACGAGGCTAAGCTCTGCCTCCACATTTGCATAAGACTAATCTCTGCCTTCATTTGCATGAGACTAAGCTCTGTCTCCACACCTGCACGAGGCTAAAATCTGCCTTGAATTTACACTCTTTCACCGAGACTAAGTGCTGTCTCTATGGCACTATCTATTTGCTCTTCTTTCGAGCTATGCTCCGCCGTCAACCTCACAAGACTAAGCCTTGTCTTGTTCACTTAGCATCATATTATTGTATCTCCTGGGCTGAAATATCAACAATCTGTCCAAAGGAGTCATAGTCTAAAGGCATCATCCTCATAGCCGGAAGACATCATTCCATGGCCTGAGGATCTCTCAAATTTGCATATCATTATTCAAAGGCATCTTGGTTCGGAGGCACCAACTTCATGGCTCAAGAACATCATTTCATGGCCTGGGAATCCCTCACTGAACAAGTCATGGCCCAGGACATCATGGTCTGAGGACGTCATTCTTAATCGTCCGAAGACAACTTTCATGGTCCAAAAGGGAATCTGCATCATATTTAAATTTTTGCACAAATACATGTTCGTAGCATCTCTTTATCTACATGTGACTAGCAAGCAATTGCTATCCCAGCAGAATCAACCTTGCTCCAGTTCCTTCAACTATCTCAAACTTGACCATTCATCATAACCACCTATCCCAAAATCTCGTGTCCATTCTTATAATGACTTTATCAGTATATTCCGCCGATGGATCTGGAACTACACATGGCCTGATTCCTGTAAAACTAGGGATATGTAAGCAGCTCAAAGACAAGAGTCTGGCCTCTATGTTTCAAAACATCCCATCCGGTCAAATTTGGCCATCATTTCTTTATCCGAAAACTCTTTCATCCTTCTCAGGTAAAGAGGGGCAGATTGACACCTAATTTTTTCCTATAATATTTTTGAAATGCATATATACCTTTAAAACTATGCATTAGAATCAATGGGTATTTTTCCATAATTTTTACATCCTTAAATTAATATATTTCAATATTTTCTTCATATAAATAATTGTAAAATTGCCTCACAAATGAATTTAGAACATGTCTTTATTTAATATTACTATTATGGTCCTATTGAGTCCAAGCTATTTCATAAATAGCCAAATCGGCACCTTTTGGCTATAATTGCAATAACTTTGCAATTATAGCCCATGCGTACATTTTGTATTATTTTACCAGAAATTAGTCATTTGCATTTTTAAATACTAAATAACTATTTTAAAAATATTTCTATGCATGAAATTCACTTTTTATAATTAGTAATTATTGTACAAATTATTTTTAATCAATTATTTAGGGTATTTAACAAATAGCCTCTTTTATTTCAATTTTAGCCTAAAATCTACCAACCCCAATACCTTATAAAAGCAGCCCAAAACTCCCTTAGGCCCAATCTGCATGCCCTGACCCAATATCCTTGTTTAAACGGTCCATAATTAAACTTACCATATTAACCCAAACGACCCCCTAAACCCTTTCATTATCTCTCATTTCCACCGCCATTTCGTTCCCTCGTTTCTCAAACGCTCTCTAACTCTAACCCTAATTCACCCTCGTTGTCACTCATCTACTGCCGTTCATGATGGTTTCTCAACCCCCCCAGGCCTTTAATGGACTCTCCTATGCTGGTACCGCCATCTCTAAGGTCCTCGAGGGACCAGGGTTAGTCCGCTTACACCTTTGGCCCTTTCTTGACTGTTTCAGGCCGTTCTGGTTTGATTTCGAGTAAGATCTTCCTATTTCGCCTTAAACCTATGGATTTCTAAGCCTGCGTCTTCATCTGTATGTTGTTTTATCGAAAACCTAATTTTGTCCTTTGAGCTTCTCAGATATGTACAAGATCTAAGAGGGATTGAACTTATTTTACATGAGTTTTACAAAATCTTCTAATTTTCGAGTGGTTTTCCATTTTCCTAAGCTAGGGTTTCTTGAAAATCCCTTTCTTCAAAACGTTTTGCTGATTTTAAGTATTTAATCTTCTATTTTTTTGTGTTTTTGACTGATTTCATAGAGTTTGCTTCAACCCTAACTAGTTTATGCTAAAACCCAATTTTTTTGACATTTTTGTTTGGATTCTGAGCTTGTCCGTGTTACTTGTGCACTGTTTTCATTCTATGTTTTGATTCTTGTGGTTTTTCTTTAGCTTAATTCGATGTCTTGTGATTTTTACCCTAGTATGTCTCTATTAGGGTTTATGGTTCGATTCTCGACTGATTCCGTGTGTTTATACTTGGCCTACTTGTTTATTCATGAAAACCTATAGTATTCTCCCTTAAATCAGCATTATTTGTTCGAATTTTGATTCATGATTTGTTCTATCAAGACCGATGTGTTGATTTTGATTATTTCCCTATTTTTACACCTTTTAATTATTTTTCTTACCTTATTGGAATTAACTGTGATGCTTGTTGATTATTGCTAATTGTTTTCTTAATTAAACCCCTGTTATTTACCCCAAATTTCTCATTATATGCTTAAGTTTTAGTCGATTCTTCTTTCCTTAAATACTATCCTTCCTTTTACCGTTGGTTGATTACCCCTTAATTAGGGGTGACCTTACTGATTTTATGCATGATTGATTCTGTGAATTTCCCTAATAGCTGAACAACTGATCTTTTACCTTATTCTGTTTAATTCCTTAACTACTATATATACTCTCCCACATTCTCACTTCTGGACACGAACATTAGTTCACCACTACACTTACACTCTAAAAGCTCTCTATATTGTTCTTTGTTACTTGTGATATTCATTGGCCTAGCCGGCTGAAAGCCAAGGCTAACCATTGCACAACCTTTGCTCTACATTCTATGTTCTTCTTCCTAGCTGGTATGCCCCTGATTAATTTTGAAATCTAAACCTTATGTGTCCTAGTTCATCAATTGTGAATTCCATTCCTATCCTTGTTTACTGCTTTGTCTAACATGCCCAATACTGATAATTGCATGTCTGCTGCTTTACATGGCATGTCTCAATCTTGTTTTCTCATTAGCATGTCCAAACTAAATTGCGTGTTTACTATTTCACCTAGCATGTTTGAACCTTGTACTGTTCAATCTGTGATTAGTATGACATGTCTACTACTTTGTCTAGCATGCCTCACCCTATTTTGTTCTATATGTGATTATCATTTCCAAACTATGAATGCTTGTGTAGTGCTTTCCTAGCCTGTTCATTTAAGTCTGTGCCTACTCTGCGTTACTAATGAGATCATGCTAAGTTATCTAGTCTCTCAAGGAAACTCTAGTTGTGTGTTTGGTCATGTCCAAGGTTTATGTGTTCTCAATATGTCTCTGCTGTAATCTTTGCTCCATGTCTCAATCACCTACCCTTGTAACTAACTTATTAATTCTACAAACTCTTGAGAATTATGTGCATCTATTTGCTTATGTGCTCCACTATACACTAAGGCGTATTCTATGTATTCCCAACCCCACTCTCCATGTGTTGAATCTGTTTGCCAAGTGTTTCTGAATCTGGTTGTTCTGTGATTTGTGTTCTTATTTCAAAGTGTTTTCATACTTTTCTCAAGCTGTTTACCACCAAACTAGTATTGGTTTTCAGAAAATCTTTTTCATCCCTAAGAGTCCTCTCTATAATGTTCACCAAAACCTTTTCAAATTATGTCAAGCACTCTCACTTACTCTTAGGTGATTAAGTCCTACCCCTCTGGAATGTGTACTGCTTAGACATCCCTTGAGATCTCTCTGAACTTTGGCATATCAAGGTCGGATCTTCCACACTGCACATAATTAGCCTTTATTTGAGAAAGTCTGGGTATGAGCGCTGCCTGGGATCCTTGAGGTCTTTAGGGAACTCCAACAAACCTGGACACAAATGTGGCAATAAAATCTTGGGCATTTGAGACTACTAAAGGCCTAGTACCCCGGGTTTGCTTTGGGCCTGCATCAGGCTCCCTATAGTTTAATCTATATCGTATTTATGTAATTTATTCAATCTTGGTATGTAATAATTATTTGTACATAGATATTGGGGTGAAATAGGAGCGTAGCTGTATGGTACTGTGGGTAAAATTGGGTAGAAAACATGCTATAGGATTTATATTCTGCAAATCTGTATTAGAAGCCATGCTCTATGATTGCTATGTCTATTTGCATTTAAACCATGTTGAACTTGTGCCTTAGATAACCTATTCTTAGGGTATTCACGCTTATTTCTTCAGCATACTACATGTCATATATCGCTATTCCAGCTTTGATTTTGCATAAATAGTTTCACTTAGAGATCCTGTTATTAGGTAACTATCTTGCCTTAATAAATATAGTCATCTCCTGTATGCTTTAGATACCATGTTTCTAGGAACTCTATTTGTATCTGTTGAATCATGTTTACTCCGATCACTATCTACAAAAGGTTTAAATAGCCTCGCACATAGGCATCATGTCTCAAAATATAAAGCACCTATTATAACTTATATTGCCTAGATCAGCATGCTCATAGGTTGAACAATATCAACTATTCAAATGGTTCCTATAATTATGATTACGCATAGTCCCCATGCCTAGGCAAGCCTCAGGTGATTAATGTCCTTATATAAAATTGGAAATTGCGTTTTAATTGTGTATAAACTGCTTAAGTCTTATAAGTTTAAGATCAGTAGGCAAACTGATTTGGACCCTGCCATTTAGTTCTTAAATATCATTGCAAGATTTGTGTATTAATGTTCACCTAGATATCCTGTCCTCGGATTCTTTTCTAGAAACATTTGAATCTGTGTTTTAGACGTGCAGTTATTTGCCTATATGCATGCAGAGGTAAACATGAGCCTTTTAACTGCTTTTACCTATTTTCTTGTCCTACATGTTATTTGTTTGTTGCCTAGATTCTTACGTTTTAAATACCTTAGGTCGGTCTAGAACTACCCAGATTTAGAGGTCCTATGTTGCTCCATGACCATAAGGAAGGGATGGGTAACAACACACTTAGGGATCGTTAATCAAACTCGCTTATATAACCATTAAGGATGGGGTAATGGGTAGTAAAAGGATATGATGGCATGCGCGCTAATGTCACGTGTAGCCACTCTAGTTGAGGAGGATTACCGTGCATTGCACAGATTGATCCTGTTGGCTAATCAACTTAGGACTTCCCTTTCCCAATTCCTATATGTGTTTAAATTAACTAAACTTCCTTTTTCTTTGCATATATTTGTATTTAAGCTGTCCAAACCTCTTTTACCTTCAAACTTTCCTTGATCATATATGTGTTTAGACTGTGAAAACTACCTTTATTTGCAAATACATGCTTGTTAATTGACTAATTCACATAGTTTATAGTCGGTCGGGACCCACCATTGTGGACCGCGAGGGGTGCCTAACACCTTCCCCTCGCGGTTACTTAGAGCCCTTACCCTAATATCTGGTAATGCAAACTAGTTACACGAGTTAATTACTCTAGGTGCCTTAACACACCATAATCCGTTAGGTGGAAACTCTTCAAATACCCAATTCCCAAAAGGAAACGAGTTGTTCCCCCATGAATGTCGAAACCCGGACTCGGCGTGGAAAAATGGGGCGTGACAGGTACAAGTCTAGACTCTTCTAGAAACCTCATTCTAAAAGCAATCGTGCATGCATCATGTCTAAACCTAGTATAAGTTAGAACGTTGTCCATGCAATAACTCACTAAGACAAACCTTGTCCAAAGTCAGCCGGGATTTCCATAATCCCAATAGACGTAATCACGAACTATGTATCATTTAGAGAACACGCCAATATGTTGATCATTAGCGTGAAATTAGCTAAATCTAGAGGGGGCAAGGGCTAACTTTACCTGTTTTGCAGAAATGAGGCACGAGGTCCCCAGGCTCGGCATGGTTCAGAATATCCCGCCTTTGTTACTGGATTGATGGGAAAATCTTCCATCAAGCAACAAAAACAACGTGAAAAGAGTTCTTGGGAATCTACCTTCTCTGTTAGACATTCAACTGAACAATATACTGATCGAGGCCGTTACTATGTTCTGGGATGAAAAGATGGTTATTTTCCATTTCGGGGATATAGAGATGACTCCCTTTATAGAGGAAATAGGGGGCTTTGCTAGACTTTCTTGGGATAGCCCTAGTCTATTGGTACTTGAGAATCGAACTTCCCGAGGGTTTTTGAAAATGATGGGTTTTAGAAAGAATGATGAGTTAATTTGCTTAAAGAAGTATTACATACAGTTCGACTTCCTTTACGCACATCACGGACACAACAAATCCTACCGCCTTTACCATGATGAGTTTGTTATTATTTTTTGGGTTGGACCCACCATCGGGTTTTCGTGTTCATCGTTCGTTTCTCTAGGGATGCTGGTATTCCCAATGCAAGGAGAAATGATTCACACCTGTTTGGCTATGGTTACTAAGGCCCTAATGGAAGAAATTGAGGGACAAAATTACACTATCATCCCAATGATTGTGGCAGAAATACACCGAGCTTTGGACTGCTGCAATAATGGATTCATACATTTCGAGGGATGCAACTTGTTACTGCAAATATGGTTGTTGGAGCATCTTCAAAGAGGACAGTACCATCAGGAATTTTCGCGGCAACCATGGAATGACCACATAGCTTTTCACCATCCAAAATGACTTTCATCCCAGATAGGTTTGCACAACCGAAAAATATTATGGATTGGGTGCAAGTCTTTAGCAGCTTGATGGACGACAAGGTCCATTGGATGTTCGAGTGGTTCCCTACTAGCGTGTTTATCATCAGGTCAAGAGATGTTCCTTATTTATTGTTGACTGAGTTGAGGGGTATCTATCCCTATGCTCCTATTACGGTCATGAGACAGGATAGGAGGAAACAAGTCATACCCCGAGTCTCCAAGATGGTTCACCACAAAGCCGATTTCCAAAGTGATGTTATTCAATTCAAGTACGAGGCGTAACACATGTGCCATCTAAAGGTCATGGTAGAGAAGGATACCATCGAGCCAGATCGATACCATGTTGGCCATGTGCATTTTTATCAATCATGGTTGGTCGATCATATAGCGGGAGAAGTAAAGCCAGGGATTGATTTGGGGAATAGGGTCATAGATGACGCTACCGAGGCCTGAGTCCAATATAGGGGGTTACGCAACCATGATAGTAAGATGTATAAGATATGTGAAAAGTGAGTAGTATTTTAAGTAACTTGAGACAATTTTTACTTATGCGGGTATTAGGTTAATTACTGGGTAACGAGACATTACCTAATTAATTAATTGACTATTGGATAAAGTTTAAATCCCCCCAACAAGGAAATTATGTGGCAGCTTTTGCCTTAATCTAATTGTGACTCATGCCTTTAGTATATTTAATTAGATAGCACATGGACTACCTTTTAGATAAATCTTTACTAGAGACACAACCTTGAGATTTGTCTCTTGGTGCACTTTCCAATTTAGATGGTCATCATTTTCCTCTTTAGCTTAATAAAGTTTCAAGTGTTCATAGTGTTGATACTTTTTCTACTAGAAATTTGTACTGCACATATAAATCTTGGTTGGAGTAGTTCCAGAATTATGAGAAATGGTGTATCTTTAGCCACACATCTATCCAAAACTAAGTCTCTTATGCATCCTTAGTTCGTGTTGATTTTGTTCTTGTTCAAAAAATCGTGTTGAAGAGCAAAAAGGATATTCAAGACAAATTGGAATCTCTTTGGGATGATGGATTTTTCCCTACTCTAGGTATGTTAAGGCTACCCCTTATTTCTTTTTGGCATGATCCAAATAATACAAATGAAACGAGGAAAATACGCAACTTTCATAAATGACTCTATTCATAGAAATACTAGGGGTGTCTATATTCTTGATTCCCCATGTGAATTATTATTCTATCATCTGTTCATGGGTCTCAGATAATACATAAGGTTATAAAGTTATTTCATGATATTAATCAGAGGCATAATGGTCTTATGACGTACCAAGAAATTTTGTTAATGTATTTCATATGCATTTCATGCATTTATACATGCACATTGACCCATGACCAGATGATGTTATATATGCGTATATATATATGTGTGTGTGTGTATGTGTATATATATATATATATATATATGTGTGTGTGTGTGTGTGTGTGTGTGTGTGTATGGGATATGGGAAAGGTTATGGCGTTATATACGCACCACCACCCGATCAGCTGATATACGTTAATGATTTTGCCCACAGTGGCCGAGATTATATGATGGGATGCCCTTAGAGATTTGATAATGTTATGAACACATATACCTATGCACGACATGACATTCATACGCATATTCATGACACTATAACTATTTCATGAATTACAAAGTTATCCAGACTTACAGGTTGAGTCATTTACTCTATATTTCTTCCGTGTCTGTTATGTACTTATTTATGTGCCTTACATACTCGATACATTATTTGTACTGACGTCCCTTTTGCCTAGGGACATTGCGTTTCATGCCCGTAGGTCCCGATAGATAGGTCGAGAGCCCTCCAAGTAGGCTATCAGCTTAGCGAAAGATGTTGGTGCGCTCCATTTGCTTCAGAGTTGCTTGTTTGGCAAGTATGATTTAGACGTGTATTGTTTGGTATGGCGGGACTCTGTCCCGGCCTTTATGGAAATTATGTATGCTTAGAGGCTTGTAGACAGATGTCATCTACGCAAAAAAATTGTACGGCCTTGTCGGCCAATGTTCGGTATACAAGTGGTTATATTGGTCTTAAAGGTCTGTATGCCTTACGTGTAAGTTGGTATCACATGTGGTATTCTATTTATCTCATGACAGCCTTCCAGCTTAGTTATGTATGATTGTATGACATGAAAAGATTTGTTATGTTCATACTCGGTTGAGTACGGTATCGGGTGCCCATCGCGACCCATCAGTTTGGGTCGTGACAAAAGTGGTATCAGAGCATTTTTGTCCTAGGAAGTCTACAAGCTGTGTCTAGTAGAGTCTTGTTTATGGGTGTGTTGTGCACCACACTTATAAGCAGGAGGCTACAGGGCATTTAAGACTGTCACTATTTTTTCTTACTCTAGATCATGTGGTAGAGCTCCGTTGTAAGAATTCAAACTCCTAAACTCTATCTTATTCATAATACGACGATTCCTACACCCAGAAAGACAGTTGGTAAGAGATATAGTTGTGGAAGAGTTGAGTTAGAGGAACTCGATTTTTGCATCATGCTTATGATGGATAAATATGAGGTATTCAGCAGACCGTGTATATACTAAGATGTGTAAGCTTCTTGAGAAGGATCCATAAGGCAAGAATGCCTATCCACTTTTACGGTAAAAAGGAATAAGAGAATCAGAATGTAGACATAAGTTCCAGCAAGTAAAAGAAGCAAGGTGAAAAACGGTACGAGGTACCCAGTTAATGAAGATTATCGGTATTTTCAACTCAGGCAGAGAGATATAAGCATTTTGGGTTACCTTCAATAGTAACAAAGGTATGTACAATTGGTCATACCCATTCCAGTTATGCCCTATGGGGGTTAACAGAAGTAGTATAAGAGAAGGACGGGATATCAGGATCCGGATAGGTTTAGTGTAACAAAAAAATGGTAAATGGATTGCTTGCATCAGTTGACATTTCCAAAGGATAGTGCAAATATTGTAATAGATCTCCTTGTGAGACACCCAGATGGTGCACTCTAAAATAGTATAGCTAGATATGAATACTACAAAGATAGGCACTAGAAGCCTGGAAGGGATAAATATTATCTTAGTATGGATCTGTCCATGGTAAAGAGAGAATGTTTGGTAAACCGAAGAGCCAGTAGATGGAGCAAGGGGAGCTAAACTTAAAAGGATGCCTTGTTGGAGTTTCACAATAATGTGATAGACATTAATGTTAGTAGTGAAATAAGAAGAGAGTTAATGAGGCACTACAAGTAAGATGCGATACACGGATGACAACGGTAGATAAAAAAGATGACAGTATTACAAAGTCTATGGTCAAGTGAAGAAAAAGATGAGAGGTGACAGGCCTTAAGACAACAAAAGAGTATAGGTGTCACGACCCGAATTTCCCACCTTGGGAGTCGTGATGGCGCCTACTAATGTGAGCTAGGCAAACCAATTATTAAACCATCTACCTTTTTACCAGTTTTATTCTCTTTAACAATTACGAAGAAATAACATTTAAACAATGGAATATAACATAAGCGGAAGAAAACAATAAGCCATATGAACATGAATATCGATTACAACTGTTTGAGTCTCGACTACCCAGAATTGGTGTTACAGTTTCACAGACGGTCTAAAAATACTACAAATAAAGGTCTGAAAGAATTAATTACAACACTATTTCTGGAAATATATGTAAGAAATAGAAAAGTAGATAGAAGGAGACGTCAAGGCCTACGGACTCCTACAGGACTACCTTGGGTCGCCTAATGATTAAGAATCAACAATCTCACTGCGGTCTGAAGTCCACAACACTGAGGTCTGCACAAAAGAGTGCAGAGTGTAGTATCAGCACAACCGACCCCATGTGCTGGTAAGTACCTAGCCTAACCTCGACGAAGTAGTGACGAGGCTAAGACCAGACTACCAAATAAACATGTGCAGTTCAATTATATACAATGGGAAAGAAATACAAAAATAAACAAGTAAAGTTGGGAGGGGGAAACATGCTTCGGGGAATAACAGGTAAAACAAAATATCAAGAGAATTATTAAGGAATCAAAACCACCCACTAACAAGAAAAAGGGAACAAAGGCAGATTTCACTTTCTTTTCATATCTCGTGGCAGGCGTGCCACCCGCTCCCATTTCACCTATCTTGTGGTAGGCGTACCACCCGTTCCCATTTCATTATATCTTTGTTGCGGCGTGCAACCCAATCCACATATAATATTGTTGCGACATGCAACCCGATCCATATATAATGTTGTTGCGGCGTGCAACCCGATCCATATGTAATATTGTTGCGGTGTGCAACCCGATCCACATATGATATCGTTGCGGTGTGCAACCCGATCCATATATAATGTCTATTGCGGCATGCAACCCGATCCATATATAATATTATTGCAGCGTGCAACCCGGTCCATATATAATATTTACAATTATAACGAGAGTCCGACAAGAGATCAATAAGGTCTACACTGTCCCGGCAAGGGATTCGATAGCATAAGAAATCACGTCCCGGCAAGGGAGAAACAGCTATAAGCAAACTCGTTACAACATCTAACCACCTTAGCTATAACCAAACTCGTCACCACACCTAACTACCTCAGTTATAACCAACCTCATTCCGACACCTAACTACCTCAGCTATAGCCATAATCCCTACCCAACACAAAGAATCATCAACCTAAGCATCCGTAATATCAATTAAGAATACAATGCAAGGGAACCATAATTCAACAATATCCCGGCAAGCGGGCAACGTAATGATCTCTTCTCTTTCTCACTCTTACTTCACAATTCACGTCACAACTCGAGCCAATGCTCTAGAGTTTCATTTATCACTTATACTTTCACAACTCATTTCACAACTCGAGCCAATGCTCTAAAAGTTCAATTGTCACTTATACTTTCACAATTTCACTATACAACTTGAGCCAATGCTCCTCAATGTTCATAGGTTACAATTCTTTCCACAAACTTTATACAACAATTAGAAATCTTCACCAAGGCATGAATAATACAACGAAATCATGAAAATCACAATATAAGACTCACAGTCATGCTTGACACCAACGTATAGATACTCATCACCATGCCTATATGTCGTACTCAACAAGAAGCAAATAGCAAATAGGACACAACTCCTAATCCCTCAAACTAAGGTTAGACCAAACACTTACCTCGACGCCACGAACATAATTCACGATTCAATTATAGCTTTACCCCTTGATTCCACCGCCAATTCGCTCGTATCTAGCCACAAGTTACTTAATTGCATCAATAAATTCTAAATGAATCAATTTGAATGCATGAAAATGCGTTTTCCAAAGTTTTACACAAAAAGGTTGAAATCGCCCCCGGGCCCGCATGGTCAAAACCTGAGGTTCGAATCAAAACCCGATTACCCATTCCCCCACGAACTCAAATATATAATTTGTTTTGAAATCGGACCTCAAATTGAGGTCCAAATCCTCAATTTTTGAAAAACCTAGGATCTACCCAAAACACCCAATTTTCCCCATGAAAATCATTGATTTGAAGTTGAAATCATGTTAAAAGATGTTAATGAATGAAGAAAACTAGTTAAAAATAACTTACAATTGATTTGGAGAAGAAAGGTTGTTTGAAAAATTGTCTCTTATGTTTTTGGGGTTTTGAAAAAATGAAAAATAACTGAAAATCTCGTCTATTTATACCCCTCTCAGACCCCCTGTGCGGACCGCACAAAATGGGCTGCGGCCGCACAGACCTTCCTGAGGGTACTGCGGTCCAGTGCCCTATGCGGACCGCACGAAATGGACCGCGGCCGCACAGGCCTCCACCGCGCACCGCACAAAGCCGACCGCGGACCGCACTGGCTCCCTTCCGCGGTCGCGCACGCTTTTGTGCAGACCGCACTGGCGAGTTCAGAGACCTACAACTTCTCTGAACCTGCCACAACTATATTTTAGGCCTAAGGTATCCCAGAACCTACCCGAAACTCACCCGAGCCCTCAGGGCACCAAACCAAATATACACAAAATTCTCAAAAACATCCCACAGACTTATTCGTGCAATAAAATCGTCAAAATAACATCATGAACATCAAATTAAATCTCGAGACCACTGAAATTTTTTCTCAAAATTTTTTTAAACATCAACTTTGCGATTTAAGTCCGAATCACGTCATTTGACGTCCGTTTTTCACCAAATTCCACAGAAACATCTTAAGTCATATATTAGACTTGTAACGGGTGCCGGAAACAAAATACGGGCCCGATACCATCATGTTCTAAGCAAATTTCATTTCAATTTTCGCTAAACAAATTTCAAAAAACAATTTCCTTTAAAAATTTATTTCTCGGGCTTGAGACCTCGGAATTTGATTCCGGGCATATGCCCCAAGTCCCATATTTTCCTACGGACCGACCGGGACTGCCAAATCACGGGTCCGGGTCTGTTTACCCAAAACGTTGACCGATGTCAAATTTATTCATTTTACCATCAAAGCTTGTCATTTTTCACAGATTTTCACATTTAAGCTTTCTGGCTATGCGCCCGGACTGCTCACACAAATCGAGGTGACTCTAAATGAGGTTTTCAAGGCCTCTGAGACACAAAATTTAATTTAAAGCAAGTGATGACCTTTTGGGTCATCACAATAGGCAATAAAGTCATATCCTTATTTCGAGAAATAAATTTGTGACTCCAACGCTACTACCAGAAGGAAATGTTAGACCCCAAAATAATAGAAGTCGGTATGGGCTGGTGAACAAGAAGAACTAAACATGAATTAGGGACTGAATGTTTTGATAATGGTCAATATCGTGAGAAATTTAGATTGCGTTCCGGCGATAATAGAATGGACAACGGAAGAAGATTCATAAAGAATTCAGAAAAAGGTCATTCAAGAAAACCCTTACCTAAAGCAAGCAATGTTAGCAAAGTTAAGCTTAAGGGACTATGTGTGCTAGTTACACTAGGTGTCATCCTCGTAAGTAAGGAATTTCGTTATCCTTGGTATAGAAGGATTACCGCAAGGCGAGTAAGGGTCATCGATGATGTAAAAAGACGCAAAAGATGAAGAGGTAAAACATCTATACTTATATTATCATAGCACTAAATCTTAGTACTGCCCTAAATGGGGGATATGAAGTGAGGTAGCATTAAGTCAGAATTAAGTGGTTCTAGTAATTATGGAATGGTAAAGGAAGAATGTAATAAAATGAAAAAGGGATGAGATTGCACATATTCAAAGTCTACAGCTATGCTACAATATCATAGTATTATGCAAACACGACATCAAGGAGAGAAAGTAAGGATTCCTTCCCGAGATGTTATTGATTAATAAGGAGCTATTGCAAGAGGTAAGTTAAGACAAAGGAAATGACCCAAGAAAGACTACGCGTAATATTGATACGGGAATGGGCCAACAAGTAGTTAGTAGTTGATTCAGGAAGAGCCTAACTATGGCTAGACAAAAGGATACAAGCAAATCAACATATTGTGCAAAATAAAAATACGGAACCCCAATATAGGGAATTCAGCCTCGCAGTTATGACATCGTGATCCTTGAAATATATCTATATAGGAGTTGGGGAAGTTAAAAAAGGTATCGTATGAGTGTTATGGAAATAAAAGAGAGTGCCACAGTGAAGACAATCAAAATATTAGTTCAGAAGTAACCCTACAAGCAGAAGGGTGTGTAGATAAGTAACTATAGGTAATTATCAGCGAGGAAGAACATCATAAATTCCATCAGGCATACGATATGATAAGCTCGCAGCCTTACAAAAGTCAGAGGATCACCCCCCCAAAAGTACTACAATGAAAGACTAGTTGAGGAAATAAGGAAGAAGGCTTCAAGCAAAGCACAGTGACCTGAAGAGGAAATGGTTATGTAACAACAGTCTAACTACAAAATTGTATGCACTCCAAAAGAAAGTTGCACCTACCATGGCTAATGAGCGTGGAGTAAAATTAAAAGTAATATTCGAGACCATATGAGTTGCACAAAAACTCCGGCATGCGTGAGAACTCAGATAAGCTAAGTATGCATGAAAAGTGGGGCAAAAAGACCAGGAAAAGTAATTGTTTATGTTTGAAGAAAGCTAAAATGGAACAAAAGGAATTATTCGATTAATGATCAGTTGTAGAAGATTCTGGTATACGTTAAAAGAAAGAATCAAGTCCAGGTCATAGAAAAGGATTGAATTGTTAGAAGATAGTATCCTGGATATTCCATAGCGTATATGAAAGGCTAAACATAATGACTAATACCATGAACCACAGATCGGGAGATAACTTATGCCGACATAAAGGCCGATCAGAAGAAGGAGGAAACTAAAGAGTTACATCAATGAAGTAAATCAGGAATCCGATTATTGTACCCAGAAGTTATAGGAATCATGATTAAGAACATGCAGAATCTCTCTTAATATTAGAGGTGCAAGAGAGATAGCACAACAACCATATTCTATAATGGCTCTACGATAAATCCAGTTAGAAAAATACTAACCTCATAAGAATTCAGTATCGAGCTCCCACCGGATTGTATAGGCACCAGAGGTGCAAGTATTATAATATATCTTCAAGTTATGGACGTGAATTATACCTATGTGGAAGGGAGATCATGAAATAGATAAAAGATATGATGCGAGATTTTAAGATAAGTAAGGTAAAGATGAACAACGATATGATGCGAGATTTTAAGGTAAGGTAAAGATGAACAACGTACAAGATACTCAAAAGCAGAAGATCGTAAATAGTCCATACTTCGGATAGAAGGATAGAGGCACTAGGATTCAATATCCAGGAATGATAGAAGCATCATCAGCAGCATACCTTCCAGCCTATGGTTTCTAAGTACCGAGAGATCTAGTCAAAAGAGCAAAGAAGAGTTAGAGGCGATGTGATGTCTCACTTGATGTTCCAAAATAACATACGGAAATCTATGGTGCAAGAAAGTTGAAAGAGGTTGCGAACAAGTATAAATAGATATATGTAGGTCGCAAGCTAAAGTATGGTAGAGCGACAAGGTTTCAGGAAAACAAGAGTAAGGGTAAGAAAATTTGAGTGAAAAAGTGACAAGAATGGATAAGTCATTGGGATTAAGCTCATGAAAATAAGAGAGCTGATGGGTTATCTAAGTCATAGAAAGCTCAGTATAGCCAGAATGAACTCAAAGGAGTCTAAGATTAGTAGAATTTTGAAGAGATAGAATGTTGCTCTAGTAATACAATGAGGGTGTAATTGTGATAAATAAAGGGATTTCAAGAATTGTACAGGAAAAAATACCCACGTAAGTGAATTACATTGGGATGCTATGATATATGGTTATAGAAGTATAGTATCGTATCACCCCAGGTGGATCATAAAAATCGCTTCAAATGTCCCACGATGCAACATGAGCCCTAGTGATTATGTAAGAGGTTTCAAGTTATTAGTAGTATATTGTAGATCAATATTGAGTGAATCAAAAGTGTATGGACAAAAGTCACAAAGTATGAGGTGAGATTAATCTGTCGTTCTTAAGATGAACAGTAATTAGGAAGCATTAAAGGACATAGATTTATACATAAGGGATAAGCAACAAACTTAACCTAGAGTTTGGTAGCAGACCTCAGTAACGATAAATCAAGGTAAGAGTTATGGTATTTTATTACCTACGTAGATGTAGTAAATTCATATGAATGGATAACTAGGTCTATGAAATAAGATATAGCAATATTTGCAAGTTCTACAAGGTACCGAGCGAAGAATTTCAGTTTACCTATAGATGCCTAGAGAGACATCATATTAAGCTCTATATATGTTTACAAAGTAAGGCCTAGAGATTGGATTAAAGCTAAAGGAAAAAAAGAGAGAAGAGTCGCATAGGAATACTTACAAGGTCAGTATCGTAGAGGTTGCATGATAGGAGGTAGAAACAATTACGAGATTGGAAGGAATTCGATCACAAGT
Organism: Nicotiana sylvestris; assembly: GCF_000393655.2. Classification (NCBI taxonomy): domain Eukaryota; kingdom Viridiplantae; phylum Streptophyta; class Magnoliopsida; order Solanales; family Solanaceae; genus Nicotiana; species Nicotiana sylvestris. The sequence continues at coordinate 117,835,290 of NC_091062.1, read as the reverse complement.
CATGGCGTGGAAAAGAGGCCTAAAGGGGGGAATGCCCTGGTTTTTAGATTTATTCACAGAACAACTGCCTAAATGGAAAGGGGAGTATTAAGGTTTTCACAAGAGCTATAACTTATGAAAATGACAAAAGCATCAGTCAACATTCGAGGACGAAAGTTCCAAAGGGGAATGATGTTATACGCCGCAATATTACGTCGATATTATTCCCCACATTATTTTATTATGATGATGTTACGTCCTGTAGTATTATATTACGATAATGTTACACCTTGCAGTATTGCATTACGATGATGTTACGCTTCACAATATTAAATTGTGACGATGTTGCACCGTTTAGTATTGTATGTTGAATTTATCATAAGGTAATTGACACCAGTCCATGGAAAAGATTATTTGGAGATTATAAGGATTATGCTATTTCAAACAAGTAATGAGTAAATTCATGAAGGTGGGAGGGGAAGCAAGTCAAAGAAATAAATTTTTGTCCAAGTTTGGCAAGTTGGGATAAAATACGGCCTGAGTTAAAATACTCGGTATTTATGGATTAGTGCCATACAAGGTACCACATGACCATGATAACAAGGTGTATAAGATATGTGAAAAGTGAGAGTATTTTAAGTAACTTGAGACAATTCTTAATTATGCGGGTAATTGGTTAATTACCGGGTAACGAGACGTTACCTAATTAATTAATTGACTATTGGATAAAGTTTAAATCCCCCCAACAAGGAAATTACGTGGCAGCTTTTGCCTTAATCTAATTGTGACTCATGCCTTTAGTATATTTAATTAGATAGCACATGGACTACTTTTTAGATAAATCTTTAAGAGAGACACAACCTTGAGATTTGTCTCTTAGTGCACTTTCCAATTTAGATGGTCTTCATTTTCCTCTTTAGCTTAATAAAGTTTCAAGTGTTCATAGTGTTGATACTTCTTCTACAATAAATTTGTACCATACATATAAATCATAATTGGAGTAGTTCCAGAATTATGAGAAATAGTGTATCTTTAGCCACACATCTATCCAAAACTAAGTCTCTTATGCATCCTTAGTCCGTGTTGATTTTCTTCCTATTCAAAAAAATCATGTTGGAGAGCAAAGAGGATATTCAAGACAAATTGGAACCCTTTTGGGATGACGGATTTTTCCCTACTCTAGGTATATTAAGGCTACCCCTTCTTTCTTCTTGGCATGATCCAAATAATACAAATGAAACGAGCAAAATACGCAACTTTCATAAATGACTCTATTTTTAGAAATATCAGGGGTGTCTATATTCTTGATTCCCCATGTGAATTATTATTCTATCATCGGTTCATGAGTCTCAGATAATACATAAGTTGATAAAGTTATTTCATGATATTAATCAGAGGTATAATGGTCTTCTGACGTACCAAGAAATTTTATTAACGTATTTCATATGCATTTCATGCATTTATACATGCATATTAACCTATGACCAGATGGCACTATATATGCGTGTATATATATATATATATATATATATATATATGGGATATGGGAAAGATTATGGCATTATATACGCACTACCACCTGATCAATTGGTATATGTTGAAGACTTTGCCCACAATGTCCGAGATGATATGATGGGATGCCCTCAGAGGTTTGATGATATTATGAACACATGTACCTATGCACGACATGACATTCATACGCATATGCATGACACTATAATTATTTCATAAATTACAGAGTTATCCAGACTTACAGGTTGAATCATTTACTCTATATTTCTTTTATGTCTGTTATGTACTTATTTATGTGCCTTACATACTCGGTAAATTATTCGACTAACGTACCTTCCATGACCAGATAGGTCCATTAACAACTCCTCTTTTCCACTAGCACCCCTCAATTGGAAACAATATCGTTACAGATGAGAGACCGGGTCTCTGTGCCGTTGTGCTTTTCAAATTTTGGCATCTTGAAGCCAGCTGGTAAGTGAACATGGGGAAACATATGGAGGTTAGAGTATGAGACACTCTTTTGGTCACTTAGACCTTGCATGTTTTTCAGGCTTTGTTCCAGGCTCCTCATCTTCCGAGCCACTTCCTCTTGCTCGGGATTTTTAACAACCTTTTCTTGCTCCCTCGAGAGAACATATTGCAGAGGTTGAGTGAAAGAGTACGGGGTCATATATGTTATTTTTTATTAAAACTGTGGACCCTGAAAGGTGAACATTGGAGGCTCAACATACGACCGTGGTAAAGTTGGTTGTGCTCTGGTGCAGACTGGTGCTGTAGAGAACAATATTAGAGGTGCCCTGGAAACTGGCACCTGGGGGCGAACCACATAAGGCATACCAGGAACATTGGACAGCATTGGAGGGTGTGTCGTGCCCCCTTTTTCCCCTCCTCGCAGAGAAAGGTCCGGGTTTCGACATTCCATGGGGTGCAATGACTCATTTCCTTTTGGGAATTGGGTATTTAAAGAGTCGAAACCTAACGGATTATGGTGCGTTAGGGCACCTAGAGTGGTTAACTCTTGGGTTGGTCTACATTACCAGAGATTAGGGTAAAGGCTCGAGATAACCTTGAGGGAAGGTGTTAGGCACCCTTCTTGGTCCACAACTATGGGTCCCGACCGAACTCATATTTAAAAATTAGTCCATAGATGAATCAAATAAGTACAACACGTTTAAACAAGTCAAGTAGTGAAATAAAGGTTGAACAAGTTATAAAGAAATCTTTAAAGAAGGAGAAGGTTTGGGGTAAAGAGGGGTCCTAGGTTGTTTATCCTATAGGATCACCCCACGCAATGTCCGGTAAACACTCCTCATCGAGGGAATACACGTGATATTAACGCGTAGTCATCATATCCCACGTTTACCCTTCCCATCCCCTTATTGGTCATGCAAGGCGAGTGTTGGTCACTGATTCCTATTACATGCTGTTACTTGTCCCTTCTTAATAGTCCGGGAGGGAGTTAAGACCTCTACCTATAGGCAGTTCTAGACATACCCCTATGGTTTTAAAAGCAAAAATCTAAGGTGACAGTCAAAGAGAAGAATTTAGGACTTTCACATAAATGGAGCAATTAAAGGCTCATAGTTTCCTCCGCAAATGAGCATACATGCAGCACGACTCAACCACAAGTAAGGTATTTAGTAATCAAAGTCCTAAGGCAGGATTTCTAAATGATTATGCAGAAATAAACCACTTTTAGATACAGAAGTCACAACCTATTAGTTGCCTAGGATCTCTTAAAAAGGCTCATTAGAAATCAAAACGTTGAGTGACAGAGACAGCTTCAGAGACATGCAAGTTTTGAAATTGCCCTAAGGCTTGTCTATATGTAGAACTGATATTTATGTTAATGCAGAAATAGACAAGTTTTGAAATAGTACCTTTTAATCCTATAGGCAGGATATCTAATGAGATTAGAGCAATGTTGAAAGAACTAGTTTCAGGAAATGTCGATGCTTAACAAAGCCAGTTTTGAGAAGTAAACTAGGCGAGATACAATTGATCTATTAAGCTAATTGGAATTACCAGACAAAATTGCGAATTAGATCCTTATAGACATTATATCTAGGCATATTATTGGTTTAGGCAATTTGTAGTAACATGTGAAAAACTTACTGAATCGGAATTATGTCCTATAGGCATGATATCTATATTTGAGTTGATTAAAAACATGTTGACTTGGAACCTGGAAACACGATCTCTAACATGACAAATTCAGGATTTATGAAAATGGTTTGTATCTAATGCAAGTGACATTAAAAGTGAAGTCCTTATAGGCATGATTTCTATTATGAAATCTCATTCAACAGGAATAAAAATCCTATAGGCATGTTTTCTATTATGCAAAAGCAATCAGATTCAACAGGAATAAAAACCCTATAGGCATGTTTTCTATCGAGTGAGGCATGCAGATTTGAAAATAAGTCATAAGGCAGGATTTCTACCCAAGTTACCCCACAAGAATACATCTACCCACCCTTTCACTAAATACCCCAAATATCTGTTTATAAATTATTACAGGCCAACAAATGAATTACATAAGTGAAAAGGAAAATTAAGAAGCTATTCTATAGAGAGCCTGCTATCAGGCCACAGTTACCCAAAGCCTCCAATGGTCTTTCAAGCCTCATTTCCATAGACAATCAGAGTCTAGGTGCATCAAAGTTCTCTAAGGGTCTCAAGGATCCCGGACAATGCTTACACCTAGACTTAATAACCAAGCATTGAACCAATGCAGTGTGGAAAGCCAGCCTCAGTATGCCAGAGTTACAAGGGTTCTCAAGAGGATCCCAAGGCAGTACACATACTAGAGGGGGCAGAACTTATTAACTAGGAGTAGAGTGAAAGTGCGGGACTCATGTTTGAAAGAAGCTTATTAAAGACTGGACTCAAAAGATCTATTTTGAAAGCAATTAGTAACAGAGATTGTTGAAAAGAAGTTGGTCTGGTAAACAAAGTTCAGACACTTCAGGATAAGACCACACACAACAAGTGAATGAATTCAGTAATCACACACGGGTTAAGGGGGTTTGGGGATACATAGACATTGACTGCAGACACATGACCCCAGTAAGAGTATTAGGACTAGTATGGACATGCTCAGAGATAGCTTGACAATGGCATAATCACAATCCAATCATGAACACATAGAGGGAATAGGGGTTTGGGATTCACAAAGTGGTAAGTGCACAGTAGGTGAAGAATACAATTGTCCAGGCATGCTTGAATTACACAAGAGGGTACATGAATTCAAAAGAGGGAAGGGGGTCATATTAGCATGCTTAACTACAAACTTAACAACAAAACAAAAAGTAAAAGCAGGATAGAAATAACAGAAACTGAAATAAGAAGAGAAACATGTTATTGTTGAGACTTTAAATTAACAAGGACATACCAGTGAGGATAAAAGTAAGGAGAATGAAAGAACCAGAGAGTATAGATGATTAGCCTTGGCTTGCAGCCGGATAATAGTAGTAGAATAACACAGAGATTTTAAGTAAGAGAGGGGTTTATTTGAAAGCCAAGTGTGTGTGTCCTTTGTGAAAGATTTAGAGTATTTATAGTTGAAAGTAGGTAGTGGAATAAGGTGAAAATCATAGTAGTATACTAATTTAAGAACTCAGAATCAATCACTTCAGAGAATCAAGGAAGTACTTCCTTGAGTTAAGGGAGTCAGGGTCAAATGGGAAGATTCAGTACCATATAAGGGAGGAAGGGAAATCCGTGCATGATTAAATAAGGAAAGTGTCAAGATTCAGTAGGCATAAAGTAGTTAATTAGGACCAAATTCAAAAGGACCTAATTAAGAAAAGACTAAGTAAAACAAAGTGCCATAGTAAATAAGGTAATGCAATCAATTATTCAAACAGACAAGTAGAATTCCAGGACTTTGAAGGAAAATCTTTCAATTACCAATAGTTAAGGAGAATCAAAATCAATCATGGGGAGTCATGATTCTGCATACCTCAACATATAAATAGAGGCGATTGAACAGAAGTAGCAAACAAACAAAGTCGATTATATAGGCAGAAAGAAACAAAAGATGAGCAAACACAGTCATGTAAAGGTGATGTAAGTAGGCTAGAGATTCAGCAGAACGCATTCGAAGCATGGTGACCACAAGAGATTAACAAGAACCAGGTAAACAGTCTAACACACAGAAACGAAGTAAAGGAGAGTCATGCTAACACACAGAACCAAAGTGGAGAACATCATGCTAACACACAGAAGAAAAGTAAAGAAAACAGGATACATTGGAAGAAGAAACGGCTCTATGAGGTAAGCAATAATTTGAGAATACTCCTCCTTAATACAAAATGATGATATGTAGATAATGTAAATACGCATAATGCTTTGTGTAGACTTGTGAAACCATATGTTGGGCTTAATTACTTGCAAGTTTTGCTAGTGACCATTTTATAGGGGAAAATTGATCGGAAATTTCCATTGGAATCCACGATGATTTAAACTCCCCATAAACCCTTACATTCGAGGACGAATGTTCCTAAGGGGGGGAGGGTGTTACAACCCATATCCACATGTGTTAGTTCATGCCATATATTAGTTAACATAAATCCAAGAAGGAATTATCTTTGAGATGATAAGAAGTCAATCCTATTGGTCTTAAGTGATACAAGAGTGTATAAGGGTGATTAACAAGTATTAGAAGTTAAATGAATCAAGGATGTTGTAACTCGTATTTTCAGGTAAATCTAGCGGTGCTTAATACACTCAAGAGGTCATGTATTAAGGTATTTTAATCATATAATATCCGTATCATAAGTCTTGAAGTCAAACGAGTTATGAAACAAAAGTCGACAAAAGTTGTCGCAACTTAGGTTCATAATTTTACTTAAACATTAGGTCAAATGTTTCTAATCTTTTCTCCTAATTTACAAGGAATTACGGGGTGATATACAACCAAATTAAATATCTATGAGTCTAGTTTCCAACGCATTAAACCGTTCATCGATACGATCTCGGAGTAGAGAGATATTCGCATTTTCGCAAGACTGCGCCAAGCACCTCTCTATGGGGCCCACTAAGGCGGTTTAAGATATTTGGACCTATATAGGATGCCTCCAACCCGTTTTAAGTCATTTCTTCTCACTATTTTCAGACCTTAGAACCCTAGGAACATCCTCTCAAGGTTCTCTCAAGATTCAAGACCCAAAAAAGGGCAAACAACACAAATCAAGTGTCGGGAATTCCGTGGCGCTAGTAAGTCTCTTGTTCTTCTTGTTGTTGCTCATTTTTGTGTCGTTCCAGCTCGTGTGGGAGGTTGTTTTAAAGGGTTTATGTTCTTTAAATACTCCCTCATGTTCTTAATATCAATCCTAGGTGATTTCAAGCCTTCTAAAGTGATTCTAGTGCCGAAAAACACTAATTGATCGCTAGTTTCGCTTTTTTGTTGTTGTGGCAGCATTGGAGGGATATTTCATGGAAATTTAAGGTCAAATTGGAGTTGTTCTTTCTGTATAAAGGTAAGGAACCTCTTACTCTATATGTATTTAAGATTATCCAAGTTGCGGCTAAGCCATTGAAGCTAGAACTTGTGAAATATATATCGAAAGGCTTGGTAGTAATGTTATTGTTTTGTGGACTGTTTTGTGTTGCTGTTGGGCTGCATATTTTACTACTGTTTTGTGGAGTTTTGGAGGAGGAAGGGTGTGGAGAAACACCATATATATGTAGGGTTGTGGGATGATAGTTATTCGTAACATTTCCGGGTCGTTTGACACGACTACGGTGGTCGTCGTATGTATGGAGTGATTAGGCTGTGCGTGGACTATTTTGGGAGGCTCAATATGTTTATTATTGATGTTGTTTGGGCTGTTTGGTGATTGTTTTGAATGGTGTGAGGTCATATATATAGGGGAGGTGCTGTCCGTTTCATCGTAAAATAGGTTGTGGTTGATACATAATAGTTATGACGCTTAAATGATAACGATAGTATCGTTTCTCTTATTGTAGACTAAGGAGTTTTGACAATTGCATAGCTTGAGATTGGGGCAGTATATACAAGGTATGTGAGGCTATCCCTTTCCTTCTTTTGCACGACTCCGATTGTACATAATGTAATGAACGAGCTTCCAAGATACTCTACTCTTAGAAGCTAGCAGTACTTACATTGTTTTCCCTCTTATGGAACGATTGATGTTAATGTTGCTTCTCTTATTCTTATGTTATCAATGTTATTGGTACTTCCTGATTCTTATAAGGTTCATAGTGAAGAGTTAGTCCTAATAACGTGTACAGAGGATACCGACCTTACGTCACTCTGAAAGGTTTAGAATGTGATTCCATGAGTCGAGCATGCATTATATATATGTATCTATTTTACTCTACCGAGCCACGCTATAGTTGGCCGGGTACGGCACCTATTGTGCAACCACTGATCAGTTGGGTTTTACCGAGCTCCACGTGGCCGGGTACGATTCTACCGAGCCTTATGATGGCCGGGTACGTTTTTTTACCGAGCCTATTATGGCCGGGTACGATATGATGATGATGATGCCCACAGAGGCGAATGTTTTAAAGGTTTATGTATTTATACATATGTATCATGCATTTCATGTCAGTAGCCCTCAGAGGTACTAAGATGTTACAGGTTGTATATTCTCTATCCTTGCTTACATTACTGATTGTATTTATGGTTCCCTGCCTTACATACTCAGTACTTTATTCGTACTGACATCCTTTTATTTGTGGACATTGCATGTCGTGTTGCAGGTCCTGATAGATAGGCAGGTGCAGCTCCCCCACCACAGTAGGCTGTCCAGTTCAGCGGTGATTGGCGAGATCCCTTCTCCGGACTTGCCTTGGTCTTGGTATGCATTTTTGTTATAGACATTATGGGTATGTCGGGGCCCTGTTCCGGCTATGTTGCAGCACTTATGTTCATTTAGAGGCTCATAGACAAGTGTCGACTCATGTATAGTTTGGTATGCCTTGTCGGCTGGTTTTTGTTATATAGTCTTTCATGGTAGCGTGGTAGCTCATACCTTATATGTAGTTTCTTGATTGTCTGGTCATCCCCTGCTATGTATGTTCATGCCGTCATATTTTATTGCTGGTTGTCCATGATCCAGGTCTACCATTTATATTGATCTCGTCAGCCCTAAAAGATAATAATGAAGGTTAGATGAAATGTACGTTGGTGCTCGGCAAGTATGGTCGGGTGCTAGTCATGGCCCTCCAGTTTGGGTCGTGACAAACTTGGTATCAGAGCAAGTCTGTCCTAGGGATTGTCTATGAGCCATGTCTAGTAGAGTCTTGATTATGGATGTGTAGCGCGCCACATTTATAATCAGGAGGCTACATGACATCTAGGGTTGTTACCTTCTTCCTGAATCTAGATCGTGCGTAGAGTTGAGTCGTAAGTGTTTGTCTCTAATATTCACCTTGTTTTCTTTCAGCGATGCCTTCGACTAGGAAGCAAACAATTAGTAGACGGCTTGATACAGCTGCGGGAGAGGGTACCAGTCAGGTTCCCCAAGCCAGAGCAGGACAAAGTGAGGCTCAGAGTGAGATGCCCTCTCATACCTTATCTACTCCATCTCCTCCAGAGGATATTACAAGGCACCCAGCGCCTCCAGTTCCTCCGTCTGGCACTACAGACCAGGATATGTGGAGTGCTTTGCAGTTGTTGACTAGCTTGGTAGCCGCTCAGGCTCAGAGGCAGAATACAGGTGCTGTTGATAAACCAGTTAGTACAAGAGTTCGTGATTTTATTAATTTAGACCCTCCAGTGTTTACCGGATCAGACCCCAAGGAGGACCCACAGACTTTTATTGACCAGGTTCATCGTACACTGCAGGTTATGCATGTTAGTGATATAGAGGCAGTAGAGTTGGCTTCTTATCGGCTACGGGATTTAGCAGTTCTCTGGTATGATAGTTGGGAGAGATCTAGCGGTCCGAACGCTCCTCCAGCTGTGTGGAAGGAATTTTCTGAGGCCTTTCTTCGTCACTACTTGCCAGTTGAGATACGACGAGCTAGAGCTGAAAAGTTCTTGAACCTTAGACAAGGTAATATGAGTGTGCGAGAGTACAATATGCAGTTTGATTCTTTGGCAAGGTATGCTCCCCATATGGTGTGCCGGTATCTATTATATCAGACCGAGGAGCTCAATTTACAGCTAACTTTTGGAGGTCTTTTCAGAAGGGTTTAGGCACACAAGTGAATCTCAGCGCTGCATTTCATCCGCAGACTGACGGACAGGCTGAACGTACCATTCAGACACTGGAAGATATGCTACGAGCATGTGTTCTAGATTTTAAAGGAAATTGGGATGACCATCTTCCACTCATAGAATTCGCCTATAATAATAGTTACCATTCCAATATTAAAATGGCCTCATACGAGGCACTATACGGGAGAAGATGTAGATCACCAGTTGGATGGTTCGAAGTCGGTGAAACAGAAATATATGGGCCAGATTTGATTCACCAAGCTATTGAGAAGGTGAAAGTGATACAGGAGCGATTGAGGACGGCACAAAGCAGGCAAAAATCTTATTCTGATGTCCGACGTCGTGATTTAGAGTTTGAGGTTGGTGATTGGGTTTTCCTGAGGATCTCACCAATGAAGGGTATTATGCGTTTTGGGAAGAAAGGTAAGCTGAGTCCAAGGTATGTCGGGCCGTAAAAAATTCTTCGACGAATTGGACAGGTTGATTATGAGTTAGAATTGCCATCCGAATTGGAATTTGTCCACCCGCTATTCCATGTATCTATGTTGAGGAAATGTACTGGAGACCCTTCTCGAGTCGTTCCTATCAAAGATGTACAATTTACAGAGGACCTATCATATGAAGAAGTGCCAGTGGCGATATTAGATCGACAAGTCCGCAAGCTGAGAACAAAAGATGTAGCTTCCGTCAAAGTATTGTGGAGGAACAAAAATATGGAAGAAATGACATGGGAAGCAGAAGAGGAGATGAAGTCTAAATACCCTTACCTATTCCAGAATGAAGATAACAAGGATGCTGGTGGAAGACAGGATACATTGGAAGGTGAAACGGCTCTATGAGGTAAGCAATAATTTGAGAATACTCCTCCTTAATACAAAATGGTGATATGTAGATAATGTAAATATGCATAATGCTTTGTGTAGCCTTGTGAAGCCATATGTTGGGCTTAATTGCTTGCAAGTTTTGCTAGTGACCATTTTATAGGGGAAAATTGATCGGAAATTTCCATTGGAATCCACGATGATTTAAACTCCCCATGAACCCTTACATTCGAGGACGAATGTTCCTAAGGGGGGGAGGGTGTTACAACCCATATCCACATGTGTTAGTTCATGCCATATATTAGTTAACATAAATCCAAGAAGGAATTATCTTTGAGATGATAAGAAGTCAATCCTATTGGTCTTAAGTGATACAAGAGTGTATAAGGGTGATTAACAAGTATTAGAAGTTAAATGAATCAAGGATGTTGTAACTCGTATTTTCAAGTAATCTAGCGGTGCTTAATACACTCAAGAGTTCATTTATTAAGGTATTTTAATCATATAATATCCGTATCATAAGTCTTGAAGTCAAACGAGTTATGAAACAAAAGTCGACAAAAGTTGTCGCAACTTAGGTTCATAATTTTACTTAAACATTAGGTCAAATGTTTCTAATCTTTTCTCATAATTTACAAGGAATTACGGGGTGATCTACCAACCAAATTAAATATCTATGAGTCTAGTTTCCAACGCATTAAACCGTTCATCGATACGATCTCGGAGTAGAGAGATATTCGCATTTTCGCGAGACCGCGCCAAGCACCTCTCTATGGGGCCCACTAAGGTGGTTTAAGATATTTGGACCTATATAGGATGCCTCCAACCTTTTTTAAGTCATTTCTTCTTACTATTTTCAGACCTTAGAACCCTAGGAACATCCTCTCAAGGTTCTCTCAAGATTCAAGACCCAAAAAAAGGGCAAACAACACAAATCAAGTGTCGGGAATTCCGTGGCGCTAGTAAGTCTCTTGTTCTTCTTGTTGTTGCTCATTTTTGTGTCGTTCCAGCTCGTGTGGGAGGTTGTTTTAAAGGGTTTATGTTCTGTAAATACTCCCTCATGTTCTTAATATCAATCCTAGGTGATTTCAAGCCTTCTAAAGTGATTCTAGTGCCGAAAAACACTAATTGATCGCTAGTTTCGCTTTTTTGTTGTTGTGGCAGCATTGGAGGGATATTTCATGGAAATTTAAGGTCAAATTGGAGTTGTTATTTCTTTATAAAGGTAAGGAACCTCTTAATCTATATGTATTTAAGATTATCCAAGTTGCGGCTATGCCATTGAAGCTAGAACTTGTGAAATATATATCGAAAGGCTTGGTAGTAATGTTATTGTTTTGTGGACTGTTTTGCGTTGTTGTTGGGCTGTATATTTTACTACTGTTTTGTGGAGTTTTGGAGGAGTAAGGGTGTGGAGAAACACCATATATATGTAGGGTTATGGGCTGATAGTTATTCGTAACATTTCCAGGTTGTTTGACACGACTACGGTGGTCGTCGTATGTATGGAGTGATTAGGCTGTGTGTGGACTATTTTGGGAGGCTCAATATGTTTATTATTGATGTTGTTTGGGCTGTTTGGTGACTGTTTTGAATGGTGTGAGGTCATATATATAGGGGAGGTGCTGTCCGTTTCATCGTAAAATAGGTTGTGGTCGATACATAATAGTTATGACGCTTAAATGATAATGATAGTATCGTTTCTCTTATTGTAGACTAAGGAGTTTTGACAATTGCATAGCTTGAGATTAGGGCAGTATATACAAGGTATGTGAGGCTATCCCTTTCTTTCTTTTTCACAACTCCAATTGTACATAATGTAATGAACGAGCTTCTAAGATACTCTACTCTTAGAAGCTAGCAGTACTTACATTGTTTTCCCTCTTATGGAATGATTGATGTTAATGTTGCTTCTCTTATTCTTATGTTATCAATTTTGTTGGTACTTCCTGATTCTTATAAGGTTCCTAGTGAAGAGTTAGTCCTAATAACGTGTACAGAGGATACCGACCTTATGTCACTCCGAAAGGTTTAGAATGTGATTCCATGAGTCCAGCATGCATTATATATATGTATCTATTTTACTCTACCGAGCCACGCTATAGTTGGCCGGGTACGGCACCTATTGTGTAACCCCTGATCAGTTGGGTTTTACCGAGCTCCACGTGGCCGGGTACGATTCTACCGAGCCTTATGATGGCCGGGTATGTTTTTTACCGAGCCTATTATGGCCGGGTACGATATGATGATGATGATGCCCACAGAGGAGAATGTTTTAAAGGTTTATGTATTTATACATATGTATCATGCATTTCATGTCAGTAGCCCTCAGAGGTACTAAGATGTTACAGGTTGTATATTCTTTATCCTTGCTTACATTACTGATCGTATTTATGGTTCCCTGCCTTACATACTCAGTACTTTATTCGTACTGACGTCCTTTTATTTGTGGACGCTGCATGTCTTACTGCATGTCCTGATAGACAGGCAGGTGCAACTCCCCCACCACAGTAGGATGTCCAGTTCAGCGGTGATTGGCGAGATCCCTTCTCTGGACTTGCCTTGGTCTTGGTATGCATTTTTGTTATAGACATTATGGGTATGTCGGGGCCCTGTTCCGACTATGTTGCAGCACTTATGTTCATTTAGAGGCTCATAGACAAGTGTCGACTCATGTATAGTTTGGTATGCCTTGTCTGCTGGTTTTTGTTATATAGTCTTTCATAGTAGCATGGTAGTTCATACCTTATATGTAGTTTCTTGATTGTCTGGTCATCCCCTGCTATGTATGTTCATGCCGTCATATTTTATTGCTGGTTGTCCATGATCCATGTCTACCATTTATATTGATCTCGTCGGCCCTAAAAGATAATAATGAATGTTAGATGAAATGTACGTTGGTGCTCAGCAAGTATGGTCGGGTGCTAGTCATGGCCCTCCAGTTTGGGTCGTGACACTTAAAGCATAAAAATAACATAGATCTGAGAGATTCAGAAGAGAGTCGGGGTTTCAAAAAGAAACCCAAGTAAAATCAAAAAGAACCTATTGAAACTTCATCGATCGTGACATATAAGGTTTGATTTTGCCCAAAATCACACTAGAGAACCCATAAGTAACAGAAATAGAAACCCTAGATCCAAATCGACATGGCCTAGGATCCTTGAAAGCCTTAAAGATGATGAGCAGAGTGATGAGAGACCCATTAGAGGCTTGGGTTGAAAATGATAGTCGCCGGAGATGACCGAAGACGGAGGGGAGTGGAGGATTATAGGGATAGGTTTGAGAGAAGAGTGGAGATGAGAGAGAATCTGAAGGCGGCGCCTTTGGAGAAATGAATTAGGGTTGGGGGTCATTTGGAAATTAAAAAAGAAAGGAATTATTTGGACTGTTGATTTGGGAGATCAACGGTCAGGATTAGAACGAGTAGGTGGGTTATGGGTTTGGGTAAGGATTAATAGGGTGTGGGTTGGGTTTTTAATTGTAAAATTGGGCTGGGAATTGGGGTCCGATTTGGCTATAATTGAAAGCCAATTTGGCTATAATTTAAATATTTAGTTTTTCCCTATTTTAATTTATAAAAATAATAGATAATTTACGGAAAATTATGTTAGGTGCCAAAATGATTTATAAATACATAATTAACAATCTAAAAATACAAAATCCAATTTTATGCATATAAAATATAATTAAATCTTAAAATGGGATAACATTGCAATTATATGCAATTTAGCTTTAAAAATATCAAATGTAATTGTAAAAATACATAAAAATTACGTTAGCCATATTTTGGCATAAATATAGAAATTAAATAGATGAATTATTGAAACAATAATTGTGGAAATAATATTTGGGGATTTTATGGGTAAAAGGGGAGAAAATAAACCAATTTAAACACTTAAAAATTATGGGAAAAATAATAAAGCCTTGTGCATGCTTATATATGCATATATATGCTATTTTGAAGGTATTTATGCTTATTTAAAATATATAAGGAAAAATTGGGTATCAACAGCTGCTCCTTTTTACTCGAGAAGGATGAAAGAATTTTCGGGTAAAGACATGATGGCCAATTTTGACCGGAAGGGATGTTTTGAAAGACAGAGGTCGAGCCGGTTTCCGAGTTGCCTACATATCCCTGGTTTTACAGGAATTAGTCCATGTGTAGTTCTGGATTCCCTTGAAATTTTGTAAGAACGGACATGAGATGTGGAAACGGTTACGGTGAGCGTTTAAGGCTCGGGACGGTTAGAGAGAGCTGGAGCAAGATCAATCTTGCTAGGATAGCGGTTGCTTACTGGTTACCTGCAGATAAAAGATGCTACAATCATATTTGCAAAAATTTAAGCACGATGCAAATTCCCTTTGGACCATGAAGGTTATCTTCGGACGGTTAAAGATGACGTCCTTAGACCATGACGTCCTGGACCATGAATTGTTTAATGAGGGATTTGCAGGCCATGAGATGATTTTCTCGGGCCATGAAAATGGTGCCTCCGAACCATGGCGCCTTTGAATAATGGTATACAAATTTGAGAGATCCTCAGTCCATGGCATGGTGTCTTCAGGCTATGAGGATGGTGCCTTTAGACTATGATGACCTTGGACAGATTGGCAATGTATCATCCCATGAGATGCAATAATATGATTGTAGAATCAACAAGACAAGGCTTAGTCTTGTGAGGTTGAGGGCAGAGCTTAGCCCGAAAGAGGAGCAAATAGATAGTGCCGGAGAGACAGCGCTTAGTCTCGGCAAATAAAGGTGATGTTGGACTTATGCAAAATAGGAGGCAGAGCTTAGCCTCATCCAAGATTCGGGACAGGGCTTAGTCCCATGCAAATGGAAGGCAATGCTTAGCCTTATGAAAATATGGAGGCAGGGCTTAGCCTCATGCAAGATTGGAGACATAGCTTAGTCTCATGCAAAGAGAAGGTAGTTCTTAGCTTTATGCAGATATGGAGGCAGGGCTTAGCCTCATGCAATATTGGAGACAGAGCTCAGTCTCATGCAAAGAGAAGGCACTACTTAGCCTTATGCAGATATGGAGGCAGGGATTAGCCTCATGCAAATATGGAGTCAAGGCTTAGACTCATGCAAAATGTGGAGTCAGGGATTAGACTCATGCAAATATGGAGTCAGGGATTAGACTCAAGCAAATATGGAGTCAGAAATTAGACTCATACAAATGTGGAGTCGAGGCTTAGACTCATGCAAGTAGAAGGCAAATATGGAGGTAGAGCTTAACCTCATGCAAGATTTGGGACAAGACTTAGTCCTATACAAATATAGAGTCAAAGGTTAGACTCATGCAAGGTGTGGGACAGGGCTTAGTCCCATACAACTATGGATTCAAAGGTTAGACTCATGCAGGGTGCGGGACAAGGCTTAGTCCCATGCAAATATAGAGTCAAAGGTTAGACTCATGCAAGGTGCGGGACAGGGCTTAGTCCCATGCAAATATGGAGTCAGAGATTAGACTCATGCAAATATGGAGTCAGCTATTAGACTCATACAAATATGGAGTCCAAGATTGACTCATGCAAATGTGGAGTCAGAGATTAGACTCATGCAAAGAGAAAATAGCCGATAAGGGTAGAGTATATCTTATCTGGGATAGGTTCAGTGTCTAACGGCAGGATGGATGGTGAATGTGCTTTGTGTACGGATGTTATCATCAAAGGTGCTTATGTTCAAAGAAAAATCATAAGTTTCAAGAGGGGAGGTTGGTTCTTGCTTCGTCTACTGGCTTTGCTCTGCTCTGCTTTGGAAGCGCCCTTCGAGTTCCGTTAGGTAGCGCCTCACCATTATAAAAAATAGAATTTTCAAAAAATATGCATTTGTAGATAAAAAGAAAATAGAATTATTTTGAGAGCGTATTGATATATTAAATAATTTTGATGAACTAGCGACTGTGACACATTCCAAAGGCATTGCGGCTTTCTCATATTGGAATTTTGAGGGTCCTCCTCAAAATTCTGCCCCAGTTTGGTAGATGCGTTTTTAACTGTTTGCGGATGGTGGACGTTGCTGAATCTTCTTCGGAATTTTGAGAATCTTTCTCAAAATTCTGCCCCAATTCTTGACTAATGACTGACTTCCTGGCATGTGATGGCATTGGCTGGACTTGCTCCGGAATTTTGAGAACCCTCCTCAAAATTCTGCCCTAGTTTCTGATTTTGGGGAAATGAAAATTTTACCCACAAGGTTACCTACGTATCCCCTATTAAATGGGAATCAGGTCGAGCGTAGTTCAATTACACTAGGAAAGAAGATGTTAAGTAATCTAGGCATAGAATCTTTTGACTGCGTCTGAATTAATTGGTTTTGGCCATATCTCTCCATCCATCTCTGCAAGTATGAGGGCTCCTCCTGTTAGCACTCTATGAACTATATACGGACCTTGCCAGTTGGGAGAGTATTTCCCTTTGGCTTCATCTTGGTGTGGAAAAATCTTCTTCAACACCAGCTGTCCTTGTGTGAACTGTCTTGGTTTGACCCTTTTGTTGAAAGCTCTGGACATCCTGTTCTGATACAGTTGACCGTGGCACACTGCGTTCATTCTTTTTCCATCGATAAGGGCCAACTGTTCATATCGACTTTTTACCCACTCCGCATTGCTGAGTTCAGCTTCCTGTATGACTCTTAAAGAAGGAATCTCTACCTCGACTGGGATGACAACCTCGGTACCATAAACCAACATGTAGGGTGTTTCCCCGTTGACATACGAACTATGGTGCGGTAACCTAAATGAGCAAAGGGTAACTTTTCATGCCACTGCTTGTGATTCTCTACCATTTTCCTTAGTATCTTCTTAATGTTTTTGTTGGTAGCTTCCACGGCTCCATTCATCTGAGGTCTGTAGGCGGTGGAATTCTTGTGCTTGATTTTGAAGGTTTCACATATAGCTTTCATCAAGTCACTGTCGAGGTTGGCGGCGTTGTCGGTGATAATGGACTCAGGAATCCCGAATCGGCAGACGATACGATCCTTGACAAAATCTACAATGACCTTCTTGGTCAGCTTTATAGGATGCATCTTCTACCCATTTTGTGAAGTAATCAATGGCTACCAGAATAAACTAGTGTCCATTCAAAGCAGTAGGCTCGATCGGACCAATAACATCCTTTCCCTAGGCGGCGAATGGCCAAGGTGAGCTTGTTGAATTGATCTCGTTTGGTGTCACTTTTACCATGTCGGCATGTACTTGACATTGAAAGCATTTGCGGACATACTGAATACAATCCGTCTCTATGGTCATCCAAAAGTAACCTGCCCTGAGTATTTTCTTGGCCAGAACAAATCCATTCATGTGCGGACAGCAGGTCCCAGCATGCACATCCTCAAGTAGCTTAGATGCTTCCTTTGCGTCGATGCACCTTAGCAAACCCAAATTCGGGGTTCTTCTGATCAAGTTCCCTCCGCTGTGGAAGAAGTGATTTGACAATCTCCGGAGCATGCATTTCTGAATGTGATTTGCATGCTCCGGGCATTCTCCTTTTGATAGGTACTCCTTGATGACATGGAACCAAGGCTTTCCGTCTGTTTCCTCCTCGACATGAGCATAATATGCCGGCTGATTATGGATCCTCACCGGAATGGGATCAATATAGTTCTTATCTGGATGCTGTATCATTGATGACAATGTGGCTAGTGCATCGACGAACTCATTCTGAATTCTAGGCACATGTTGGAATTCTATCTTCGTGAACCTCCTTTTCAATTCATGCACATGGTGCATATATGGTAATATCTTGAAATTCTTAGTAGCCCATTCTCCTTGCACCTGGTGCACAAATAAATCTGAGTCGGCGACCACCAACAACTCCTGAATGTTCATGTCGACTGCCATGTTGAGCCCTAGTATGCAGGCCTCATATTCTGCCATGTTGTTGGTGTAGGAAAATCTGAGTTTGACAAATACCAGATAGTGCTGACCCATTTCGGATACCAAAACTGCTCCAATGCCTGCTCCTTTGAAATTAGCGGCTCCGTCAAAGAACATCCTCTAACCGTCGTATGCTTCTGTAATGTCTTCTCCCATGAATGAGACTTCTTTGTCAGAAAATATGTTTTCAAGGGTTCGTATTCTCCTCCCACTGGATTTTCAGTGAGGTGATCTGCCAATGCTTGTCCCTTGACTGCTTTTTGAGTTACATAGACGATGTCGAACTCACTCAGTAGTATCTCCCATTTAGCAAACTTCCCAGTAGGCATGGGCTTCTGAAATATGTACTTTAGAGGATCCATCCTGGATATGAGGTATGTAGTGTAGGAACAGAAATAATGCCTCAAATTCTAGGTTGTCCAGGTCAAAGCACAGCAAGTGCGTTCGAGCAGGGAATACCGTGCTTCATAAGGTGCGAATTTCTTACTCAAGTAATATATGGCTTGCTCCTTTCTTCCTGTCTCATCATGTTGCCCCAAAACACATCCAAAGGCTTCATCTAACATAGATAGATAAAGCAGCAACAGTCGTCCTGGTTCTGGCGGGACCAGAACTAGCGGCGTGGACAGGTATTCCTTGATCTTGTCAAAAGCTTTCTGACAATTTTCGGTCTAACTTGTCTCGGCATCTTTCCTTAGCATCTTGAAGATGAGTTCACATATGACTGTGGACTGTGCTATGAATCGGCAGATGTAGTTGAGCCGCCCCAGGAAGCTCATCATGTCCTTCTTGGTTTTGGGTCGTGGTAATTCCTGAATAGCTTTGACTTTAGTCAGATCTAGCTCAATCCCTCGTTGACTGACAATGAATCCCAATAATTTTCCTGCTGGAACCCCGAATGTACATTTTGCGGGGTTTAACATCAAATTGTACCTCCTGAGCCTGTCGAAGAATTTCCTCAAGTCCGCTATGTGATTCGTGGCCCTTTTGGATTTGATAATGACGTCGTCCACATACACCTCTATTTCTTTGTGTATCATATCATGGAAAATGGTTGTCATGGCCCTCATGTAAGTGGCCCCTACGTTCTTTAGGCCGAAAGGCATCATTTTGTAACAGTCTCCCCAAGGCATAATGAAGTTGTCTTCTCGGCATCTTCCTCATCCATCTAGATCTAGTGATAACCTACGAAGCAATCTACAAAGGATTGGAGTTCATGCTTGGCGCAGCTATCGATCAGGATATGTATATTTGGCAGTGGGAAATTATCTTTGGAACTTGCTCTGTTTAAATCCCGATAATCAACACATACTCGGACCTTCCCATCTTTCTTTGGAATTGGCAAAATATTAGCTAACCATGTTGTGTACTCAACCACCCTAAGAACCTTGGCTTTGATCTGTTTGGTAACTTCCTCCTTGATCTTCAAACTCATGTCTGGTTTGAATTTTTTGAGTTTCTGCTTGACTGGCGGACACAGAGGATTGGTAGGCAACTTGTGAGTTACTATAGATGCGCTTAAACCATTCATATCTTCATACGACCATGCAAAGTATCCTCATACTCCTTTAGAAAATGGATGTACTCTTCATTTTCTATTGGTGACAAATGAATGCAGATGTGGGTCTCTCTGACGACCTCGGCGTCTCCCAAATTTACTGCTTCTATTTCATCCAAGTGGATTTAGGCTTGTTCTCAAAATTCTTGACTTCTCTGACAATTTCCTCAGATATCTCGTCTTCTTCCTCTAAGTCACTATTCTCCTGTTGCATTGCCTCATTACATGTCACAGTCACTGGTTCATCAGGAAACGTTATAATAACACTGTAGAAGGGAAAAGTATAAAATAGTAATGAATAATGATAAAGGATAAATGCATTTGATTAAAACTGAGAAAATTATTCAAACAAAGCTTGGCTCGATGGATCGAGCATTTATTTTGAAACAATGAAATCTTAAACAAAATTGCTGAAAAAATTTAAATGCCTAGAACAGCTATAAATTCGACCAAGTTACCCAGGGACTCGGCGGGCTCGGGATGGTGTAACGGTCCAGTTCCTGAGAGCGGCTCCCTTTGCAACAGTCTGAATGGAGAGGCCTTCTTCCTCATCCTCCTCAATTATGGCATTGCAGTCCATATCCTCATATTCCAAGAACGGTTCCTCCATCCCAGCTAGTGCTTCTTCTTCAATGGTTTCCCATATTATGTCTGCCTGATGGAAAGTTTGTTCCAAACAAGGTATCGGTTGCTCAAGCGGGTAATACGGTCCACACCATGGAGGCGACCATTCCCTGTACTCCTGCCATGTATACTGGTATCCGAGCCCAAAGGTAGTACCATGATTTTTCAGCCGTATTGGCTTGGTGATACCCTGGAGGTTCTTTCCTAACCCTATGCTGGGTTCATATCCGCACCATGCTAGTATGCTTTCTATTTTGTTACTCCTCCACTTATCTTTCTCGATAGCATTGACCCATTCAATGTGATGATAGGTTTCCCCTTCAAGCCTTCTTTTTTGTCCAATGGACGGAATGGTTTGACTGGTGTAGATGGGATTACTCCCGTCTCCATGAATGATTACCTCCTGGAACTTCCATTAAAATTTCACAACTTGGTTTAGTGTAGATGGCACGGCTCCAGCAGCATGGATCTATGAGCGGCCTTAAAAAAGATTATATGAGGCGGGTATGTCAAGCACTTGGAATTCGACGTCAAACCAAGTTGGTCCCATCTGCAAGCAAAGGTCGATCTCCCCGATCGTGGCCCTATGGGACCCATCGAAAGCCTTCACATTCATGCTTCCGGTCCGTATTTCATGGAAAACTTTGTCCAACCTTTTCAGGGTATCCAGTGGACAAATATTCAGACTTGAACCTCCATCAACCAGGACACTGGCAATGAATTTGTCTTCAAATTGTACCATAATATGCAATGCTCGATTGTGATTCAGACCTTCGGGCGGCAGCTCATCTTTGTGGAAGATAATCTTTTGGCTCGCCAGCACCTGTCTAACCATGATGGCCATTTCTCCCCCATTGATATTACTGGGTACATAAGCCTCGCTCAATACCTTTATCAGGGCATTCTTGTGCGGCTCTGAATTCTGTAGCAGTGACAGGATAGATATCTGAGCAGGGACTATGTTCGGATGATCAACAACAGAATACTCTTTCGCCTGTACTTTCCTCCACAAGTCATCCGGTCCGGTCTCAATGATAGGTTGCCCAGCAGTAGCATCCTTACTTTAACCTCCCAAGTGTTCAGGTGTATAGACTCTTCCAGTTCTAGTCATCCCTTATGCGGCGTCAGATTCCTCTATATTAGCCTTCCCTTTATGCCGAGCCTCGGCGACATAATCCCAGGGTATCGCCGTTGAGTTGAATGGGGGTATGGTAGACACCATCACAGTAAAAGGTGTGACCACTTCTACTTCAAATAGAGCGAGGGTGGCTGCGGGCGGAGCTACTTCCACCTCTAATGGGACTGATGCCATTACCTCAATGTCAATAGGTACCTGAGTATAAATCACAATGGGAGTAAGTGTAACTGCAACCTTAAAATCATCGCCTTCTCAGATAAGCCTGATTGACCCCTCAGGGTCCTATTCCTCATTTGTTTCTATGACATGTACACCATCACCTCTGTGATCAGGGATGGGGTTGTTGCGGACATTAGGTGCGGTTTCTTTCGCTTATATGACCTTGTTGTCAATGAGTGTCTAAACCATATCCTTTAATGTTCAGCACTCAGGAGTGGTGTGCCCTTTTATGCCAGAGTGGTATGCACAGGTTTTGTTTGGATTGACCCATTGAGATGGACTTTCTAGTGCCACAGCAGGAATAGGAGTGACGTAACCTCCGGCCTTTAACCTTTCGTACAATTGGTCGATGGGCTCAGCAATGGCGGTGTATTGTCTGGGTGGCTTGCGGTCGAAATTGGGTCTTGGTCTTGGATAATATTTGCCAGTTGGTGGTGATTAGAAGTGGTATGGTTGGGAATTATAGGTATGATGGACAACAGCTGGTTGGGAATATCTGGGAGAAGAAGGTTGATATGTAGGTATTGATGCTTGGTATGTAGGTGGATGTGTTTGGTAGGTGGGTGGAGGTGTTTGATATGTGGGCGGAGGTGTTTGATATGTGGGTGGAGGTGTTTGATATGTGAGTGGAGTTTTTGGGCCCTAAGCCACCATTACTGCCCCAACATCTCTCTTCTTCGATATGCTGCCTGATTGTAGTGCCTTATTCGTGGCTTGCAGTGCCTCGAAATTCGTTATCATCCCGTTCTTGATTCCTTCCTCGATCCTTTCCCCGAGATTGATGATATCCGAGAATTTGTGATTTTTGATGACCATCAATCTTTCATAATATTGTGGATCATGTGCTCTGACGAAGAACTTATTCATCTATTCTTCATCCAAAGCGGGCCTGACCTTGGCGGCTTCCGACCTCCAACGATTAGCATATTCGCGGAAGGTCTCAGTGGTATTCTTATTGAGATTTTGGATGTAGAAGACATCATGTGCATTTTCTGTGTTGAACCTGAACCGGTCCATGAAATCTGACGCCATGCTTACCCAACTGGACCATTTCTTGGGGTTCTGGCTAATATACCAAGACAATACGTCCCCAGTAAGACTTCTCATAAAGAGCTTCATCCGGATCTTTTCATCTTTCCTGACACCCAAAAGCTTGTCACAATAAGTCCTTAAGTGAACCCTAGGATCACCCGTACCATTGAACATTTTGAACTTGGGAGTTTTGTACCCCTCAAGAAATTCCACATCGGGCTGTATGCACATATTTTCATAGTTTAAACCTTCTATTCCCCGATCACCTTCGACACCTTGAACCCAGCTTGTTAACTTCTTGAGTTCTTCAGCCATGTTCTTAATGAGCAGGTCCCTTTCGGAGGTTCCATGTATAGGAGATTTGCTGGGTAAAATGTGGTACAGTTTCCATGTATATGGGGTTGTTCTGATGGGTGCCAGGAACCTGGGTATAGTGACGGTCATTGGTGGAGTTTTGTGGATCTGGAATGAGTGGTGGTGTATTTTGGGGAGTGTGGTAAGTGGTGGTTGGTGGGTATGCAATTGGTTGATGTTGTTGTGGTGGAGTTGGTATTGGCAATGGATTGATATTTTTTGGTGGAGTTGCGTATTGATTTGGTATGGTAGGATTTTGCGGCTGCTGGTTTTGTGTGTTTTGAGGAGGTATTGGGTTATTTGCGTTCTGTTGGTGGATATCAGGGACATTGAGGGTGAGTGAAAAGTTTGCCAAATTGAGGACCTGCTCAAGTTCTCCTTACAGTTCTAGTATCTTTTGTTCGAGTCTCAAACCAGGTCATTCGGGGCCGGAGTACTATGGCCATCGGAAGTTTCTGAATTCTCAATATTTTCCTCTCGGATTCCACTTAAGTCATCCATCTTTGATTTCCCTCTGCTTTTTGTGTTGCTTGGAGGAGGAGGTGGTGGAGGGCTTCTAGATCTGGTATGATATGCTGACGAGGCCAGTATGGACGAACCAACCTATGGGGATGGGAATAATAATAAAAAACAAAACAAAAGGTGACAAGTTAGTGGGGATCCTGAAATATTTGCAGTATTTAAACACATAGTGCGAGATATAAACTCATATCCTAATTTGGGAGTCTCATTGTGCCCGAGGTAGGCCTAGCGACAAGTAAATTTTGAAAACTTAAAAAATGCCAATAAATGCTTCATTTCATAATATAAAACAGACGAATCCAAAATGACACTAACATAATGAAAAAAAAAACAAGTCACTACTGGCACTTGGCCTTATTACATTTAAGGAAAACAAGTAAATCTAATTTATTTGGTCATAGAAGGACCTTCCCCAGATTCGATTATCTGGACTCCATCAAACAGATCTCCCAGTTTGCGCAGTCCAAGTAGTAAGTAGGCTCAGGCCAAATATCCTCCCTTTGCTCCTTCAGCATTCTGGCAGTTGATAACTAGGAAATATGATGCATTTTACACTCCTTATTGCTTAAGTTTTGATTAGAAATGTGCACAAAATAGTCCCAAAGGCTCACAAGTTGTGCTTGATTGCAGGTTTGACCAACAAGGTGACAAGATGTCAAAAACCAGCTCAAAAAAGAGTGAAACTTGCACAAGTACCAGAACAAAACAAAGATCAGCTGAATAGGGCTAGTGCGGCCGCACACCATTCTGTGCGGTCCACACAAGTGAAGTTCAGAGAGGTTGATATTCAGGCCAAAAGTCAATGCGGCCGCAAGGGGTTTTGGGCGGTCCGCATTAGGATCATTGCGGCCGCACTCGATTTAGTGCGGTCCCCGGAGCCAAGATTCAGAGATGTAGTGTTTTGGAGGTTGAAGCTCAATGCGGTCCACAGTCTTTAATGTGCGGACCGCAACATAAGCCATCACGGCCGTACTCGATTTCGTGCGGTCTGCATTGCCCAAGTTAAGAGAGCTGAGTATTCAAGTTCAGAGCCTTAGTGCGGCCGCACTCATTTTTGTGCTGACCGCACTAGCCCCGCAGGGGTATTTTTGTCCATGATATTTAGCCTAGTATAAATAGATTCTTTTCCCATTTTTAGGTCATCAAATAGTTTGTACTGAGAGCTGCGCTCGTGACTTCGTTCCTTTTAGCTATTTTGAGTAATTTTAGCATGATTTAAACATTGAATCTTCAAGTTTAATTTAGCAATTAATTATTATGGATTTTTCTTCATCTATTTCTTTGTTTTCTTCTCTAATTATGAGTAGCTAGACCCATTATCTAGGGTTGTGGCTCAATCCTAGTGTGGGTAATTGATGGGTCTTGTGTTTTGATGCTTGATTGTCTATGGGTGTTTGATATTTGGGCTAATTTTGGGTTTTAATTGTTAATTAGTGGTTGCAAACAATAGTTTATACCCAGTAGACTTTGACTCTTCTTGATAAAGAGAGCCAAAGTCCATGAAATTAGTCCAACAAGTAATTGGGGCGTACGCAAGAGATTGATAGCCCCAATTAAAGGGTTAAACCTAGAGATAGTAATACCCGACTTGAACCTTGATTGCTTGTGCAAATTTGCATACCCAATTGGTCTTGAGAAAGTCAATTCGGGCAAAATCACTCGAACTACCGAGAGGTATATAGTGAGTAGAATCGTGCAATGGTTATATAATATTCCCCAAATGTGACAATCTAGCTTTAGACTCAACAATCCGTCAATTGACCACCGAGGCGAAAGTCACTACCCTAGTGCCTTTTAATCATTTGAACCACTCGCAATAGTTTAACCTTAGCTTAGTTTAGTTTAATTGACGTTGTAGTTTTATAAAATTAGAATCATAATCAAAACCATAAAAAGTGTAGAAGTGCAATTAAGAGCAAATACACAACTCCACTTTAGATAGACACCCGACTCCAATATCTAGTTCCCTGTGGAAATCGATCCCGACCTTAATCGGGTAAAAGCTGCTTCGACCTCTCTTGCTACCCCATAGTAGTGCAAGGTTGGCCTCGATCACTTTTTGGCGTCGCTGCGGGGGAGCTAACAGTTTTGGCTATCTATCTAAATAGTTTTGTGTATTGTTCTTCTTTTCTTCTATGTTACTAATTTGTTTGTGTCACAACTTCAGGTACAAAATGGCAGCAAACTTAAACAATGCACCTCTTGGAGATCTTCCGCCGGGGGAGGAAGTATATGACAACGTTTAAGATGAGGTCCCTATTGTGCCTCAAGGATAAAGGAGAGGCCGTCAGGCCAATGATAATATTCAAGACCCTCCCCTACCACCTCCAAGAGTGACTCCTCGAGTGCTTGCAAACCAAGGCTATGCAAGTGCAATTGTCCCGCCCCGGATTCGGGTAGGCAATTTTTAAATTACCAATGTGATGCTGACATTGCTGGAGCAGCGTAGGTATTTCACTGTGGCTGCCAATCAAAATGCTTACAAACATCTCAAGGCGTTCGTGGATACCTGTTGGAGGAGCAAGCAAACTAATGTGTCCGAAGATGAACTTCGGTTGAGACTCTTCCTATTCTCACTTAGAGGGAAGGCATTGGATTGGCTCGAGCGACTTCCCAACTATTTTATCACTACTTGGGATAAGCTGGCGGACAAGTTCATTGCAAAAATTTTCTCACCAGGGCATATGGCAACATTGAGAGATGAGATCTTGTCTTTCAAGAAAGAGCCCATGGAACCTTTGCATGAGATTTGGGAGCGTTCTAGAACAATGGTGAAGGAATGCCCCAACAATGATATGACTGAGGCAATGATCCAACAGACTTTCTACCAGGGCATTAACACAACAAATCAGTGCATAGTGAACCAACTTGCTGGAGGCAACTTTATGAAGCTATCTTATGATGAGGCTTGTGACATTCTTGACGAGATGGCGACACTTCTTCTGCTTGGCAATGTAGAGCCAATGTGCCCCAGGGTGACCCCACGGTTACTCATTTGCACAAAGAGTTACATGATCATGGGCAGGCTATAGCTGAGTTGACAACTACGTGAACCAACTAGCAAAGGCACAGTTGCAACAAGTCCAAAATCCTTGTCAAGTGAATGCCATGGAGGGTGTCAACATGCTTGTCAACAAAAGAAGACAAAGAGGTCAACAGAACCAAGGGAATTCGGAGCAATTTGAAAATGGATTTCAAGATGATGCTTATGATGGACAGATGAAGAGGTGTGCAATACGTGAAGAGTTATCAAGGCCAAAGGGGCAATTCTTCCAACCAATAACAATGGAGACCCCACGGCAATTGGGGCAATCAACAACAACAAGGAAATGGTAATTTGGGGAACAACAACCAAAACCACAACTGGGGTAATCAGAACAACAATCAAAAGAATCAAGAAAATTGGAATGGTAACAACAACAATTGGGGTGGTAACAACAATCAAGGTGGATGGAATAATGGAAACCAAGGAAATCGGGGGCAAGGCTTTCAAAGGCCCCCAATGTGCCAACAACCGAACAATCCACCCCCATTTCCATCCCAAGGTCCTAGTTCTTCTAGCAATGATATGGGTAGAATTGAAATGATGTTCGAACAAATGATGAAAAAGAATGCAAATTCAGATGCGCAGTTGGCTTCCCACAATACCTCAATCAGAAACTTGGAGGTGCAGTTAGGCCAAATCTCACAGTCTTTGAATACTCGTCCTAAGAGAGCTCTACCTAGTGATACGGTAGTTAACCCTAAGGGTGGAACAATCATGTTATGGCAATAACTACAAGAAGTGGGAGAGGCTGTGATGTGAATGCCTCCAAACAAAAGCAAATTTTAAGTAATGAAGTTGAGTTGCAAGAAGATAAAGTTCCTTTGGTGGTTGAAAATGTGATTGATGACAATGTGAACGAAGAAGTGAGGATTGATATTCAAGATGCCGAGGTGGAAACTCAAAATGACGTGAACCCGTCTAGGGAACATGTAATAGACATGCCGGAGTCGGTTGTGCCTAAAGCCAAGGTACCTTTGCCAAGGCCAGCTCCGCCTTATCCTCAAAGGCTCGCAAAGCAGAAAAATAAAAATCACTTTAAAAAGTTCATTGACATGATAAAGATCTTATCCATTAATGTGCCTTTGGTGGAGGCTCTTAAGCAAATGCCAGGCTATGCTAAATTCATGAAGGACTTGGTGACAAAGAAACGGTCCATGGATTCTGAAAATATAAAGATGACTCACCAAGTTAGTGAAATAGTGCATTCAATGGCCCCGAAGCTTGAAGATCCCAGTGCTTTCACCATTCCTTTCACCATTGGGAGTGCGGACTTTGCTAAGGCTTTATGTGATTTGGGGGCTAGTATCAATTTGATGCCCTACTCAGTTTTCAATACTTTGGGTATTGGGCAACCTGGGCCGACTTCCATGAGATTACAAATGGTGGATAGAACGATGAAGAGACCATTGGGTATTATTGATGATGTGTTTGTCCGGGTGGGTAAATTTATCTTGCCAGCTAACTTTGTGATCTTGGATTGTGAGGTGGATTATGAAGTTCCTATCATTTTGGGGAGACCTTTCCTTGCTACTGGGAAGGCGTTAGTTGATGTGGAAGCAGGGGAACTTACCTTCCAGGTGGGCGATGAAAAAGTGGCCTTTCATGTGTGCAAGTCTATGAAGCAAACCAATAGTTCCGAGGTGTGCTCTTTTGTGGATCTTGTCACAACAGTGATAGTTGATGATACCAATGCAATGATCAATGTGGAGGACCCTTTCGAGGCCGTGTTGTTGAATCTTGATGTCAATGATGATGAGGGCCGAGTGGAGTGTGTGAATGCTTTACATGGAATGGGCTCTTACTTTTATGAGCCTAGGAAACCCTCTCAGGATCTCGAGAATAGGAAAACTCCACCAACAAAACCTTCAATTGAGGAGCCTCCGGTGTTGGAGTTGAAACTGTTGCCTCCACAGCTCAGGTATGAGTTCTTAGGCCCTAATTCTGCTTTGCCAGTTATTCTTTCCTCTTGTCTTACTAACATGCAGGTTGATGCCATATTGGCAGTTCTAAAAAAGCGGACAAAGGCAATTGGATGGACTTTAGCTGATATTCAGGGGAAAAGCCCTACATTTTGTATGCACAAGATTATCCTAAAAGATGATGCAAAGCCCTCCTTGGAGCATTAAAAAAGATTGAACGAAGCAATGCAAGAAGTTGTGAAAAAGGAGGTGATCAAGTGGTTGGATTCCGAGGTTGTGTACCCCATCTCTGATAGCTCTTGGACTTCACCGGTGCAATGTGTACCGAAGAAGGGTGGCATGAACGTGGTTGCAAATTCACAAAATGAGTTGATTCCTACCAGAACCGTCACCGGTTGGAGGGTATTCATGGACTACCGCAAGTTGAATAAAGTGACCTGCAAGGATCACTTTCCTCTGCCTTTTCTTGATCAGGTGTTAGACCGACTTGTTGGGCGTGCCTTCTACTATTTCATGGATGGGTATTCTGGGTACAACCAATTCTTGATTGCTCCAGAAGATCAGGAGAAGATCACATTCACTTGTCCATATGGCACCTTTGCCTTTTCTAGGATGCCTTTTGGGTTGTGTAATGTACCGGCTACATTCCAGTGGTGTATGATGGTCATTTTCACCGATATGGTGGAAGACATTTTGGAGGTGTTCATGGACGACTTTAGTGTTGTGGGAGATTCATTTGATAAGTGTTTGAAAAATCTTGATAGAGTCTTGGCTCGTTGTGAAGAAACCAATCTTGTTCTCAATTGGGAGAAATGCCACTTTATGGTGGAAGAGGGCATAGTTCTTGGGCATAAAATTTCAAAGCATGATATTGAGGTAGACAAAGCAAAAATTGATGTGATTTCCAGGCTCCCTCCCCCTACTTCTGTCAAGGGAGTTCGAAGTTTTCTTGGGCATACGGGGTTCTACCGGAGATTTATCAAAGATTTTTCGAAGGTAGTGAATCCTTGGTGCAAGTTGTTGGAAAAAGATGCCAAGTTCGTGCTTGATGACAAATGTATGCAAGCCTTTGAACTTCTCAAGCATAAGTTGACCACCACTCCTATCATTGACGCACCTAATTGGAGTTTGCACTTTGAGCTCAAGTGTGATGCGAGCGATGTTGCAATTGGGGCGGTTTTGGGTCAAAGAGTGAACAAAATGTTTCATCCGGTGTACTATGCGAGCAAGACAATGAATGATGCTCAAGTGAACTACACAGTGACCAAGAAAGAACTTTTGGCTATTGTGTTCTCAATGGAGAAATTTCGGCCGTATCTCATGGATGCCAAGTTCATAATCCATACTGACCATGCCGCACTCCGGTACTTGATGATGAAGAAGGATTCCAAAGCTAGACTGATGTGATGGTCTTGTTACTTCAAGAATTTGATTTGGATATTGTGGACCGAAAGAGTAGTAAAACCCAAGTGGCGGACCACTTGTCACGCTTGGAGGAGGAGGGGAGGCCTCGTGATGGCCTAGAGATCAATGATTCATTTCCCAACGAACAACTCCTTTCGGTGTCGATGAATGGTATGCCATGGTTTGCGGACGTCGCTAATTTCCTTATGACTAGTATAATCCTGTGTGAGCTATCTTCTAACCAAAGGAAGAAGATCAAGCGGGATAGTTTGGATTTCTATTGGGATGAGCCGTACTTGTTCAAGATTTGCACGGATGGTGTGTTCCGGAGGAAGAGCATTTTAGTATCTTGGAGGCTTGTCATTCCTCTCCCTATGGTGGCCATCATGGCGGGACGAGGACGGTTTCCAAAGTTCTTAGCTGTGGGTTTTATTGGCCAACTTTGTACAAAGATGCAAGTGAACTAGTGAAGAGGTGTGATGAATGTCAAATAGCAGGTGGAATTTTGAAGAAAGATGAGATGCCTCTCAATACCATTCTTGAGGTTGATATTTTTGATGTATGGGGCATTGATTTTATGGGCCCGTTTGTTAGCTCGTGTGGGAACACATACATTCTTGTGGTGGTGGACTATGTTTCAAAGTGGGTTGAAGTTGTGGATTTTCCCAACAATGAAGCTCGAAGTGTTGTTGCATTTCTCAAGAAGAGCATTTTTACAAGGTTTGGTACTTCTCGTTCAATCATAAGTGGGGGGGGGGGTCTCATTTTTGCAATAGAGCTTTTGACATTTTGCTTGCAAAGTATGGTGTCAATCACAAAGTTTCCACTCCCTATCATCCTCAAGCAAGTGGTCAAGTTGAAGTCTCCAACAGGGAAATCAAGAGCATATTGTCAAAGACGGTCAATGCTAATAGGACCAATTGGTCAAAGAAGTTGGATGACGCTCTATGGGCTTATAGGACTGCTTACAAGACTCTGATTGGTATGTCTCCGTATCGGTTGGTATTTGGGAAAGCTTGCCATCTGCCGATTGAGTTAGAGCACAAGGCCATGTGGGCTTTGAGGAAGCTAAATCTTTAATGGGATGTTGAAGCCAATCTTCGTGTGGAGCAGCTTAATGAACTTGATGAATTCCGATTCCATGCCTACTCCAGTTCATCCTTGTACAAGGACAAGATGAAGTACCTTCATGATAAATATGCTCGTAGCAAGGAGTTCAAAGTGGGTGATTTGGTTCTCTTGTTCAACTCTCGGTTACGTCTGTTTCCGGGAAATCTTAAGTCTAAATGGAGTGGACCTTTTGAAGTGGTGTGTGTGACCCTGTTTGGTGTACTTGATTTAAAGAACAAAAATGGGGAAGTTTTCAGAGTAAATAGGCATAGGGTCAAGCACTAGTTGGGAAAAATTGATGACAGCCACGTGGTGGCACTTCTTCATCTCAAATGATTTGATGGTAACCCGCGTCGTGCCGCAACATTAAATCAGGCGCTTCTTGGGAGGCAACCCATGTGTTCTTCTTCTTATTTTTCTTTGATTTTCATTGTAGTAGAGGAATTTTTTTTTGGACTGACTAGTTGTGAGATGCTACAGATTTGTGTTGATGCAGTGCAGGATAAAGTGGAAAAAATTGTTCAAGCCTCTAAAGTTTGCAATGCGGACCGCACCACATTTTGTGCGGCCGCAAGGAACCTAGTGCGGGGGAACAAAATCAGTGCAGACCGCACTGTTGATGGATAAAATCCAACTCTCTGAAATTTGCCACCGCGGTTGCATTACATTTTGTGCGGTTCGCGGTGGACCACTGCAGTCGCGAAGCATTTTGTGCGGACCGCAATGGTTGCCTTTCTCAAACTTGTATAATTCTATGTGGTGCAAACCGCACTGCATTTTGTGCGGTTCGCGGTGGGTAGGTAAACTGGGCCCCAGGTCTTTTTCTATAAATAGGACCTGAGTCCCTCATTTTGAACTTTTCGATCTTTCAACTCTTAGAGCTTTAAAAATAAATCATTGTTCATCCCCACTTATTGCACGTAACTGATCACTAAGGCCTAATCATCATCACAACATCTTACTTATGGTACTTTCATTTCTTTTCAATTGTTAATGTTATTATTTTCATTAAATTATTGTTTTCTTAGCTCATTTTCTGTTTTTCCCATATTTCTTTCGATTTGGTAAGATTAGGTTAGTTACTTTCTTGTTTAAAGTAGGATTAGGTAGTTAAATGACTTAACCAACACTTAGGGACCCTTTAATAGGTGAAAAATTGGACTTAAATTGAACATTTCATGAACCCTAGGTTGGTGTTGTGTTTGGGTGCTCAGTGCGGACTGCAGTGGAAATTGTGCGGTCCGCGGTGCCCCTATGCGGTCCAAAATGGCATTTTGTGCGGACCACATTGAAGAATGTTCTGAAACCTGATCATTGAGGATCGTGGCCGCATTGCATTTTGTGCGGTCTGCGGTGCCTCAATGCGGACCGCATTGCCATTTTGTGCGGTCTGCATTGGCCTCTCTGCGGCCGCACTGCATTTTGTGCGGACCGCATTCTGTAATTTTTTTTTACTGTCTACAACTATTTTTCCTGCAACACTGATTTACATTTATCATATTCAAACTAACAAAGTATGATTGAATTTGTTTGCAGACAATGGTGAAATAGAGAGGCAATGGTGCTAAAAAGTAGGTAGAGGAGAGTCCTCTGGGGGTGGGAAACAAAAGATGATAAAGTTGCCCCTCCAAGCCCGACAAAACAAAAAAAACACAAGGAAACTTATCAGAGTTGCTGATAGGGCTATTGATCAGTCAGGGAATGAGTACGAGCCTTCCCGGGAGGCATCATCAGATTCAGTGCTAGAGTACATTGCTGACTGGCCAGAGAGAAACATACTGGGAGATACTCCTCCACTTTCCCCCACTGCCCAAGCTTCAGTACGTGTATCTTCTGAGTCGTCTGAGGGCTCAGCTGCCGGTAGTGGAAATGAATACTCCACCTCTCTCATAGCTTCACTATCCGGAGAAAGTGCAGAAGGAGAAGAAGAGGCAGTAGGAGAAGAAGAGGCAATAGGAGAAGGGGTGAACCTCAGGTGGGAGGAGTAGTGAGAACTAGAAACCCGGAGGTGTGGCAAGACCGTTTTGTGAGCGAGGTGGCCTACCATAAGTTCAGAGAATGGTGGCCTGTGAGGAAATTGATTCCGGAATGAAGTTTTGTAGATAGAGACCTCTTGCCTCACAACCCCAAGGTGAGAAGACAGTTTAGAGAGAGAGTGGGCTGGGAGTACTTCTTAAGCAATTGTGTGGATGCAAACAAGTACCTGGTCAAGGAATTCTACACCAATGCCGCCCACATCAAGAAAGGCACAAAAGTGACCAAGGTGCGGAATTTGAAAGTGCTATTTGATTGGAAAGCAATAAATGACTACTTGGGCTTCAATGAGGATGATGAATCACTGTATCTGGAGAAGATGGCATTAGGTGAGGCGGCCCTTCCTTAGTTAGAACAGTACTTGGCAATCCCAGGTACCACCCCCGATTGGTTGAATGCGGGAGTGAAAATCTTAAGAAGAAGTTTGAATTTCGAGGCTAAGGGGTGGGAGACATTCGTGTGCAGCAAACTGGACCCCACTACCCATGACAACTCAATCCCTCTCCACCGGACGGTACTGGTAGCATCAATTATGGTGGGGTACCCGATTAATGTAGGGAATGTGATGTCTCGGGTTATTACGCAAGTATGAGTGAAGGTGACAGAAACTACCCCTTCCCTATCTTCTTAACCATGTACTTCAGGGACCTAGAGGTAGAAAATCGGAAATTTGATGTCGAAGCGAAATCACATGCACCGTTCTCATGGTACAACATGCAGGGTGATGACAACCCTAAAAGAAAGAACTACAAGGGAATAACCACTACTTCAACTGGCCAGTCTGAAGAGCCAGTAGTGGTAGTGGCTCCTACTCAGCCTTCTTCGACCTCGGCGGACATTCCCCCTAGCCCATCCACTTCGGTAGTTCCAGACATACCCTCCACCCTGGCCTACCTAGTGAATTCCCACCGTCTGAGCCAGGCCCTTCTCAGCATCGACAACTGGATGCAGACAGTTTCCTCTAAATTGTCTATCCTTACTACTACAGCGGCGGCTCAGTCGGCACCTCCGCCTCCATAGGTCCCACAGTCTATTGAGGATGCTCTCAAGGATATTCTAGATAACCAGAAGAAGATCTTGGACACTCAGAAAGTGCTTACATAGGCTGTGGATTCTCATGGAAAAGCTCTCAAGGAGCTTGCTAGGGAGGCCAAAAAGATGAGAAAGACTCGGGCTTCCAAGGAGTCCATGAAAGAGTTGCGGGTTGAGTTACTGGTAGCATCAATTATGGTGGGGTACCCGATTAATGTAGGGAATGTGATGTCTCGGGTTATTACGCAAGTATGAGTGAAGGTGACAGAAACTACCCCTTCCCCATCTTCTTAACCATGTACTTCAGGGACCTAGAGGTAGAAAATCGGAAATTTGATGTCGAAGCGAAATCACAGGCACTGTTCTCATGGTACAGCATGCAGGGTGATGACAACCCTAAAAGCAAGAACTACAAGGGAATAACCACTACTTCAACTGGCCAGTCTGAAGAGCCAGTAGTGGTAGTGGCTCCTACTCAGCCTTCTTCGACCTCGGCGGACATTCCCCCTAGCCCATCCACTTCGGCAGTTCCAGACATACCCTCCACCCCGGACTACCTAGTTAATTCCCACCGTCTGAGCCAGACCGTTCTCAGCATCGACAACTGGATGCAGACAGCTTCCTCTAAATTGTCTATCCTTACTACTACAACGGCGGCTCAGTCGACACCTCCGCCTCCATAGGTCCCACAGTCTATTGAGGATGCTCTCAAGGATATTCTAGATAACCAGAAGAAGATCTTGGACACTCAGAAAGTGCTTACATAGGCTGTGGATTCTCATGGAAAAGCTCTCAAGGAGCTTGCTAGGGAGGCCAAGAAGATGAGAAAAACTCGGGCTTCCAAGGAGTCCATGAAAGAGTTGCGGGTTGAGGTTGACAGGTTGAAGGCAGATCACTTGCCTTTGGATTTATTGCTAGATAACCTGGTACCAGCAGCCCATCCCCAGCCAGTGCAGTCGGAGAGGCCTCCCAAGAGGAAAAAGGTGATTCCCCATGCAAATGCCGCAGTCATACAGTTGGAGGACCCGCAGGGAGATTCCTCCAGCCAGCCCCAGGAGTTAGCCCAGGCCTCCGTCCAGGTCCAGGTCCCAGCAGAGCAGCAGGTCATAGGGAGCCAATCTCAGGTTCCCGAGCTTATAGAGGACCCAGGGACTACTCAGGATCCCATGCAGACAGATGGGCCAGAAGGAGTTTCTGTATCCTCTTCCCTTTATTTTTGGTGCTTATTTTGCTTAGTTGGCATTGAGGACAATGCCAGCTTTCATTTGAGGGGGTAGGCCCTACTTTGATTTGTCGGATGATTGTATATATATGACAAATTTTATTATCTCTTTCTTTCCTTTTTCATCTTTGGTATGTATATAATTTTAGCTCTTCATTACATTTTTCGTACTTTTCACTTTGGGTCTGTTTATAAAAGATATGTTACATTGTATATATTCATCCCCCTTATTGTATATTCGATCAAACCCCTCTTGTATATATTCATTTTACTTTCCGCAATTTTTCTTTCTTAGCTTCTTATTTGTGTTCGTAACTTCTTGTTTTGGATTTTTGCAATAAGCCTTTGGTTTTCTTAATGTCACGGTTCTTTCCAAAGGTGGAATTTGTGTGAACCGGGTGGCTCTTCCCGATGATGGATGGCATGACTACGTTCTTAAGAGTTTGAGTCTGTTTTTCCTTTCTTTTTGCTTTTTAGTAGTTAGTGTTTAAGAGTGCCTCAAGCAAAGCTTCACTTAGGCCTAGCACATTTGCCTTTGATCTTATGATCAAAAACAAATCGTTGTGTATAGGATGGTGAAAGTTGTGACCTTGACACTCTTGTGTTGGCCGATAATCATCAAGTGGTTTTTCTGAACCATTGTGTGCTCAAATCTTATCTAAGGTTGTTGTGGGCACCCGACTCTGTGTCTTTAGTTATCCTATAGCTTGCGTGGTGAGAAATTTGTATTGCAAGTCCAAGTCCCAAGTCATTGGTCTAGAACTTGCCCTGAATATTTGTTGAGGCGAAAATGATTATAGGCTCTCCTTGATCCAAATGATAGCTTGAACACTTCCATAGCCTACCAATGATAAAATCCCTAGTCAACCCTTTTGAGCCTTAGATCTTTTTTCCTTCAAGAACCAGAATACAAGCCTTTACCCGTTCTAAAAGATACCCTCTCTTGGCTCCCGATCTTTCCTTAGCACATGACAAAAGTATAAGTTTGGGGGGAGAGACAAGGATTGCAACAAAGTGGTAAAAAGGCACAAAATGAAGAAAAGGAAAGGCAATGAAAAAGAAAGAAAAGCAACAAGACAAAAAGAATGTTCAATATAGAAATGAATAAAGGGATTCAAGAAAAGCAAAGAATGAAAGGTGTGAAAAATTGAGAAAGGAGAAAATAATTGAAATGAACAAGAAAGATTTACAATGTGTCTCTCTAACCCCTTAGAAAGAAGTGAAATGACTTAAAAAGTCAAGTGAATGTGTGCCAAAATGAAACAAAAGAAGTGCTTAAGGGAAGATGGAACCTACTTAGACAAAATATTTCCTACCCTGAACCAAAAGCCTTCACTATGTCTCCACAAAAGCCCTATATGATCTTGAGTTGAATGAAGCTTACATTAGTGGTGACTCACATAAGGGGCAAGCATATGGTACTTAGAGCCAGACTTGCGACTTTTCCTTGAGAGAGATGAGTGAGTTTCCATTAACCTCATTCTGAGTGCCACTATCCCAAAGGTGAGGTTTGCTTGGGGAGAGTTGAGGATATGTGAGTTTGGGTTCCACAATGACCAAAGTAATAGAAAGAGTTCTTTGATGTGTTGAGTCAACTCTTGATGCTCTTGTGTCGCACTTAATCCATGGTGTGTAAAGAAGTAAATGTTGTTAATGATTCATTTGTATTGAGGGAAATTGTTAGTTCCAATTGATGCTAAATAAGTTCACTTTAGGACAGTTGAATTTCTTGGATTTTCTCTTAAGGGGTGAGTCTTATTTTGTTTTCTTGAGAACAAGCAAAAGCTTAAGTTTGGGGGAGTTGATAACTAGGAAATATGATGTATTTTACACTCCTTCTTGCTTAAGTTTTGATTAGAAATGTGCACAAAATAGTCCCAAAGTCTCACAAGTTGTGCTTGATTGTAGGTTTGATCAACAAGGTGACAAGATGTCAAAAACCAGCTCAAAAAGGAATGAAAGTTGCACAAGTACAAAAACAAGACAAAGCTCAGTCAAATAGGGCTAGTGCGACTGCACACCATTTTGTGCGGTCCGCACAAGTGAAGTTCAGAGAGGTTGATATTCAGGCCAAAAGGCAATGCAGACGCAAGGGGTTTTGTGCGGTCCGCATTAAGATCATTGCGACCGCACTCGATTTAGTGCGGTCTGCGGAGCCAAGGTTCAGAGAGGTAGTGTTTTGGAG
This sequence comes from Nicotiana sylvestris, assembly GCF_000393655.2. NCBI lineage: Eukaryota > Viridiplantae > Streptophyta > Magnoliopsida > Solanales > Solanaceae > Nicotiana > Nicotiana sylvestris. The sequence continues at coordinate 117,797,502 of NC_091062.1, read as the reverse complement.
GTTGAAGCTCAATGCGATCCGCGGTCCTTAATGTGCGGACCACAATGGAAGCCACCACGGCCTCACTCGATTTTGTGCGGTCTGTATTGCCCAAGTTCAGAGAGCTGAGTATTCAAGTTCAGAGCCTTAGTGCGGCCACACTCATTTTTGTGCGGTCCGCACTATCCCCGTAGGGGTATTTTTGTCCAAGATTTTTAGCCTAGTATAATGATGTTTAGCTTAAAGCATATATATTTCTATGTATATCGCCTCATATTATACTTTTGTTTCATGAATTTGGGATGTTAAATGCTATGAGTTATATTAATTTGAAGTGTTTTTACTTGTAGGAATGATTCGGGAGCAAGTGGGGGAAAAATGTGCAAGATTTGAAGCTAAAACGGACAAAATCGGAAAAGGAAGCCATTTGGGCGCCACAGGCAACGCCTGGCACCACCTGTGGCGCTGAAAACAGTATGCACAATTTGGGCAGCGCCCTGGTGGGCACCTGGCACCGGGCTGGGCGCCATTGATGCGAATTGTGTCCTATTTTGCCCGGGACAAGGTTATTTCGGCCCTAGACCTACCCAACATGTATAAAAGCAAGACTAAACCTATTTTTTTTTTTTGGAGAGGACGCCACTTTGGAGATATCTTACACACTTTGAAGGAGAATTCATGTGGAGGAACACACACCACGCTTCTAACTAGTTTTTCTTCTCTTCTCTTATTTTAATCTCATAGTTTATTAGTTCTAGAGTTTTGGGGTGCTACATGAACGTTGTAGTTTGAAGCTTGAATTGTTCTTATTATTTTATCATATTGGTTTATTTATTCAATCTTGCGCTTAATTATTTGATTGCTTGATCACCAATTGAATACTATCTACGAATCTAAGATTGAACTTGAGAGAGGGAATTCTAGATTGCATATAAGATTGAGTAGAGCAAGATCTTAACTCTGAGAGGGAGCGGATTTGCGGTTAGGATAGGTATATACCTAATCGCCTTGCTTGGTTACTATACAAGAATTATTAATGCGTTCTTGTTAATCTTAATTCCATAGGATTATAGGCGTTAGGTTAGCTTGAACAGGTGAGTTGTACTTCGGGAGAAGGCTACGAGCAATATTAACCCCGTCAATCAATAAACTGGATAAATTAATGAGACGATTTAAGTGAAAAACTCAACGGGATTGTTAGCCAGCCCATAACTCTAGAATATCGTCTCTCATTGAATTCGTGTCTAATTTCGCCAACTTATTTTCTTTAATCTCTTAATTTGTTACTTTAGATTAATTTTAGTTAAATATTCGTACTTTAGAATTCGCTTGAATAGATTAATTATTTGGGTTTAATTTAGTTGATAGTTAATCACAAGTCTCTGTGGGTACGATATCTGGACTTACAATCTTATATTACTTGTCGACCACGTATACTTGCGAGTGCATTTGGGAGCAACATATAAATAGATTCTTTTCCCATTTTTAGGTCATCAAGTAGTTTGTACTGAGAGCTGCTCTAGCGACTTTGTTCCTTTTAGCTATTTTGAGTAATTTTAGCGTGATTTCAATATTGAATATTCAAGTTTAATTTAGCTATTAATTATTATAGGTCTTTCTTCATCTATTTCTTTATTTTATTCTCTAATTATGAGTAGCTAGACCCATTACCTAGGGCTGTGGCTCAACCCTAGTGTGGGTAATTGATGGGTCTTGTGTTTTGATGCTTAATTGTCTATGGGTGTTTGATATTTAGGCTAATTTAGGGTTTTAATTGTTAATTAGTGGTTGCAAACACTAGTTTATGCCTAGTAGACTTTGGCTCTTCTTGAAAAAGAGAGCCTAAGTCCATGAAATTAGTCCAACAAGGAATTGGGGCATATTCAAGAGATTTATAGCTCCAATTAAAGGGTTAAACTTAGAGATAATAATACCCGACTTGAACCTTGATTGCTTGTGCAAATTTTCATACCCAATTGGTCTTGAGAAAGTCAATTCGGGCAAAATCACTCGAACTACCGTGAGGTATAGAGTGAGTAGAATTGTGCAATGGTTATATCATATTCCCCAAAATGTGACAATCTAGCTTTAGACTCAAGAATCCGTCAATCGACCACCTAGGCGAAAGTCACTACCCTAGTGCCTTTTAATCATTTGAACAACTCGCAATAGTTTAACCTTAGCTTAGTTTAGTTTAATTAAGCGTTGTATTTTTATAAAATTAAATCATAATCAAAACCAAAAATGTGTAGAAGTGCAATTAAGAGCAAATACACAACTCCACTTTAGATAGACACCCAACTCCAATATCTAGTTCCCTGTGGAAATCGATCCCGACCTTAATCGGGTAAAAGCTGCTTCGACCTCTCTCGATACACCATAGTAGTGCAGGGTTGGCCTCGATCAGCAGTCGGTGACTCTCTTACTCACTTTTCCTTCCAATTCCAACAGGCTGTATTCCAGATATTCCAACTTTTCGTTAGATTTGGCGGGCCTCTCTTTCCATTCATTGATTTGGTCATCTGAAAGATTTCTCCACCAATCTAGCAAGATTGATGGTGTGCTAACCATACCGAAGCTGGGGACCTCGTTCCTCATTTTTTGCAAAACAAAAGGGTTAGGCCTTACCCCCACCAGACTCGACTATTTATACATTTATGATCAACATATCGGCATTTAGTTCTCCAAATTAATGCACAGAATGCGGTTGTGTCCGTTTGGATTGTGGAAAACCCGATGGACGTTGGATAAGGCTTACTTTAAAGGATCACTTAACTGATCCGACTAGGTTTGACCATGATGCATGTACAATTTAACCAGAGTAAGCCTTTCCAACTCGAGGGGGAAGGCACGGCGTCGACTGCACCGCTGATCGATTGGTTTTACCGCAAATAAGCCTTTCCAAATTTAAGGGTAAAAAATAGGAAGAGTGCAACCACTCATACACACGAGTGGAATATGATGCAGGGCATAATTTATGCAGCAATTAATAATATGTAGTCAAGTATTTGCACGTAAGAAAAATAAATACGGCATTTAAATAATTGAAAGACAGTTACAGGGAAAAGAAAATAAAGAAACAAGTCAGTTCCTGAGATAAAGAACCATAAACGCTTAAAAACTGGACAGTTAAATTCAAATAAGAGAGAAGGGTACAGGATAAGCATGCTTGGACTAATTTGTAAAAGATAAGTTCGTTATGGTAGAGCCTAAAAGATATCCCCAGCAGTGTCACCATGCTGTTGCGCCCTCTTTTTCCCCTTCTCACAGAGAGAGGTCCGGGTTTCAACATTCCATGGGGTGCAATGACTCATTTCCTTTTGAGAATTGGGTATTTGAAGAGTCGCCACCTAACGGATTACGGTGCATTAGGGCACCTAGATTGATTAACTCTTGGGTTGGTCTGCATTACCAGAGATTAGGGTAAGGGCTCGAGATAACCTCGAGGGGAAGGTGTTAGGCACCCCTCTTGGTCCACAACTATGGGTGCCGACCGAACTCATATTTACAAATTAGTCCATAGTTGAATCAAATAAGTACAACATGTTTAAAGAAGTCAAGTAGTGAAATAAAGGTTGAACAAGTTATAAAGAAAGCTTTAAACTAGGATAAGATTTGGGGTAAAGAGGGGTCCTAGGTTGTTTATCCTATAGGATCACCCCACGCAATGTCCGGTAAACACTCCTCATCGAGGGGCTACACGTGATATTAACGCGTAGTCATCATATCCCACGTTTACCCTTCCCATCCCCTTATTGGTCATGCAAGGCGAGTGTTGGTCACTGATTCCTATTACATGCTGCTACTCGTTCGTTCTTAATAGTCTGGGAGGGAGTTAGGACCTCTACCTATAGGCAGTTCTACACATACCCCTAAGGTTTTAAAGGCAAAAATCTAAGGCGACTGTCAAAGAGAAGAATTTAGGACTTTCACATAAATGGAGCAATTAAAGGCTTATAGTTTCCTCTGCAAATGTGCATACATGCAGCACGACTCAACCACAAGTAAGGTCTTTAGTAATCAAAGTCCTACGGCAGGATTTCTAAATGATTATGCAGAAATAAACCACTTTCAGATACAGAAGTCACAACCTATTAGTTGCCTAGGATCTCTTAAAAAGGCTCATTAGAAATCAAAACGTTGAGTGACAGAGACAGCTTCAGAGACATGCAAGTTTTGAAATTGCCCTAAGGCTTGCCTATATGCAGAACTGATATTTATGTTAATGCAGAAACAAACAAGTTTTGAAATAGTCCCTTTTAATCCTATAGGCAGGATATCTAATGAGATTAGAGCAATGTTGAAAGAACCATTTTCAGGAAATGTCGCTGCTTAACAAAGCCAGTTTTGAGAAGTAAACTAGGCGAGATACAATTGATCTATTAAGCTAATTAGAATTACCAGACAAAATTGCGAATTAGATCCTTATAGACATGATATCTAGGCATATTATTGGTTTTAGGCAATTTGCAGTAACATATGAAAAACTTACTGAATCGGAATTATGTCCTATAGGCATGATATCTATATTTGAGTTGATTAAAAACATGTTGACTTGGAACCTGGAAACACGATCTCTAACATGACAAATTCAGGATTTATGAACATGATTTGTATCTAATGCAAGTGACATTAAAAGTGAAGTCCTTATAGGCATGATTTCTATTATGAAATCTGATTCAACGGGAATAAAAACTCTATAGGCATGTTTTCTATTATGCAAAAGCAATCAGATTCAACAGGATAAAAACCTTATAGGCATGTTTTCTATCGAGTGAGGCATGCAAATTTGCAAATAAGTCCTAAGACAGGATTTCTACCCAAGTTACCCCACAAGGTATACATCTACCCACCCTTTCACTAAATACCCCAAATATCTGTTTACAAATTATTACAGGCCAACAAATGAATTACATAAGTGAAATTAAAAATTAAGAAGTTATTCTATAGAGAGCCTACTATCAGGCCACAATTACCCAAAGCCTCCAATGGTCTTTCAAGCCTCATTTCCATAGACAATCAGAGTCTAGGTGCATCAAAGTTCTCTAAGGGTCTCAAGGACCCCGGGCAATGATTACACCTAGACTTAATAGCCAAGCATTGAACCAATGCAGTGTGGAAAGCCAGCCTCAGTATGCCAGAGTTCCAAGGGTTCTCAAGAGGATCCCAAGGTCGTACACATACTAGAAGGGGCAGAACTTATTAACTGGGAGTAGAGTGAAAGTGCAGGACTCATGTTTGAAAGAAGTTTATTAAAGACTGGACTCAAAAGGTCTATTTTGAAAGCAATTAGTAACAAAGATTGTTGAAAAGAAGTTGGACCGGTAAACAAAGTTCAGACACTTCAGGATAAGACCACACACAACATGTGAATGAATTCAGTAATCACACAGGGGTTAAGGGGGTTTGGGGATACATAGACATTGACTAGAGACACATGACCCCAGTATGAGTATTAGGACAGGTATGGCCATGCTCAGAGATAGTTTGACACTAGCATAATCACAATCCAGTCATGAACACATAGAGAGAATAGGGGTTTGGGATTCACAAAGTGGTAAGTGCAGGCATGCTTGAATTATACAACGGGGGTACATGAATTCAAAAGAGGGAAGGGGTAATAGCATGCTTAACTACAAACTTCATAACAAAACCATAAGTAAAAGCAGGCTAGAAATAACAGAAACTGAAACAAGAAGAGAAACATATTGTTGTTGAAACTTTAAATTAACTAGGATATACCAGTGAGGATAAAAGTAAGCAGAATGAAAGAACCAGAGAGTATAGATGCTTAGCCTTGGCTTGCAGTCGGCTAATAGTAGCAGAATAACACAGAGATTTTAAGTAAGAGAGGGGTTTTTTTGAAAGCCAAGTGTGTGTGTCCTTTGTGAAAGATTTAGAGTATTTATAGTTAAAAGTAAGTAGTGGAATAAGGTAAAAATCTTAGTAGTATACTAATTTAAGAACTCAGAATCAATCACTTCACAGAATCAATTACTTCAAGAGTTAAGGGAGTTAGGGCCAAATGAGAAGATTCAGTACCATATAAGGGAGGAAGGGAAATCAATGCATGATTAAATAAGGAAAGTGTCAAGATTCAGTAGGCATAAAGTAGGCGATTATGACCAAATTCAAAAGGACCTAATTAAGGAAAGACTAAGTAAAACAAAGTACTATAGTAAATAAGGTAATGAAATCAGTTAATTCAAACAGACGAGTAGAATTACAGGACTTTGAAGGAAAATCTTTCAATTACCAAAAGTTAAGGAGAATCAGAATCAATCATGGGAAGTCATGATTCTGCAAACCTCAACATATAAATAGAGACAATTAAACAGAAGTAGCAAACAAACAAAGTCGATTATATAGGCAGAAAGAAACAAAAGATGAGAAAACACATCATGTAGAGGTGATGTAAGTAGGCTAGAGATTCAGCGGAACATATTCGAAGCATGGTGACCACAAGAGATTAACAAGAACCAGGTAAATAGGCTAACACACTGAAACAAAGTAAAAGATAGTCATGCTAACACACAGAACCAAAGTGGAGAACATCATGCTAACACACAGAAGCAGAGTAAAGAAAATCAAGCTAACACACAGAGACAAGTAAAGAAAATCAGGCTAACACGCAGAAACAAGTAAAGAAAATCAAGCTAACACACAGAGACAAGTAAAGAAAATCAGGCTAACACGCAGAAACAAGTAAAGAAAATCATGCTAACTCACAGAAATAAGTAAAGAAAATCTTTAAGAAATTATGACTTTTTAACAGAGTTGAGTTAAAAAGCAGTAAGAACTTAGAATCGGTTGAGATAAACAAGGAAAAAGGTTTAATGATAAAGAAATCAGTCGAAACAGGTATAGAAAGAACTCCGAAAACTCTAGTTTTCAAAGGGAGTAAAAATGGTTTTGAGTAGAAGGTCTTTCAGGAAAAAAAACTCGAGAATAAGCAAATTAAAGAAGGAAATAGGCTTAAAGCATAAAAATAACACAGATATGAGAGATTCAAAAGAGAGTCAGGGTTTCAAAAAGAAACCCAAGTAAAATCAAAAAGAACCTGTTGAAACTTCATCGATCGTGACATATAAGGTGTGATTTTGCCCAAAATCACACCGGAAAACCCATAAGTAATAGAAACAGAAACCCTAGGTCCAAATCGACATGGCCTAGGATCCTTGAAAGCCTTAAAGATGATGAGCAGAGTGATGAGAGACCCATTGGAGGCTTGGGTTGAAAAGGATAGTCGCCGGAGATGACCAGAGACGGAGGGGAGTGGAGGATTATAGGGTTAGGTTTGAGAGAAGAATGGAGATGAGAGAGAATCTGAAGGTGACGCCTTTGGAGAAATGAATTAGGGTTGGCGGTCGTTTGGAAATTAAAAAGGAAGGAATTATTGGACCGTTGATCTGGGAGATCAACGGCCAGTATTAGAACGGGTAGGTGGGTTCCGGGTTTAGGTAAGAGTTAATAGGGTGTGGGTCGGGTTTTCAGTTGTAAAATTGGGCTGGGAATTGGGGTCTGATTTGGCTATAATTTAAATAGCCAGTTTTTCCCTATTTTAATTTATAAAATAATAGATAATTTCTAGAAAATGATTTTAGGTGCCAAAATGATTTATAAATACATAATTAACAATCTAAAATACAAAATCCAATTTTATGCATATAAAACATAATTAAATCTTAAAATGGGCTAACATTGCAATTATATGCAATTTAGCTTTACAAATATCAAATGTAGTTGTAAAATTACATAAAAATTAAATTAGCCATATTTTGGCATAAATATAGAAATTAAATAGATGAATTATCGAAACAATAATTTTGGAAATAATTTTTGGGGATTTTATGGGTAAAAGGGAGAAAATAAACCAATTTAAACCCTTAAAAATTATGGGAAAAATAATAAAGCCTTGTGTATGCTTATATATGTATATATATGTTATTTTGAAGGTATTTATGATTATTTAAAATATATAGGGAAAAATTGGGTATCAACAGGGTGCCCGCATGGAATGAGCGGGTTGGGTACAGGGGCATTGGTAACCTCACCTTACATGGGGATCAATTTAGGGAACCCAGGGATTGCACTTGGCGGTTCCCTACCATTAGACCAGGCGTCCCACATTTCCAATATGCGAAGACGCAACATCTTATTCTCTCCAGCAGCTGCTAATTCTAGCTGCAGAATAGCCGATGCCGAGCTATCCTCAGGACCGATGATTGGCAGATTACTTGCGGAGGCCATATGTGCCTTTGGATCTTGTGAAGGAGGGGATGCTAGACTACCAAAAAAACCAACCACCAAAATCTGGCTAGTTTACACACCCAACAACCTTGTTAGTTTTGAGACTCTTAACAGATAGGAAATCGCGCGTTTGGATGCAATGCACCTAAACAATTAAACGTTTCTACCATGTATTTGAACGGTTGCATGTTTCATCCTGACCTTAACTAACCCACTTTTTTTTTTCAATCTGCACCTCTTTTCTTCATTTTTGCCTCTCTTTAATTACTCTTGATTTTTCATCGTGTTTTTACCGCTCTTTTATTTTTGGCACTCACTTTTTCTCTTTTTGTTTGTCACTTTTTATTTCTTAGCGCTCTTTTTTTCACTCTTTTTTTTTCTACTCAACTTTTTTTTCAGTTTATTTTTTCACTCAGTTTATTTTTTAACTATGATTAAATCCGTTGGGGATTGCCTACGTATCATAACGCCGCATGAATCAGATCTTGCGTAGTTCGGGAAGATCGAGAATGGAGTAAATAAGCTAACTCTTTTTTTTTTACTTTTTATAAAACTCAAACCATTAAAGCTTAAAGACAAAAGAAAAATATTTTTGATTTTTGATAGTTTTTTTTCGTTTTTTTGTTTGTTTTTTTTATTGCTTTTGGAATTTTCTAAAAAGAAATGCTTTATAGAAAGAAAGGAAATATATATTTTATTTTTGGATTTTTGATTTTGATTCTTTTTTTTTTTTTTGAAAGAAAGACTTCTGAAAATTCCTTTCCTTTTGATTTGAACTTTGGGAATTTCAAAAGTAAAAGGAAAATATTTTCGTTTGAATTTTCATTTGTTTTCTCTTATTCTAAAGATGAAAGAAAATATTTTTGGATTTTGGATGTTGCCTCTTACTTTTCGAAAGAGTGACTTTTAAGAAAATATTTTGGATTTTCGAGTTTTTTTTTTGTTTTTGTTTTTAAATTTACAAAAGTACTTCTAAAGAAAAATGAAAATATTTTTGGACTTTAATTTTTCAATTTTTATGATATTTACGAAAGAAAGACTTTTAAAGAAGGAAAGTCTTTAAAAGAACGAATATATTTTATATATATATATATATATATATATATATATATATATATATATATATATTGATTCACTCATAGTCTGATTTTTTTTTGATTTTTTTGGGAAAAATACTTCAAAATAAAGGAAACCCGTATTTTGGATTTTGATTTTTTTAGATTTTTTTTTTCTTTTATTTTTTTTCCGTATGAAATACTTCAGAAAGAAGGAAACTACTTTTTTTTTAGTTTTAAAAACTTCTTCTTTTTTTGAATTTTCTAAGGAAAGATTTCTAAAGAAGGAACTAATGAAAAATATTTTTGGATTTTTTTGAAAATTGGGGTCGGAACCGATGAGATTTGCCTACGTATCTCACATTCGGTGAGAATCAGACCCGCGTAGTTCGGTCAGTTTTGACGGAATAGGAGAACATGGCACTTGAAGATTTTGGGCTCATTTTGAAATGACTTGTATTTTTTTTTTCCTTTTTTTTTCCAGAAATTTGGAAGAGTTTCAGGATTTTCAAATACCTACCTCACTCTTGGTTTTTCTTTTTTATTTTTTTTATTTTTTCTTTCCCTATTCTAAAAGCTGGCAACATGCAAGCCGAACCAAACAGATGCACATATAGCACGTAAGATGCATCAGGATGGTCTTTTTATTTCGGGTGCACCTGTCCTAGACGGACCCAACTCTTGTGTTGAGTCCCTAAAGTCAAATGCACATGATGCAAACAAGCGTTCCTACTAGGGATCCGGCATGAGGCTGAGTTATTTTAAATTTAAAAACTGGGTATATTGTTCTAGACTTGGTTTACTCAAGCGGACAACTCGAGCCGGGAGGGGGGGGGCTACTTACCGAGAACTAAAAGGCCATCCGACTTTGTAACTTGTCCGAGCCTCTTTCTAATTTAAGGTATGACACTAACAGAAAAGGAGTCACTCGAGCAGGTACATCCCCGAAGATGAGAAGAGAAGGGTTTTGTAAAAGTTTATATATAGTTCAAATAATATCAAAGCGGTAAAAAACGACATTTAGCACATTAGGCCCAAACATGTAATAAAAATCAGATAATAAATAAAAGCCAAGTATTACTGTTATTTACGCTCAAATTCTTGAACCCTGAACCAAAGTTCTGGGTTTTGATCCCCAGCAGAGTCGCCGGAGCTGTCACACTTCCTTTTTACACCAGAGGGTATATAAGAGAGTTTTTCCAATTTAAGTGACATTATTCGATAAGGGATTATTTATTTAATTTTATCAGAGTCGCCACTTGGAATAGTTTGTTTGGTGTCTCAAGTCACCGGTTTATTTTAAAATCCCAAATCGAGGAAAAATCGACTTTATTTTAAAAGCATGCGAAGCAGAAATTCTAAGTAAGGAATTCTGTTAACCCGGGAGAAGGTGTTAGACATTCCCGGGTTCCGTGGTTCTAGCATGGTTACTTAAACTATTAATATTGGCCTATTATCCGATTTACTACACATTTTAAACCTATCGTGCATTTTTGACTTTATAAACCGCTTTTTAATTATTTTATGGAATTTTCTGGAACAAGTTACGATTGTCATTCACTTGTTTGTTTGATACACATTGCGAATCATGTCACATGAACCGTACCCATGATCTACAACATGTTTAATTTATTGAAATTATTAGAAGTTATGGCTGGGTCACATAAATGTACCCCGGATTTGGAAATTATATATCACAACTACGTCACGAGAACCGTACCCATAGCTATAATAATTTTGTTATAAACGCGCCTAAAGCAAACTACGAATGTTCAAAAAAGGTTTTCTACACTTGTTTTAGTATTAATGCGAGGACCATAGATTATGGGATTCAATTGTGAATGGCGCGCCTCGATTTATTTTTTAAAAGATTCGTATTTCACTAAAGCAAAATAAGAATGTCCCTATTTAAATCTAATTTAATATTAGGTATCACGACTACGCCACGTAAACCGTACCCGTAATTATGATGATTTATTTAATTGCGCTTAAAGCAAGCTACGATGTTCATATGTTATATATCTCCCACATTTGGGATTAGTTGTAACGATATGGGGCTATGGATTTCATGTGTAAATAATACGTATATGTTTTAGTTCGATGTGAACTTTGAAACACTAGATGCTGAATCCAAAGACTGTTGGAGTACGTGAATGGAAGGAAATTAACGGGGTAACTTTGAACAATAGCGTAAGCTTAACTAAGGAATTCATATTGGGTGAATAGTGACAAATTAAAATTTACACATTGCTAATTATAATCCTAGCTACAAAATGAGTCTAATCCTGCACTTTCACTTCACTACCACCTGCTCAAATCTCATCTTCATAAAAAAAAAACAATCAGCATTATTATGACATTTGGTAACTTAATCAATCAGCATGTTAGGTCAACAAGAGCATTATACATAGTCGAAACATGTACACACAGGTTGAATGCTATTTAACACATGACATCGATCATAATACTAGCCATAGAATGGACTTTTATTGCAATTTGAAGTTAAAGTAACTAGTAGATCCATAGGACTATAGCATGTAAGCCACTCATCAATTACGATTTCATCACAAAGCAAATAAATTAAACATCAACCTTAATCTTATAACAAAACAAGAAACTAAACATCAACTAGAATTCCACAACAAAGCATATCTAAGTTCATAGAGAACATGCCTAGCTGTATAGAGCTCAAGTTCAGGAAAGAAGAAGGCCAAACAAAGTTGGAATCAGCAGACCAACAGATCAAAAAAGTAATTTCAGCAGAACAACATCAAGAAATCCAAGTTCCAGAACCAAGGGAACGAAAAACCCAGAAGAATGAAAAAGAACAAAGCAGCCTCTAATATCTCAGTCTATGAGAGATTTTCATATTTTGTCGCTCTATCTGTGTATTTTTGTTCCTTCTTCTTTGGAAGGTGTCTTCTGGTGTTATTCTTCAAGCAGCTAAGTTAGTCAAAAATGGGGAAGGAGATGGTCGATGTTCTCGGGGGGGGGGGGGGGGTTTGCGCCGTTTGCTCTTCGTCTAAGGGAAATGCGGTGAAACTCTTAGCTTCCTAGGTCCTAAGGTTTTCTGCGAAGAAGAAAGGCTGGTGTTTTTGTGCTTTTTGGTCATGGGAGAGGAGGGGTCTGGATATGGAGGAGGGAGCAGCGATGGAGCGCCATTTCTGGTTGTAGGGGTCTATTTCTGATTTTTGTCTAGCTTAGGTCTAGGTTCTTTTATGTGGGGGGGATCCGATTAAATTAGGTATTTAGGGGATTGGGCCAGCGGTTTTGGGTGGCTTTGTGGGAATTGGGTCAATTTGGATTCTAGCCCAATTTTAAGGCTAAAAAAAACCTTCTTCAAATTCTTTTCTCTTTTTGCTTTCTTTTTTCTTTCTCTAATTAATTAAAAACCTAAATTAAATTTCTAGATTAAAAATTGTAAAATTATACTAATTTTCTAACTATAATATTTATAAAAATTAGTTGATCCTAAATTAAAGGGAAAAATTAATGATCCAAAATTAAAAGCTAAGAATGTAAAAATGAGCCATTTTTTGTGATTTTTATTTTTAATAAAGCAATTAATTAACTAATTAATCCTAAAATGTGAACACAAAATCTAAATGTAATGCATGATATTTTTGGTATTTTTCATGATTTTAAAAAAAGTAAACATGCACAGAAAATGCAAATAATTAACAACAAAAATCCTATAAGATTGCAAACTATTGGAAAAAATCCATTTCTTTAATTTGTAGGAGTATTTCTCATAGGGCAAAAATCATGTGCTCACAATAACAACATAGACTGAGATATGATATGCATATGAATGCGTATGACTGAGTATATAAAGCAATGAAAGCAGAAAATTCAACAACAGAAATGACCTTAGTGGATCCCAACAGGATAAGCATGTAGCCTAGACATAGTTTCTAACATGGGTCACGGCTTTATAGCTCAAGTACGTAGAAATTTCATAGTTACATGTAAGATCAGGTACCTACACAATACCACAGAAATAACAGAGTCATAATTCACCAGGTGCACGCCCACACGCCCGTCACCTAGCATGTGTATCACCTCAACATTAATCACATAGCACGTAATTTAGGGTTTCATACCATCAGCACTAAGTTTAGAAGTGTTGCTTACCTCGAACAAGCCAATTCCACTACCGAGCAAGCCAAGCGATGCTCCAAAAATGTCATCTCGCTCATACCGACCTCCGAACGGCTCAAAACTAGCCAAAAGCAACTCAAATACATCAAATAAAGCCCAAGGATATAATTCCAAATGATAAAGATTGAATCATTAATCAAAACCCAAATTCGACCACAAGTCACACTCGGGCCCGCGACTCAGAACTGGACAAAACTCACAAAATCTGACAACCCATTAAATTACGAGTCCAACCATACTAGTTTCACACAATTTCGACTCCAAATCGATGTTCAAAACTCAAAAATTCATATTTTGAAACCGTAGGCCAAAACCCCAATTTCCTCTTTAAATTAATTAACCAATTGCAAAAAATGAAGATGGATTCATGACATGTAAACAAAACCGAGTGTAAAATACTTACCCCAATCCTTGTGATGAAATTTTCTCCAAAAATCACTCCATTCCGGAGTCCATAGCTCAAAATATGATAGAAGAACCAAAACCTCGATTTTATAGCTTCTGCCCAGCAGATTTCGCATTTGCGGACAAGAGGTCGCATCTGCGACCTTTGTTTTTGCGCCTGAAGATCCGCTTCTGCGATGCCTCCCAGACCAACACTCCCTCACTTCTGCAACTGCTTTTTCGCTTCTGCGACAATTGCACCTGCGCAAATTTAACCGCAGATGCGCAACACCAGTACCAACCACTACTAGCAACCAAATGAGAATGAGAAATGGTCTGAACCTCATCCGAAAATCACCCGAGCCACTCGGGACCCCATCCAAATTACCTCCAAGTCCCTTAACATAACACGAACCTACCCAAGGCCTCAAATCACACCTAACAACATCGAAACGATGAATCACGCCTCAATTAAAAATCAATGAACTTTAAAACTTCAAACTTCCACAATAGATGCTGAAACCTATCAAATAACGTCCGATTGACCTCAAATTCTGCACAAATCACATATGACATTATGGACCTATTCCCACTTCCGGAATCGAAATCCAACCCCGATATCAAAAGGTCCACTCCCCGTCAAACTTTCAAAAATTCCAACTTTTGCCATTTCAAGCCTAATTCTACAACGGACCTCCAAATCACAATCCAGATGCGCTCGTAGGTCTAAAATCACCCAACAGAGCTAATAGAACCATCAAAACTCCAATCCGAGGTCAAATACTAAAAAGTCAAACTTGGTCAACTCTTCCAATTTAATGCTTTCTAATTGAGAATTATTCTTCCAAATCAATTCCGAATAACTTGAAAATCAAAACGGACGATTCACATAAGTAATAATACATCATACGGAGATACTCATGCCCGTAAACTAGCGAGCGAAGTGCAAATACTCAAAACGACTGGTCGGGTCATTACATCCTCCCCCACTAAAAATATATGTTCGTCCTCGAACGTGCCTAGAGTTGTTCCAAAGCCATTAAACCTCCGTGTAACCTTACCATGCACATACCCGGGGGTGATCACATGTCTCCCTATTCCATACAGGCCTGAAAACACAACATAATTGAAGATCATTACTTCAAAATTAGCCCATGAGTCTTAGAATCTAATTTCTAGGATCTGGAATTTCTATAAGATCAGAATCTCTCGTCTACACATTGTATAAGTATGAACAAGCTGTATCAAGCCTTCACCATAACCAAAGATTTAATCACATGATATACCACATAACTCAAATACTCCTAGCGATAATTTCTAATCACAGTAGCTTCTCAAAACAACCCAATACCAGTAATAAACCTCATATCAAACAAAGCCTGGTTCTAAAACCTTTGTACACTTCCGGTGATGAAAGGAACACGCGGAACTCATAACCATTCATCATATCAAGAAGTCATGGAGCTCCCTCTCCTTCGACATGAACTATAGCCGATTTTTAAGCCGACTTTCGATATTATCCTTTCAACCATGCTGTAATCAATTCCGATAGTATCCATTATAGGTCCAATGACCTCATCTCATCCAACACGTCCCCTTTAGTGACATGTCACATCAGTACAATCTAAAGCCACAACTCGTGCAATCCGTGCACCAATAAGAAATATTCCAACGCACTCAATCATGAAAAATGACTCAAACAAGAACTGCCCCGCAAGATTAACAAGTACCGCCACAATGAAATGCTAAAAATCCATCACACACCGTAGAACCATCACACGATTGTAACACAAAGGTTCATACCTCAACATAACTTCGCTGCAATGCGTGACCCCATCCAAACGCTGGTCCATATTATCTACCTCGAGCCACCCTGCTCAGAATCAATAACCACACGAAATTCGACATCAAGTACCCAAAGTGCATTACCATAACCATAGAGAAGAAAATGACAC
The DNA here is from genome assembly GCF_000393655.2 of Nicotiana sylvestris. Taxonomy (NCBI): domain Eukaryota; kingdom Viridiplantae; phylum Streptophyta; class Magnoliopsida; order Solanales; family Solanaceae; genus Nicotiana; species Nicotiana sylvestris. The sequence continues at coordinate 117,781,718 of NC_091062.1, read as the reverse complement.
AATGCCACCCAAAACCTGAAAGAACATAACCAATACGCCATCAATCATGCAATAACCAATTACTCATCTTGCTCAAATTCCACTATAAGACCCCAATAGAATTGCACCATGTGTGTATATAACCAACGAATCACAACTCCTCGTAGCGTAGAAGAGTAACTTATAGATCATTTCAGAACATGTATAAGCTCAACAACAATCGAATGGCACATCCCTCAGCAATAGCAGTATGGAGCCAACCAATCTGACTCGGTATAGAATACACATCCTAATTGGTCCTACCAATGGACCCCCAAATCAACTCTGGTCACCCACAAATTTATAAATAACCCTCCAAAATTCCACAATGATTGAATCGTAACACATAATATCATCTGGCTAGCTTCGTCCATGACATCACAGTCCACAACCATGAAACAATTTGCTCTTGAGAACTCCTAGTCTCCAAATCTATAGAACACACGAATCACCATATCTGATCCCAATTCCACCGCCCAAATGTCTAACACATCTCACATACACGATCATCCCACGAAGAATACTTCTATAATTCTTCCGTGCCACATAGCAATATCTGAAAATTAGCAGTCGATCAACCATGAGAGTGTCGCAACACCAATGAAGTATCCATAAATCAAAACACAGTGCGCCTTCTGAAATGTACACTCTCCTCAAGCAATACCAAAAAGTAATATAAATCACCTAGTCATTTGAAACCATCTATGATGCCTAAGAATTCAGGATCTTCCTTTCAAAACCGAATCGCGACCTTGCACATGCAAATCTCAAACCTACACAACACACAACCACTATTATGCCATCATATGAATTGTACGATAATCTCCTAATCAACTCTAAGTCAAGCATACTACATACTCAATTAGCCAGGAACCTTCTGTTTGATCTCATCTAGGAGGAAATCACAATACGCAACACGTTCCACACAACAATAGGAAATATACACCTCAAACCGTGGTAGAAACCACTAAGAACTCTTTGGAATCCATTTGCACATAACAAAACTATTAAAACCGAATTTCTCCAACTCAAACAAGCCACGTAGGTCACCAAAACTCAAGAGAATTACCGCAAAACACCTATAGAGACTTGCCACGTAATAAGTACCCAAAGAACCGATCATATCCATTACTGCGTTGATCCAACCTACTATCAAGGTGTACTACTTCTACGAGTTCCTTCCAAATTATCTCCGAATTGATACTCCTTCACGCTATAATACCACGATCCTCAACCAAAACTTACCCTACAAGACCCTAGCATGAAACCACGCCGCCCTAAGGCCCATAAACCACTGTATCCCTTCTTAAGCACCCCAAAAGTACCACGGCCGTGACATCCAATCTGAGGAAACCTTTTGTGAATCCAAAACCGTTTCCTTCACCCTCCTAATGCTGAAATGTAGAATCCATAAGGATATAGAAATGCCAAAAGTCTCGACACTGTCCAACTTTAATCTAAGATTCTAGCCATATACAAATCCACAGAAATTCTCAATTGCTACATACAAATCTTGAATCTATTAGAACCTTCTCGAGAATCATCCGCTCTGCTCAAATCTCAATTAAAGTGACCAAATGGACCGAATGACATGTTCCCCATTTGCACACCAACACCCTAAGAAGTAATCCACAATTCTAAGCAACAGAGTGAATCCCTACTCCATGCACACTGTATCCTTACGAATAACAACTCAATCATTCAATGTTTTCCATATACCCATAAAGCATAATAGAAATCGTATCCTGAAATTCCTTTACTCGAGTGATCCTCGATCTCAACCTTTGCAAATCATAACTTATTCACAAGTATACCTCAAACTGAAACCAGTACAACACATAATCGTGCAATCAACTTATCAATAGCAGACTCCCCCACTTGGTTCAAAGCCATAGATCAAAACACATAATAACTCACAATGCCTTATTGCCATAATACCACAGTGAGATTTAACTAAATCCTTCATAAGCTCACGTAACACAAACTATCTAATATCTCAAATCATCTGCAAATCTCGCATTCACCCCTGTAACAGTCAAACCAACTCTCATAAGCGATCCAAACTCAAATTGCAACACATATAATTCACTGGTAAAAAGAACTCACTACAAAACAACATAGGGATCACACAAACCTCAGGACACCCCGCAAGAGATAACCAACCTGCTTTGCCTCAAACTGACATCTCTCTATACCCTTCCACAGTCATAACTATTATGCAATCACTTAATCTTCCTGAGTCTAAACTCATATCACAACATGAAAATCTACTTCACTCCACAACTAAACAACATGAAAGATCCTTCAACACACCCATTACTCGAGACTATACGTCAAATCAAGATAGAAATCAAGCACCCAATACTCCTTTCTACATTTCAAGGTAATCTCTTCTCATCACATTCGAACAATCTGAACACATCTTGCAGTCACATCATACTAATCACATAGTCATCCAATTACAAATTTACTAATAGGGACACTACCAAACATATAAGTCCAAAAGCACGTGTTCACACAATCAAAATCTCCGCGTTCAAGCTACAGTTAAAACCCAGCCTCAAGTCTACCAGATTGGCCCATCATCAACACACATAAATCACATATCGCACCTCATCCATAGAATCATAAGTTGTCGATGCACATCTAATACCGAGCGTTCATGTGCGCATACAAATGCATGGAAGGAATTTAAAGAGTTACGCTTCAAGCTAAATCAATGCTGCATGATAAGGAAAGAAAGATGGGAAGTATATCCTAAATGTCCTGTAGCCTATCGAAGATAGGTATGGACGTCATCACACCGGTCTGCAAGAATCTACTAGACACTTGCTCAGGACTTGTAGAACCTATGAACCTATAGCTCTAATACCGATCTGTCATGACCTAAAATCCACTAGTTGTGATGGCACCTAACTCAACCCGCTAGGTAAGCCAACTAATGTCTAATCCAATTTCAATAATATTTAATTAGAAAATTAAACAAAATAAATTATCTTAATCTTACACATTTTTCAAAGTTTTGTAGTACAAATCATGAGCTTCTAAGAAAAGAGTTTACAAAGCTGGTATAAAGTAAATACATCATCTTTTTGAAAAGTACATAAATAGAGTTAAATGAATCTAAGCCTACCATGGACAAGAGGTAACTACAACCGAAATGCAGGTACATTTTCAATCCCAGCTCCCATCAATCACAGCAACATCATCAGTCAACATCAACACGCAAGGTACAGACGTGTTGTATGAGTACAACCGACCCCATGTACTCAATAAGTGATAAGCCTAACCTTAGATTGAAAGTAGTGACGAGTTGGAACATAGGTCAGGTCCAACACCAATAACCAACAACAGTTCATAAGAATGCAAGGCAGGTAATACAAGAAGTAACTTGGAATAAAAAATGCTCAGCTTATTCATAATTCCCAAAATAATTTTGCTTTGCAAGTATATCAGTAAAAACCCAAATCCTTTACCTAAATCGTCGAAAAATATGAGATAGATTGAAAATTGTAATTTTTTCAAAAATCCATTTCCACAATAAATAAGATGTTTCATTTTCTTTCCAGATAGCAAGTGTGAAATACCTCTCTATGACCACATATCAATATGTCTGTAAAGTTATGAATGACGTGGTACCATACAACATGAGGAAAATGCATCTCTATGCCTGTATGCCATGTGTGCATGTCTATGCCATGTATCTCAGTGATGAACTCATGTACTCACACTCTCAGAGTACTCAATCTCACTGTCTCACACTTTCCACTCATCATGCTCAATCACTCAGTCTGTATATGACCAATCCGGCCCAAGAAAGATCCATCCTGGAATATATACATCAACTGACCAACAATCACTCAGTACTGAGTAGGGAAAAATCCAGCCTATAGGGAAGATCCATCCCTCAATATAATTAACCCCGCTCACTGGGGGTGTGTACAGACTCCGCAGGGGCTCCTTCAGCGCAAGCACTAATAATACGCATGGATAACTCATGTGCTAATGTATCAATATCAGAATCCACACGGGTAACTCACATGCTATAATATCAATATCAGAATCTGCATGAACAACTCACGTGCTATAGTATCGATAACCTCACAATCAGGCCCTCGAACTCACTTAGTCATCAAAAAATATGGTATGCATCAATATAAAATGTATCAATAAATAACAACAGAGACTGATATATGATATGCATACGAATGCGTATGACTGAGTATATAAAGCAAAGAAAGCAGATAACTCAACAACAAAAATAGCCTCAGGGGTCCCAATAGGATAAGCATGTAGCCTAGACATGATTTCTAATATGGGTCACATTTTAATAGCTCAAGTATGTAGAAATTTCATGGTTATAGGTAAGATCAGGTAACTACGCAGTACGACAGAAATAATGGAGATAAAATTCACCCAATGAATGCCCACATGCCCATCATCTAGCATGTGTGTCACCTCAACATCAATCACATAGCACGTAATTCGGGGTTTCATACCCTCAGCACTAAGTTTAGAAGTGTTACTTACCTCGAACAAGCCAATTCCAATACCGAGCAATCCAAGCGATGCTCCAAAAATTCCATCTCGCACGTACCAACCTCTGATCAGCTCAAAACTAGCCAAAAGAAACTCAAATACATCAAACAAAAGCCCAAGGAAACAATTCTAAATAATAAAGATCGAATCCTTAATCAAAACCCAAAACCGACCAAAAGTCACACCCGTGTCCGCGCCTCGGAACTCGTCAAAACTCAAAAAATCTGACAACCTATTCAATTACGAGTCCAACTATACTAGTTTCACTCAATTCTGACTCCAAATTGATGTTAAAAACTCAAAAATTCATATTATGAAACTTTATGCCAAAACCTCCAATTTCGTCTTTAAATTCATCAACCAATTGCTAAAAATAAAGATGGATTCAAGAAATGTAATCAAAACCGAGTGTAGAATACTTACCCCAATCCTTGTGATGAAATTTCCTCCAAAAATTTCTCCATTCCGAAGTACATAGCTGAAAATATGATAAAAGAACCAAAACCTTGATTTTATAGCTTCTGCCCAGTAGATTCCGCATTTGTGGATAAGAGGTCGCATCTGCGACCTTCGCTTTTGTGCTTGAAGATCCGCTTCTGCGATGCCTCCCCAGCCAGCCCTCCCTCACTTCTACGACTGTTTTGTCGCTTCTGCGACCATCGCACCTGCGTAAATTCAACCGCAGGTGTGCAACACCAGTACCAGCAGCTACCAGCAACCAAATAAGAATGAGAAGTGGTCCAAACCTCGTTCGAAACTCACTCGAGCCACTCAGGACCTCATCCAAATATACCGACAAGTCCCATAATATATCATGGAACTACTTGAGGCCTCAAATCACACCTAACAATATTGAAACAATGAGTCACACCTCAATTCAAAATCAATGAACTTTAAAACTTCAAACTTCCACAACCGATGCCGAAACATATCAAATCATGTCTGATTGGCCTCAAATTTTGCACACACGTCACATTTGATGTTACGGACCTACCCCACTTTCGAAATTGAATTCCGACCCGATATCAAGAGGTCCATTCTCGGTCAAACTTTCCAAAATTCAAACTTTCGTCATTTAAAGCCTAATTCTATAGCAGACCTCCAAATCACAATTCGGACGTTCTCCTAAGTTCAAAATCACCCAGCGGAGCTAATGGAACCATCAAAACTCCAATCCGAGGTCAAATACTAAAAAGTCAAACTTGGTCAACTCTTCCAATTTAAAGCTTCCTAATTGAGAACCATTCTTCCAAATCAATTCCGAATAACCTGAAAATCAAAACGGACAATTCACATAAGTCATAATATATCATACAGAGCTACTCATGCCTATAAACTACCGAGCAAAGTGCAAACGCTCAAAACGACCGATCGGGTCGTTACATCTTACCACATTTGTGCCTAGGGATAATACTTATGTGCTCATTAGCGATGGATTAGCTATAGATAAAGTTCTATCGCTAAATATAACTTTATTTTTCTTTTTTAAGAAAAACTAATGACGAAAATTTCTGTAGCAAGGAGTTTTAATATATTTTAATAAATAAATTAAGTCTAGGGATTGATTTTCCGTTGCTAAATCCATCGGTGTAAATAAACAAATTTTGTTGCTCCTTTTTTGTCGCTAATTTCGTAGGTTAATTGAGGGAACCAATATTTAGCGCCAACAATGGGCGACAAATTTTTGCTTTCGTTGCTATTCCGTCGCTATATTAAATAATAACTATTTTTTGGCTGTTTGTGGTGCATAATTGAAAAAATGCCACTTTATTGCATCATCATTCACAATACTGTTGTGATATTTCATACTGTTGCATCATCATTCACAATACTACCACTTTATTGCGCGGAGTCCGATCATGGCTCGATCGGCTAAGCTGTCTCATTTGAGACATATTCCTCAATCACAATTTTATTCTCACTTTCCGGTTTCAATATCAGCACAATACCACCATGTGTGTAGCATGACATCCGATCATGGCCAGATCGGCTAAGCCGTCTTACCAAGACATTTCCCTTTTCCATCAATCATCTCACTTCAATATTTGTTTCACATATATTAGTTCATCGGCACTTGGGGCCACAATTATCACATCATACTTGGCACTAGGCCACATTTCATAACTCAAATTATTTCCCCCCACATTTCACATCATTTCCACTTTCAACATTAACGTTGTAATTTAAGATAATGGGAACATACGAGAGCAATTCAAGTTGTAAGCATAGAGAGGATTTCACATAGTTCGACAACTGAGATTTCCTTGTTTGGCGTATGAGATGCTGAAAAGATATTCTTTTATTGCATGGCGTAAACACACATCGTTTCATTGTTGTGAGCTCGGCCCGCGTGGGCGCAACTCCTCGGACCATTTGATCCGGTACATGATTCCCTATTGGAACTCAATCTGCCATTCCCCGGTCCTTCCGAGGGGATGACGCCCTTTAAAGGAGATCATCCCTTGCGTTTGATTGCAGAAGAAGGCTTGTGACCCTGTCGTATCCTCCTCTGGGGGTACGTTGTTCCGCTAATAATCTTGCTGGTGAGACCCTCTTCGGGGCGGAAGCTCGACCGAGGGAAAAAAGGTGTGGCGGGTCTTGCTAAGGCCTTGGGATCTCTGGGTAGAGTTAGAACTTCCGAATGCCCCGGCCGATTTTCTGCATACAATTTAGTGAAAAAATAGCAAAGGAATGGAGCAGTTCTTCCTTACCGGGGAATGTGTAGGCGACTCTTCGAGATTTGGTACGTTCCTGCCATTTCGTGGTATGAGCCGTAATACAACCCTCTGTTGTGTTTAATCAGGCTTGGCTGAAGATGTGGTTTGCTTACCCTTTGATCCTTTCGAGGGTGGAGGTATTGATGCTGGGTATGCGTCACATGGTGAGGAATTTCCCCTCGTCGCGTATTGCTCCCCATCGACGATTTTAATTCCGCTCCTTGTGTGGGATTTCATTCTTTTGGCAAAGTGGGGTCGGCGTTGTCTTCGGGCGGTGTGCCCACGGCCATCTGAACAAGACGTCCATGCCTTGCGCCTTTTTGACGGTATAGAACACGGCGTTCCAGTCCGAGCTTAGACGGGATGCATCGAGAGGTGGTCGTGTTTTGTCCCGGTGGTTCGAGCTGTATTATTAACCTCGGCCTAACAATGTTGATGTGTTGATCGAACCACCTGAATTCATGAGCACATGTTTTATCTGAAATAGATCAAATGAGGGAGAAGGTTACCAATGCGTTAGTGTGAGGCCGAGGCGAAGTCTCAGCGCCATTTTTATTTTCCATATTTATGAGTCCTTGGAGGGTGCTGCCGCTTTTCCACTATCGTGGCAATATGTCGTGGCTCCTTTGCTTCATTATTCCTGGTTGCCTTCCTCCTTTTTGGCTGAATTCGAGCCTGATCACTCGACAGTGATCGGCGGCAATTTTTATTGAGTAGCACGACTGTTTTCCTCCTGAGCTGGTGGCTATTTTCGACCCCATGGTCATGCGCTCCATGCGGTTCCCACGCCAGGTTGTGGTTTCCTCGAGGGGGATTCGGTCGAATAGGTCTGAGGCATTTGGCATCCCTGGTTTCGCTTATGGTGATCACGATGTTCGGTATAGTAATGCTGAGATCATACTCTGACGGGCGAGGTGCCCCTGCCGGCCATGCCTCGCCGAATCTGGCTCTGCTGAAGATTCCTTGAGGATGTTGCCCTCGAGCTATTTCCAGCTCCTTGCGAGGTAGATTGCATCTTGGGGCGTTCCTCCTATCCGCGGTGCATGGACGACACCCCATCACTTTGGCATTAGTTTCTTTGCTGGGAGCCTGCTTGGTTATACCGAGCCCGATGAGGCTCCCGGATGGTCATCCACGGTCTTGATTCGTGGCTGATGCCGGGTACAAGCATCCAACCAGATCTCGGCTGGGTATCTGATCAAGCTTTGTTTGAAATGCCCCAAAGTTGTTGGGCATGGTTTGTTTAGGCTTCGGGCGAAGGTCTGTGTTGCCCAGTCATCCGAAACCGGGATTGATCTCATTAGTTATGTCCGGGTCGAGCTCGAGCTATCGGAGATAGCCAGGAATGGGATAACAGCTAAATTATGATCAAACAAAGCTTAATATGTCCAATACCAAGCGATAGAATGAAGAACAAGTAAGAAAGCGATAAATATTAAAGTGTCCTCGGGCCGGCGAGAACGAGCAAGTTAGAAAGAAGAAAGATAAAGAGATATTATTGCACTTGAGTAGAATAGTTGGAGCTCTGCTTTACAGGGTGTTAGCAACTCCCCTTTTATAGAATGAGGAGCCCAAACATAGTACAAGATACATTGCGTGATAAAAGAAATGGGATGGGACAACCGGCTAGCTTTATGACGTATACGCGGGCTGATGTTGAGCTGCTCAAATAGACCTGATCGACCCGGGATGCGTTCTTCGGGAGATTCCTGAATTCGTCGGGACTTCGGTCGGTATTATCTTTGGCTGAGCATCGACGGATCTTGAGGGAAGTGACCAGCTCGAGATCCCGGACCTCCGGGATCACTCTCCGAAGCATTTTGTCAAGGAGAAATCGGTCTCCTCGATTTCACCGCACACATGTTGAGTAATTAAGAGTTTAGTTGATATTTCAGTTATTTTCTCATGGTTGTTAGGCTTACCTAGTCTTAGAGACTAAGTGCCATCATGATATCTTACGGAGGAAAACTAGGATCCTAACAATATTTGATCTCTCCAGGAAGAGTTTGCAACATGGGTGGAGCTAGAGGGTCGAAAGGGAGTTTAATTTGTTAAGTACTTTTTTATGTATATATAATAAGAATAGTATTAAATATCTATTACTGAAAATGTCTCTGTACATTTATAATCGTTGGCTTCACTATAAGCTCTGTTCAACGTGTCAGCATCACGCACCACCCATATGGCCCCGTCGGATGGTAGCCAACCGATGCATATAGATACTCAAAATGATGCTAATGTTTGTGCAAACACCCCTACAGAGTCAATTCCAAGAAATTCATCATGCGCCACCAGAATCCCCAACACTATTCCTCTGCCATCTTGCAAAATTTGAGACCTAAAAGAGGTTGTTATTGGTAGATATACCGCTCACAATGGATTTCCAACATTAATAATCAAGGCAATTGATTATTATGGGGTTATGGCTGATGAATGCAAACTCACTATTATGGGTCGTTTTTTCAAAACCTGGGCCTCAAATTGAGAAAATTAGGGCTACATTCAGAGAACATTTTCTAGTTATGGGCAGGGCCAAAATTGGGGTGTATGACAACTACAATGTCTTCTTAGACATTACTAATGAGGTTGACTTTAATTCGATTTGGTACAGAATAATGGTTGAAATTGATGGGTTCAGATGTGGCTACAAAGGTGGACTCCAGACTTCCGACCAGATGATGACTTTCCTATTGTGCCAGTATAAATTATATTCCCCGGTCTTTCTTTTAATATGCATACATGGCACTATGTTAAGCAAATATGTAGTGAGGTTGGAACTCCACTTGCATTAGATGTTGAGATGGTAGGCTAGAAACCCATGTTTTAGCCATAGTTTGTACTCTAATCACTGTATTTTACTTGTGGTTGAGCTTAATTAATGGTGATTTGCAATATAATCACTGTATGCCTTGCACAAAATAATAATTTCGAGCTATTAAGATAATTTGGATCTAATTTGAACAAGTTGGATCTTTGAAGTCTGAGTAAAAGCCCAAAAAAGTATGTCGGGAGCACGTTCGGAGGTCGAGGACCAAGTTTAGATGTCAAAAAATGAGAAAAAAAGACTAGTCTAAGAAAAATGCACTACCGTGCCGCACCATACACCCCGCGTGTAGGGCGCTTGTGCAAAGTCAAAAACAGGCCTCTAAAATTTCTCACGAATGCGATGTATGGTGCGCCGCCTGGTGCGTTGCGACAGTGTATTTTCACGTCCAATTTTTCTCATTTCGGCTTTGAAAGGATAGTTTCATTCGGGCTCATTCGTACATGGTATAAATACATAAAACCATAATTTTCTGAGGAATATTGACCTTGGAAGCTTTTGGAGAGCATTGGAGGCAACAAGACACAAGATTTCATCATCTTTCCATCAATTCAATACGGGAGTTAGGATTGTAACGTTTGATTGATATTTTCTTTGTAATGACCCTGCCAATCATGTTGAAAGAGCTTACTGGATATTGACTTATGTGTAAATGACTTCAGAATGGAGTTTGACGGTTCTATTAGCTCCGTATAGTGATTTTGGACTTTACGAATATGTCCAGATATTGATTTGGAGGTTCGTAGGTGATTTTGGCTTGAATTAACGAAAGTTAGAAAAATATAAATTTGGATAGTCGAGAAGTTTGACCAAGAGTTGGCTTCGTTGTTACCGGGCTCAGATTCTAGTTTCAGAAGTTAGAATAGGTCCGTTATGTCATTTATGACTTGTGTAAAATTTTTGAGGTCAATCGGAGTTGGTTTGACAGTTTCGGCATCGATTTTAGAAGTTGGAAATTCAAAAGTTCATTAGGCTTAAATTGGGGTGCAATTTGTGTTTTCGATGTTGTTTGATGAAATTTGAGGCTTCGACTAAGTTCGTATCATATTTTAGGATGTGTTGGTATGTTTGGATAAGTTCTCGGGGGCCTTGGGAGTGATTCAAACTAAAATCGGATTGAATTTTGGAATTTTGGATGAGCTGGTGTGCTCTGGTCTGGTGTAACCATACCTGCGAGAAATAGGCCGTAGGTGCGGAGACACAGAAACTGCCATGGGGTCGCAGGTGTGGTCCTATATGTGTTGGGCAGTGGTCGTAGGTCGTTGGATCTTCCGCTTCTTCGAGCCCGCAAATGTGATGAGGTCTCCATAGATGCGGATTTTGGTATGAGGGGCTGAGGTCGCAGAAGTAGATTGGAACCATAGGTGCGGATGCGCAAGAGCATAGCCTGTACCGCAGAAGTGGCCTGCAAGTGCGAAAATTGGGCCGCAGGTACGGCCGGTCGGGTGCTTAAGTGATTTTCGCATAAGCAGGCTTTCCTCTGTAGAAGCGGAGCCGCAGGTGCAACAAGTGAGTCCGCATGAACAAAAAGGTTGGGCAGAGATTTAAAATTGATGGTTTGAGTCTTCTTCTCATTTTGAGAGTTTTACGGTGCGGACTTAGGCGATTTTTAGAGGTTTTTACCTAGATTGAAAAGGTAAGTGAGTTTTGATCACTTTTATCCATGTACATTGATTACCCATTGATTATTTCACCTATGTATCATGAATATAAGTGGGATTTTGGGGAATTCTTGACCCATGTATTGGAGAGTAAGATTTGAGGGACTGAGAGTCGATTTCTGGTCGGAATTTAATGATTTTGGTATGGTTGGATTGATTATTGAATGGGTGTTCAGATTATATAAATTTTGTCGGGTTCCATGACATGGGGCCGGGATTGACTTTTTGACTTTGGTTAATGATTTTAGTTTTATCATTTGGGATCAATTCTTATAGCTTTTATTGATAAGTATTACATTATTTTTGACTAGATTCGAACCTTCCGGAGATTGATACACGTAAGAACAACTTTCTAGCGGAGTGATTTGATTTGTTTGAGGTAAGTATCTTATTAATATTCGGTTAAGGCACTAGTTGCCAAATTCTTCTGATAGCTACATCCTATTGGGTGCGCACATGCATAGGGATGAACCCATGTACGAACACCGAGGTTATTTATTCATGATTCGGGTCGTGCTCAGGCTCTCATGAACCCAAAATTTGACTATCAACCCTTACACTATGATGCTTCAGATATTTACGACATTGTTATGAACTATTTGGGCCATGTTTGAGGCCATATAGGGGCTTAATCCATAAATGAACTGATTAATGTTATTCTTTGATAAAAAATTGCCGGTTCGAGCTATTATACTACACATGCACATGCCTACACTTTAACATGTCGCTTATGCTAGTCCATGAGCATGAGATTTTTTATTCACTCGTTTTATACAGGTATACTTGTTTATTTGCTCATGTATGATGTGATTGGACTGGAAGTGACCACGCCAGGCGAGTTTTGATATTAAACCTCTGATCACGCCCGGTTGGCAGTACGTTGAATTGGTCGTGCTAGCGTGTGGATATGGATCCATCCCCCTAGGGTCACCCTCTCATGTTTCTCTCTTGATGGTGTACATGCGGATATCGGAAATATTGATCAGTGGTTTGGAACAGATATGGAAAAGCGAGGGAATCTAGCTAGTGTGTTGTGGGTGTCATACCTCCTTTTTACCCGAAAAGGGGATATAAGGGAGTTTTTCCAATTAAAGTGACAATAATCGAAATAGGATTATTTATTCAAAATCAAAGTCGCCACTTGCGATAATTTATGGTGTCCCAAGTCACCGGATTATAATCCCGAATCGAGGAAGTTTGACTCTATTTTACAGTCCGTGAAACACAGAAATTCGGGTAAGGAATTATGTTAAAACTACTAATTGTAAGTAAATAAAAGATAATATGCTGAGCCTTTAATTATTTAAGAGAAATCTTGGCCAGCATTAAGCCCAATGTTAGCTAAAGATTTTTTTAAAGGGAAAGTTTCGTTCCTATACCATATAAGAAACTATATTACTAAATATGTTCATAGTTTGCATATTACCCGCCATGCTAATAGTATTCTTCAAAATATTGACAATTCATTAAATAAGGAATCATTGTAGATGTAGGCTTCCTTATTTAGGGGCGCTAATATTGGATAATTAAATATTCTTCCAGATATTTTACAACCACCTCACTCACGTATCAAACCATACCCCACGATTTCCTCTTCTAAAACCAGCGAAAATCTATAACCCCTCCACCATTGACAACCATTTTAAAGCTTTGAAGCTTTGAATTCGAATTTGGGTTTTCAAAAGACATTTGTTTGTTTGGATTGGATGTTGTTACAAAGAATTGAGAATTCTCTCCATGTCTCTCTCTATCTATCAATCCCAAATTTCAGTAATACAAAGCAAAGGAAAAAGAAGCAGCAATTCCACCATTGACAGCCATTGAAAAGCTTTGAAGCTTTGAATTCAAATTTGGGTTTTCAAAAATCATTATTTGTTTGGATTGGGTGTTGTTGAAAATAATTGAGAATATGGTTTGGAGTTTATATCTCAATTTTGAGGGGTTTTGGTGAAGATTAGACTTGGTTTTGGCTGAATTTCAGATTGAAACTCGAAGAAGAAGAAGAAGAAGAAGAAGACATGACATACATTATATTGCAGAAAAATTGTAGACTATTGTTTATTTATTTTTCTTTTATTCATTTACCTATTGAATGAAAGTTGAACAACATTTGGATAAAAATTGTATTTAAGTGGTATTATATTGTAGTTGTATATAACTTAGTAGAAATAATGTACGAAAATTATAGATAATTTGTATAATATATAATTAGTTGTATGAAATTTATTTTTACTATATATAAATCAGATACAAAATATACAAAATACATATTGTATAAATTTTGTATAAATTTGTATGTAAGTTTTATGTTATTGTAATTTATTTAACTGGGTGGAAATAATGTGTGAAAGTTGTAAAAAATTGTAGATAAGTTGTATTCCTCTATAACGGGAGATGTTGGCATATCAAGTAACTTTAGTGTTCCAGACGAATATGCATGAAAATAAAGATAAATTCTGTTATGAACAGTTTGTAGAAATATTGTAGATAATTTGTATCAACATTGAAATTCTGTATTTTCATATTAATTTTTCAAATGATATGTAGTTTTATTGTAGAATAAATGTAGAAATTTTGTAGATATTATGAAAATCCATACTGATATACGTCATAGTTAAATGAATAAAAGAATACAATTTTATGGTAGTAAATTGTGCATCCACACCTCATTCTCTGTTCTGCAAAGTCAAGAAGACATTTTGTGCATCCACACTCAAGTTACGTAACTTTACAAATCCACAAACAACTAGAAATTGGTCATGTTCCTCACTTTACTTTATAATCCTCAAGAAACTAAATAAATGGTCATGTGCCTGGCTTTTGACTATAGCAACTTGGTCAATAGATGAAGGACAACCTAATTTCAATACCTCAATTTTGTATCCCTGAAAACAAGCCAGTGTGAGTCTTATTTGACTCATTCCTCAGATTCAACCTATTCTACAAATTCACGCCTATTTAAATACAATACAACCATACTTTCTTGAATTTAAAGGTATAGCAATATATATAACTTAAAAAACATCTTCTCCTCTGCACAAGTTAGCTCCAAAACACACGAAGTGGAATAACAAGCTCCCATCAAAACTTTTAACACAAAATCACAAAGCTCAAAAATAAATAAACAACATAATACATTTTTTTACAATTTTTCTACAATTTTTCTACAATTTCTGCAATATAATGTTTGTCATGTCGTCTTCTTCTTCTTCCTCTTCGAGTTTCAATCTGAAATTCTGTCAAAACCAAGTCTAATATTCACCAAAACCCCTCAAAAATGAGATATAAACTCCAAACCATATTCCCAATTATTTTCAACAACACCCAATCCAAACAAATAATGATTTTTGAAAACCCAAATTCGAATTCAAAGCTTCAAAGCTTTTTAATGGTTGTCAATGATGGAATTGCTGCTCTCTTTTCCTTTCCTCTTATATTACTGAAATTTGGGATTGAGAGATAGGGAGAGATGTAGAGAGAATTCTCAATTATTTGCAACAACATCCAATCTAAACAAACAATATTTTTGAAAATCCAAATTCGAATTCAAAGCTTCAAAGCTTTTTAATGGTTGTCAATGGTGGAGGGGCTACAGATTTTTGCTAGTTTTATAAGAGGAAATCGTGGGGATTTGGAGAGAGAAACTTGGGGGAGTAGGAATATACGGCTGAGTAAAATTTGGAGACTAATTAATACCATTAAAATCCTAAAATGGTACATAAATGGTAATTAGGTATATAGAAGCTAATTATATTAAAAGTTAAGCATGGAGGGTAATATAGTTTACTATATGACATAGGAATGTAAAAATTCCTTTTTAAAAGGGAAATAAGAAAACTGGGCTTAAAATCGAGCCTAGGAACGAAGACAAAGGCAAGCGGCCACACAGCTTCGAGTGGGCCAAATGCCAGGCCCAACTTTGTACAAATATGCCTTCAGTATTAGAAGTACATTTTATAACACTAAGCAGAAAATTTAATAGATGAAAGTAAATTAGGTGGGCATGGCGATCCTGGTTATTCTAGGGTGAACTGGGCTCGCAGAAAGCCCAATAAGCCATTTGATCACAATCGTTTAAAGAAAACAAAAATGCTGACACTATTTGGGCCCTGAAATTGAGCCCAACATATGAGGAAAGGGTCCAGAAAACTACGCCAAAGGTGATCCTGACCAGGCCACCCATCTAGGCCATCGCTTGGCCTAATTACTACTAAGGCCGACTGACCCTATTGAATATACTTGATAACAATTACATAAATCATGGAAATTAAGTACTGGCCAATCATACCCAAGAGTAATTAAATTAAGTTATACAAAATGGATAATTAAAAATAAATTTACACGACTCTAATAATAACTCAGCAGTCCTAGTGTCTAGCTAATTATTAGTTAAGGCTTCACAAAACATTCCGATCTTCTGCTAAGGCAATCTACTCAGAGCATGTGATTTTGTAATTCAAAAATAGTACTTGCATTTGCAAGGATATCTAGAGAGCTAGCTTGCAAATCTGCATCCAACTTATCACAGTAGAAAATACATGAAACAAATAGTTAGGACGATTATAACTTTGCATGACTTCAACACACGAGGAAAAATCAGAGGAAAGACATGCCAATAATTTCTTTCAATGTTATTTCAAAGAACTGAATCATGAATTTACAGTGACGAACAACAAGAGCTAACAGCCATTCAAAACAACAGAAGTTAAGTCATGCTTGTAAGTTCATATTACTAAATTAAATCAGGCTCTTACTACCATTCAAACTACTACAAACTTCACTCAAGAATATCATAATCGAACCAGAAACTGGGACAACTAAACATGCTAATATTTAGTAATCAAACACAAGTATAACACAAAGAAGATCATCTTTTCATTGCATTAATTCAAAATAACATAGAGTAGGTGAGGGTTTACATACCTATAAGCATAAATAATAGCAAAAGACCAAATGAAAGTATAAAACACAAAAGTGGAATTAGCTACTAGGTACAGCAATGAAGAAAAGCAACAGTAATCAAAAACTTCACTGTCAGGCCATACTCAGCTTTAGAACCCAGAAATTCAGAGAAAACCCCTTCCAAACTTTTAGTAATGGAAAGAAAAATTAGAAAAAGGAAGCTGAACCTCTCAGAAGATTTTTAGGTCTATTTTTTCGTCTCTTGTGAGGGCAAGGTTCTTAATCTTATATAGGATATGCCAATCTCCCATGTGCTCCTCAAAATCAAAAAATTATTCCCTCATAACAGCCCTTAAAAGCATCTTTCTAACAAAATTGGGACAACTGGCAGCCTCTAATTGGTTTCAGCATTTTGTGCTGGCCAAATCGAGCTAGCTGCCCCCAATTCTAGAAGCTTCTTATCTAAATTTCTGTTTGAATACCTTCCCATGACCCTCTTAAGTTTTCCTTTTGTTCGATTAACCCCCTCACAATCTTAATTGATACCAAACAGTGCCAAACTAGAATTGATAAGCTAAAACTAATAATAAGTTGATAATCATACTCTAAAACTAAATTACAGCTAATTAATTATTTAGGCAAAACAAACTATCACATAATTTCAAATACAACAATCAATTAACTACTGGAATAGCCAACACAATTTTACCAACTAATCTAGGCATGCTTTAATTAGCCAAAATTGATAAAAAAAAATAAACTAGAACAAAACTAACTAGAATGACTAGAAGATTGGAATGAACGACTTCAAACCAAAATAAGTAATTTAGCATGCTAAAGAAGGTATGAAGCTACCCAAACCACTGATTCAAACAAGAAAGACAAAGAAAACAGTGATGAAATTTCTTATCGTTTATGAGTGAATAAGCGTGAGAAGGCCTACGACGCTCTATTCTACACCAAACGACCACTCAAGGATCTTTTCCCCCAAAAAACCGGGTTTTACATGGGGTCTTTGTCCGGATTTTTCTGGAGAAAAAGACTCGTGAGAGTCGACTAACAGGGATGCCCAATGCTCCGCACAACCGGACCTCTTAAACTTCAGGCGTAGGAAAAATCAATGAACCAAGAGACTTAAGAACTCATGTCATTTTTTAGATTTGGAATTCAAGGATTCTGGAGTGTTTTTGGAAGAAATTAAAGCGAGACATGAGATGAGGAGGAAGAGGAGATCATGGGGTGTGATTTTGAGTGATTTTTGAGGAGTTTGTGTGGTGGCCGCTGGCTAATGTGGTGGGAGCGTTTTGGGGCGACTAGAGTTTCTAGTTTATGGGAGGGAGAAAGAATGAGGTGGGGGGGGAGGGTCTGAGGTGGTTGGGGTGTGTTAGGACAATTATATAGCGGGTGGGTGGTGAGTTCCCAGCCGTTTGATCAAAGGAGATAAACGGCTGGGATTTAGGCAAACAAAACGACGTTGTTTGGGTAAGGGTTGGGGCTGGACCGAGTATATTTAGGTATTGGGCCTGAATTTGGACGGATTTGGGGTGTAAAATTTGGCACAATTTCAAGACCAAATTAAACCTTTTTCCATTTTTTCTCTTTGTTTTCTTTTTCTTTATTTAATTAATTTAAATCCTAAATTAATCTAATTTGTAAAATTAAATTAATTATCTATTTATAATAATTACAAAAATTAGTTAATGCTAAATTAATGAAGAGAAAATTACTAATTTAAAATTTAAAGCTAAAAATGTAAATGAATGATATTTTTGTGATTTTTATTTTAATAAAGCACTTAATTAATTAATTAATCCTAAAATATAAACATTAAGTCTAATATGCAATGCATGATGTTGGTATTTTTTGGGGTATTTTCTATGCTTTTAACGCATGCAAACATGCAGCTAAAAATGCATATAATTAAACAAATATTAAAAATTCTATAAAACTAGAATAAACTAAAAAAAATCTATTTTGTGATTTTGTTATAGTATTTTAGGTTGGGCAAAAATCACGTGCTCATAGCTGCTCCTCTTTGCTCGAAAACATGAAGAGTTTTCGGGCAAAGATAAAGTAAGCGAATACGAGTGACTTTTGCCCGCTTAGATTCTCCGTGGGAAGCATTTTTGAAAGATCTGACAGAACCTTGCTTCCGAGGTTTCCTACATATCCTTGGCTATAAAATAATTAGGTCAGTATAGTTCTGAAAGTTTTGGTAGCTGGGACTACCGAGAAGATGTGATTTCACTGTTGTTGCCGCTGCTACTGCTTACTGAACTCTTTTTTACACCAAAACAACAATGAAAAGAAGCTAGACTAATCTATGATTTATGAGTTACAAGAATCCTATCTATATATCTTCAAACTTGATCTTGACACCTTTGCAGTTCTGCCATGCATCTTGAACTGTTGACTCACACTCCTGAAGCGAGCTTCTGTTATCCCTAACTTGAATTGACCTCATTCTTCAGGCGGGTTCCTGCTATTGTCTTGATACTTGAAGTGAATTCCCCTATTTTCCAAGAGGGCGCCTGTAAACTTAGACTTGAAATGAATTCCCTTGTTCTCCAGGTGGGCATCTATAACTGATGCTGACTTGAAATTTGAAATGAATTCCCTTGTTTTCCAGGTGGGCGCCTGATGTTTAAACTTTGAAATGAATTCCCTTGTTTTCCAGGTGGATGCCTGCAACTTAAACTCGAAATGAATTCCCTTGTTTTCCAGGTGGGCGCCTGATGCTTAAACTTGGAATGAATTCCCTTGTATTCCAGGTGTGCACCTGCAACTCAAACTTGAAATTAATTCCCTTGTTCTCCAGGTGGGAGCCTGACATTTAGGCTTTGAGATGAATTCCCTTGTTTTCCAGGTGGGCACCTACAACTTAAACTTGAAATGAATTCCCTTGTTCTCCAAGTGGGCACCTGCAACTTAAACTTTGAGATAAATTCCCTTGTTTTCCAGGTGGGCGCCTGCAACTTAAACTTGAAATAAATTCCCTTGTTCTCTAGGTGGGCGCCTGATATTTAAACATTGAGATGAATTCCCTTGTTTTCTAGGTGGGCACCTGTAACTGATGCTGACTTGAAATTTGAAATGAATTCCCTTATTTTCCAGGTGGGCGCTTGATGTTTAAACTTTGAAATGAATTCCCTTGTTTTCCAGGTGGGTGCTTGCAACTTAAACTCGAAATGAATTCCCTTGTTTTCTAGGTGGGAGCCTGATGCTTAAACTTGGAATGAGTACCCTTGTTTTTCAGGTGGGCACCTGCAGCTTAAACTTGAAATGAATTTCCTTGTTCTCCAGGTGGGTGCCTGACGTTTAAACTTTGAGATGAATTCCCTTGTTTTCTAGGTGGGCGCCTGCAACTTAAACTTGAAATGAATTCCCTTGTTCTCTAGGTGGGCATCTGCAACTTAAACTTTGAGATAATTTCCCTTGTTTTCCAGGTGGGCGCCTGCGACTTAATCTTGAAATGAATTCATTTGTTCTCCAGGTGGGCGCCTGATATTTAAACTTGAGATGAATTCCCTTGTTTACCAGGTGGGCGCCTGCAACTTAAACTTGAAATGAATTCTCTTATTCTCCAGGCGGGTGTCTGCAACTTAACTTTGAGATGAATTCCCTTGTTTTCCATGGCCTCCTCCAACTTAAACTTGAAATGAATTCCCTTATTCTCCAGGTGGGCTCCTGATGCCTAAAATTGAAATGGATCCCCTTATTCTCCAGGTGGGCGCCTGCCATTACAACAAAACAGACAAAACAAAAGAAACTTTTCTTCCCCATTTTGGTACTGGGAACAACTGTGAGTGTTAATCGAATCATGTTATCCAAAAGAGCTCTAAGAATTTAAAAGCTAAATCCTATTATCCAGGAGGGACCTGAAAGCTAAAATTAATTCTCATTTTAGGAGTAAAAACTTGAAAGCTAAATTTTATTTCATAAAGGTAAAACTTACGCTAAATCCCATTATCTATGTTTGACCTTCTTATCGAACCTCAACCACAGAACTCTGAATGACCCGAGTGCCTCACACTCATCCTGATGTTTTACATTTTGTCCTTCCAATTTGAACCTCTATATTTCCTCAAAGTTCACAAAACCACTTGACCACTTAAACTACCACTAACACCTTATTTCTCATTTTGCATCATGCTATTTCTGGTATACTTTGGCCGCACTTTGCTTCGTGCAATTGAAAGTTGGTAATAAGCTTTGAAATTCTTTCTTGCTTGCTTAACAAGGCTAACATTGGAAAAGACTTAGAGAAGTAGACCCAAAAGAAAATGAAATGAAGTGACTTCGAGAATTAGGAATAAAGAAGAAAATTTGAAACAAGATGACTGTTTGAGGAAGAAAGGGAAAATAGACTTATCTGAGTAAAGTAGCTGGCACCAATCATCATGACATGCATTTCAAATTAATCAGCCCAGACCGTTCACCTAATCTAATTTCATTTTGTGCCCCGTCTTCATACTTCGAAACCAGGATTTTCCATAATCCAATCTCTCTGCAAAGTCACAAGCCTCATTCGGCTTGTAGTGCCCTGACAGGTTTTCACCAACAAACCTCTGTCATTTGTTTATATCTCAACTCACTGTCGCCTTACGGTGCCCGTGAGGGTTTTCACCAATAAGACTCTCATTTTAGTTTCCTCTCAGCTTTCTATCGCCTTACGGTGCCCGTGAGGGTTTTCACCAATAAGACTCTCTCATTTATTCATTTTTCCTTGTGTACAATGGAGTGTTGGCAATGATGTGAATCATACCTCTATCTCGCTTGACTTGGAATTCCTCAATGATTGATCGGAAGGTCTTTCTTTGGACCGTAATGTAGGCTTTTGAATAGGGTTAGAAAGAAAAGGCGGCGTGCAGGCTCAAAATAGCTTAAAATGAAAGGGTTCAGAATTACAACTTTTGGAATCAGATCTTTTACAAAACCACAACTTCTGCCCCCGTTTCTTTGAGTTTGGGGAATTTTGTATTCTTATTTTTATGGGACCGAGTCGTGAGGCTGCCTACGTATCCTTAAAAGGAATCAGGTCAAACGTAGTTCAAGACATAGAAATTGCTTTGTTTTTGTTACTTTTCTCTTTTTCTTTTCATTCTTTTGCTTTACTTTTTTTCATTTTTCTCTTTCTCTTTTTCTCTTCTCTTTTTCCTCTTTTCTCTTTTTATTTATTTATATTTTCTGTATTTGTATTTCTAAACTCTGCTTCTGATTCCAAAAGAGGGGTATGAAAGAAAATAAATAAGGCTCAAAAGGGGTAACAAAGGATAAAGTGTTTAGATAGAAGAATAAAATGCCTTTATCATTCCAATCTTCAAAACATGGCAAGTACAAACAACACAATTAGACAAACCAAAGAAATCATACATAATATCTTTTGACTGCATTAGAATTGATAGCCATATCTACACATTTGCCTTCTATATCTGTTAAATACAAAGAACCATTAGACAACACTCTTGTTACAACGAATGACCCCTGCTAATTTAGGGCAAACTTGCCTTTAACTTCAGCCTGATGTGGAAGGATGCGTTTCAATACTTGCTAACCCACTCCAAATTTTCGGGGACGCACCTTTTTATTGTATTCTTTTGCCATTCTCTTTTGATAAAAGTGACCATGACACACTGTCGCCAGTCTTTTCTCATCGATCAGACTTAACTGCTCCAAATAGGTTTTGACCCAATCATCGTCATCAATTTTAGCTTCAGCAACAATCCGAAGGGATAAAATTTCAACTTCCGCGGGTATAACTGCTTCAGTCCATATACCAACAAATAAGGAGTTGCACCTACTGAAGTGCAAATAGTAGTGCGATAACCTAGCAAAGCAAAAGACAACTTTTCATGCCATTGCCTAGAACCTTGTACCAACTTTCGAAGTATCTTCTTTATGTTCTTGTTAGCTGCCCCAACAACTCCATTTGCCTTGGGGCGATACAGAGTGGAATTTCGATGCATAATCTTGAACTATTGGCATACTTTTTTCGTCAAATGGCTATTAAGATTAGCACCATTGTCCGTGATGCATACCTTGGGGATTCCGAATCGGAAAATGAGGTTTGAATGGACAAAATCGACCACTTCCTTCTTGGTCACAGATTTGAAAGTCATAGCTTCAACCTACTTAGTGAAATAATCGATGGCCACCAGAATAAAACTGTGCCCATTTCACGCTGCTGGCTCAATTGGCCCAATGATATCCATGCCCCAAGCAACAAAGGGCCAAGGTGCGGACATTGTATGCCACTCAGATGGCGGAGAATGAATCAAATCACCGTGTACCTGTCATTGATAACACTTGCGCACAAAGCTGATGCAATCTCGTTCCATGGTGAGCCAATAATACCCTGCTTGAAGAATTTTCTTTGCCAAAACATATCCACTTATATTCGGCCCGAAAGCTCTAGAATGCACTTCAGTCATGATAGTCATTGCTTGTTTATCATCTATGATCCTCAGCAGTCCAAGATCTGGAGTTCTCTTGCATAGAATTCCCCCGTTCAAGAAATATCCACTGGTCAAACGTCGAATTGTTCTCTTTTGATCACCTATGGCCTGTATCGGATACACCCCCATCTTGATGTATTCTCAGATATCATGGAACCACGATTCACCATCAAGTTCCTCCTCAACCACATTACAGTAGGCATGCTGATCACGAACATGAATATGCAGAGGGTCAACATAAGCCTTGTCTGGATGATGTAACATTGACGCCAAGGTAGCCAAGGTATCGACAACCTCATTATGGATCCTAGGAATATGCTTGAACTCCACTAATCTGAACTATTGACAAAGATCATGCAAACATTGTCGGTACAGTATGAGCATTAAATCCCGAGTCTCCCATTCTCCCTGAATCTGGTGAACCATAATATCCGAATCTCCCAAGACCAAGACTTCCTGGACTCCCATGTATACAGCTAACCTCAAACCCAAAATGCATGCCTCGTACTCAACTATGTTGTTAGTACAATAGAAATGAAGTTGGGCCATAACAGGGTAGTGATACCCTATTTCAGAAATGAGCACAACCCCTATTCCGACACTTTGCATATTAGCGGCTCCATCAAAGAAAAGTTTCCATCCTGGCTTTTCATCCTGCTCCAACTTGTCAATATGCATCACCTCTTCATCAGGAAAATAAGTCCTCAATGGCTCATACTCTTCATCCACCGGGTTCTCGGCCAAGTGATCGGCCAATGATTTGGCTTTCATCGCGGTTCGAGTCACATAGATGATGTCAAACTCTGTGAGCAAAATCTGCCACTTTGCAAGTCTTCCTGTGGGCATAGGCTTCTAAAAGATATACTTTAGGGGATCCAGGCGAGAAATGAGGTAAGTAGTGTAGGACGACAGATAATGCTTCAACTGTTTTGCCACCCAAGTCAGGGCACAATATGTTCTTTCAAGGGGAGTATACTTAACCTCATAGGGTGTGAACTTCTTGCTGAGATAATAGATGGCTTGCTCCTTCCTGCCAGTGATGTCATGTTCACCTAACACACAGCCGAATGAATTATCTAGGACTGTCAAATAGAGAATTAAAGGTCTCCCAGGTTCCGGCGGGACAAACATAGGTGGGTTTGACAGGTACCTCTTGATCTTATCAAATGCCTCCTGGCACTTGTCAGTCCATTTGACCATAACATCCTTCTTCAGAAACTTAAAGATGGGCTCACAAGTTGTCGTGAGTTGAGCAATAAACTTGCTGATGTAGTTTAAACGCCCGAGCAAACTCATTACCTCAGTCTTATTCCTTGGCGGAGGCAATTCTTGGATAACTTTGATCTTTTATGGATCCAACTCAATGCCTCTCTGACTGACTATGAACCCCAACAGTTTCCCAGACGGAACACCAAATGCACACTTTGCAGTGCTGAGCTTAAGATTATACCTGTGGAGCCTCTGGAAAAACTTCCTCAAGTCTCCGATATGGTCAGACCACTGCTTTGACTTATGATCACATCATCTACATAAAACTCAATCTCCTTATGTATCATGTCATGAAACACAGTAGTCATTGCCCTCTTGTAAGTTGCCCCAGTGTTTTTCAAATCAAATGGCATTACCCGGTAGCAATACGTTCCCCATGGCGTGATGAACGCTGTCTTTTCTGCATTTTCCTCATCCATCAAGATCTGGTGGTACCCCGCATAGCAATCCACAAAAGACCCGATCTCATGCTTGGCACAGTTGTCAATCAAAATGTGGATATTTGGAAATGAAAAATTATCCTTTGGACTTGCTTTGTTGAGATCGCAGTAGTCAACACACACCCTGGTCTTACCATCATTCTTTGGTACTGGCACAACATTAGCTAACCAAGTGGGGTATCGCTTGACTCAAATGACCTTTGCATCCAACTTTTTTGTGATTTCTTCCTTGATCTTCACACTCATGTCAGTCTTGAACTTCCTTAACTTCTGCTTGACGGGAGGGAATGTCGGATCAATTGGCAATTTGTGAACTACCAAGTTAGTACTAAAACCCAGCATGTCGTCATATGACCATGCAAAAATATCTTTATATTCAAACAGTGCTTTGATTATTTCTTCGTTAATTTGTAGTTCCAAGTGTACACTTATCTTGGTTTCCCTGATATTATCTAGATCCCTTAAATTTATTGCTTCAGTTTCATTCAAATTAGGCTTGAGTTTCTCTTCAAAGTGATTTAGTTCTTTACTAATTTCTTCTAATGCCTCCTCTTCATCATATTTTGTTTCATCATCACACTCTATTTCTTGGATTATTATTTCAGAGTTAGATTGGCTTTTAAGACTTGGCCGAAGATTCCTCATGCATGTCATGTCATTGAAACCAACATAAAAAGAACTGTACAAAGAAAGACAAAAATGACACTATCAGGAGTAATGGAAATAGGGAGATTGCATTTCATTGAAAATAAAGGATAGAAGGGTTTGTACATCAAAACAACCGAAAAATAAAAATCTGGATTACAACCTTGGAATAATCCAGATAACACAAAGAAAAACAAAGCAAACTACCAAAACTCCTTCCGAGTAGGGAGATTAGTAGCATTCCAATTGTTAAGCTTCACTTTTGGCCCAATAAACTGCATGTCTGCTTTGTTAGAACCTTCCCTAATTTCTACCATGTTCACCTTATCAAATAGACTCTGGAACCTTTCAATCAACTCTTCATCAAAGTCAACCACAGGCTTTGGAACTGCTGACACCGGACGTTTCACGACCCCTGACTTAACGAAAGACCTAGAGAGGTGTGGGTTAAGCTTAGGGAGAGACCATGCCTTCCTTTTCAACTTTTTAGCCTTCTTCACATCATCCCCTGTGGGCTTGAACCCCATACCAAATGTACCCAGTTTTTCACGTAGAGACACTAGCTGCACGATACCTTGCTAAGATGCGCCCAGACCCTTGCCCGGCACAAAACCATTCTTTAACATTTCATTTGCTACCATGACGGTCGTAGAAGCTAGCTTTGGACCTGGAATATATTGCCCTTCCGGAACCTTCTGTACCGACACTGTTTCGGAAACTTGGTAAACCCAAGGCCCTCTATCATCTTCAGCCTCAATAAATGGGAGGGATTTATCATTGTAAGAACATAAGTTCTCATCACCATGCACAACGATTTACTGTCTGTCCCACTCGAACTTTATCATCTGGTGCAAAGAAGACGGGACTGCTTTGGCAACATGTATATAGCAAATTGTAAGAGACAGCCACATCCAGTACCTGAAACTCCATGGTAAATTCAACTGGTCCTATTGTTAGTTCGAACACGATATCACCAACAGAATCTTTTCCCCCTCCGTCAAAACCTCGGTCACATATACTATTTTTGTGGATCCTTTCAGCATCAATTTTAAACTTTTGCAAAGTGGAGAGAGGGAAAATGTTCGCACTGGAGCCATTGTCAACCAGCACCCTCGTGACCACAAAATCATCGCATTTCACTGTAAGATAGATAACCCGATTGTGTTCCATACCCTCCAAAGGCAACTCATCATCCAAGAAGGTGATCCTGTTCGCCTCGAATATATTGTTGGCAGTCTTCTCCAAATGGTTCACTGTGTTCTTATCAGGGACATGAGCCTCATTCAAAATCTTCATGAGGGCCCGGCGGTGCTCGTTTGAGTGTATCAACAATGACAGAAGAGAAATCTGAGAGGGTGTCTTCCTCAGCTGTTCCACGATGGAGTAATCCTACACCTTCATTTTTCTCAAGCATTCTTCTACCTCCTCCTCGGTGACTGGTTTCTTCACCGGGATTGGATTAATTTTAACTGGCTTGGCTTTCCTTAATTCCTCTAGGGCAAAGCATCTCCCCGAACGAGTCAACCCCTGGGTTTCATTAACTTCCTCTTCCACTTCTTTCCCTTTATAAATTACTATCACTCGCTTGTAATTCCATGGAACAACCTTGGTGTCATCTATCGGCAGCTAGGTCACATGTTTAATAATAACAAGGGCAATGCGAGCCCCTTCCATGATAATGACAGGCTTACTTGCTACCCCGATACGACCACTTTCGGCTTTCCTTGATTTGTTTCAACATTATCTAGGAACCCCTTCGCGACTACCACAAGCGGCTTATCATTGGGCGTGCTTAGCTTGTCTGTCAGTCCTTTAGCTATCGAAGATGTTTCCTTTGTAACAATTGGAGTTTGGACTGACTTACTTTCACTGACATGGATCATCATAACAGACTTTGAAGGTTTCTTGGGCTCCCCATCCTTATGCACTATCTCAATCATGTGCATTTTGGCATGGGCTGACAAAGGATTTTGATTGATATTTGGTGCTTCCAGGCTCTGGACCACAATGTGGTTTGTATCAATAAGCTCCTAGACGACACTCTTCAAATGCCAACTCTTTTCTGTGTCGTGCCTCGGAGCATCAGAACAATATGCACATCTGAGGGAATAATCTAGGTTTTTCGGAGGGGGATTTGGCAATTTCGATGCAATCGGACTTAGAACGTCCAATTGCCTCAACCTCTAGAACAGACTGGCGTAAGACTCTCTAAGCGGAGTGAAAGTTTGTTTCCGCTGTTGCCTTTACCTTTTGTACTCCAACCTGGGTCAAAAGCTGGGCCCAGTAGGGTTTCAGTATGTTTGTAAAGGTGGGTAAGGGTTTTGTAGAGCTGGGGCATGCCATTGCGGGTAAGGAGGGGGTTGAGCATATGACTGTGCATGGTGGACATGGTATTGAGGTGACTTGACTGAATACTGAGGGTCTGGTGGTGGGAAGTAGTGTTGGGGTGGATTATGGAGTATGGGTGCAGGTTTGAGGCTGGGGTCGAGGCTGGGTGTAATGATGAGGTGAGCCCCTTGGGCCATGCCATGATCTTGAGACGACTATAGCAACATCTTCTTTCTTCTTTTCCCTAACACGCCCCCGGTGCCATTCTGGATCACTTGTGTAGTTGCTTTGATGCAGAGTAACTCATGATCTTGCTTGATTTGAGTCCTTCCTCTACCATTCCTCCCATTTTTACCAGTTAATTGAAAGACTTATCTATGGCCGATATCAGATGACCAAAGTAAGTAGGCTCCAAGGCCTGAAGAAAGTACTCTACCATTTCATCTTCCTGCATTAGAGGGTTGACTCGTGCTGCCTGTTTTCTCCAACGGAAACCATACTCCCTGAAACTCTTACTGGGCTTTTTCTCTCTCTTAGTCAAGGACAAGCGATATGGGACAATCTCTACATTGTACTGGAAATGCCGAGCAAAGCCTGGGCTAGATCATCCCATGTGTACCACCTGCTATTGTCGTGGCTGTTGTACCACTCCAATGTTGCACCACTCAGACTTTGGCTAAAATATGCCATTAACAGCTCATCTTTCCCACTAGCTCCCCTCATTTTGCTGCAAAATCCTCTCAAATGAGTCACAGGGTCTCCATGCCCGTCATACAAGTCGAACTTGGGCATTTTGAATCGGACAAGTAGCTGGACATCAAGAAACAAGCACAGATCCTTATAATTCACGCGCACTTAGCCTCCTAACACTTGCATATTTTTCAGCGACTGCTCCAAGATTTTTACCTTCCTAAATATCTCCTGTTGTTCCGTGTTTTTGGGTGGCTTCTCAGTTTTGACGGGAAGTTCAGAGTGAAGAGTGTCTGAGTAGTGATCTGGGGCTTTGAAAGTGGGATCTAGGGCATAGTACTAGTTATCTTGGGCTTGGAATACCAGTTCACTGGAAGATCGATGGAGTGTAGCCGGTGAAGGTGCTACGAAGACATGGTTAGCTGGCGGAGCGGGGTATATGGTTGCTTTGGCTAGTGGAGCTTGGATGGTTTGGGAAGTGGTGCCATGATATCGGTGGTAAGGGGTGAAACTTAGTGCATGTTGAGGGGATAAATCAACAGTGGGGGGCTTTTGAGATTGAGCCAGTGGTGGGATGAAAGCAGGGTTGATGGGGTATGATGGTGGAGGATGCCCTTTCATCCATGCCTAGTACATTTCAGCCATTTGGTGCTTCAGCTTATGTAACTCTTCTTTCAAACCAGGCTTAGATCCCTCCTCCTCTCTTGGCGGGTCAATAACACTCGCATCCAATTCTTTGCCAGCCATGATTGCCTTGTGTTTAGAGCTAGTATTGTATGGGTGGGTTGCTAGAATGCCAAACAAACTAACCACCTTCATGTTCTCAATAACAACAAAAAACTTGTTAGTGTTTTAGATTTTAACATATAGGCAACAACACGTTTGGGATGCAATGCTCCTGAACAATTGAAAGGTTCTACTATGTAATTAAATGATTGCATGTTTCATCCCGGATTTTAACTAACTCTTTTCACTTTGCACTTTCTCTTCTCTCTTTTTCTTTTCTTTTCCACTCCTTTCTTTCTTTAGTCACTACTAATTTTCCCACTTGGTTCTTGTCGCACCCCTTTATTTTGCCATTCTTTCTTTGCACTCCATTTTTTTTCTTTTCATTTTAGGTTATGATCAAATCCTATGGGGATTGCCTATGTATCATGATGCAACATTAATTAGATCATTACGAAGTTCAGGGGATAGATGCAAAATAAAAGAAAGAAATATTTTTAAGGTTTTCAAATTTTCATTAAATAAAAACATTCTAATTTTCCTCTATTACAACGACTGCGTCCTATAGACTCAAGCACTAAAAAACAAAAACAGACTCAAACTAGACAAACAGACTCTAAAAGAAACTGAAATACATACTCAAAAATAAAATCAAGAATACATCAGTGCCTCCAATACTGCTCTAGGGGCCCGCAAGACATCAGTCGGTCTCACCACGGGCCTACATGCCATATCTTCTTGGAGGCAATATAGGTCGTCCATTATCTGACGGACAAAAATCACAACTGCAGAGAAGAACATGGGCCTAGTCATGTCCTCACATGCGTAGCACTTCATCACAATATAGTCAGCAATCCTTCTAATCCTCTCCCTGATGACGCCCTTCTACTATAGCAGACGTCCAATCTGTTGAGATCTGGCCTCCAAAACTTGTATGGCCATATGATTTTGCTCTTGCAATTGTTGCAGGTCCTCTTCTAATTGAGACATCAGGGCATAACAATGTTCTCTTTCTTCTTTGAAGTTCTTTGCCTGCTTTATCATTTCGCTCTCAAGAGAATTGATCTTTCTCTTCATACCCATGATTACTTTGTTGTACTTATCCTTCAACTGTCGAACGAAACTTTCCCGTTCCTCCATATTCTTGGCTAACTTTGCTCGGGCCTTTGCTAGTTCATCTTTAGTCATTTCCAAATCAGATCCATAGTCACATACCTTTCGCCTGAGGCTATTTATAAGTTTCTCATCTTTTCCACTTCTGGCAGGGTTCTCAGCTTCTATTTTCATCTTCTGGATTTGGGATCGGAGGGCTTCATTTTCTTGGGCCAACCTTCTCCTTTCACCTTCATCTTCTTGCGACTGGAGATCATTATTGAATTCGACGTTTCTCAATTTTTCTTCCAGGGTCTGAATGGTGACTTGATATTTTTTCTCCTTTTCTCCTCAGGCCAATCGGACTTTATCATCAAAAGCCTGAACATGAGGTCTCTTGGCGAGCCTCTCGGGCTCAGGCTCGGGCTCTAGCTCATTATTTGCACAAGACCTTCTCTCAAACCACACAGTATAATCTAGATCCAATTCCCCTCTAACAAGATCTGGTACCTGGGTGTCATTTTTCAAATATCGGCAACCATTCCAATCTTGTTGGACTAAAGCCTCGGGTAATGTTGCTTCTGGGTGTAGCTCAATGACTTGGGTACTCAAATCTGCATCTTCGGGTACCACTTGATATCTTCCCAGCTGCCTTAAGACTCTTTGCAGTGCGTATGGTTGGACACTTCTTAGACCCATCAACATTAGGTAGCCTTTTGTAGCCGTCATGTGTATGAATTCCGTCACCAGAAGCCATCCAAGAGTCTATTCAATCTGACTTGCTTTTAGAGTTCTTAAGTGGGAGACACATGCTTCAAACCCTTTTGGAGAATTGTAGCCTTTCACCCTTTCTTCATAACTCTTGATGAAGTTGTCCTTGCTCGAGCCATAACTCATGAATTTGGGGTGATGGAGGAGATGCTCGATCAACCACGTTTGCTGAAGAAAGTTACAACCTTCAAAGAATTGAGCCCCGGACTTACACAATATTAATGCTCGATAAATGTCTGCTAGCACCAAAGGAGTAAGTGTATGATCTTTTTTAGTAATGAGGATTTGTGCAATTCTGGCCATGTGGATATCTATCGTCCATTATGCATTCGAAAAGACTATAGTTCCCAAAAACGCCACTAGAAAAGCGAACCGACGATGAATTTGCCATATGCTCTTATCTTGTTTGTTGTTTAATCCCTTCTCGTGCGTTTCAAAACCAGCTGAGAGCCCAAACCTGAAATACAAGAAGTAGAAGGAACAACATCCTCTGTTTACATGGGCCTTCTTCATCTGCTTACTAATACTCAGGAGATCAAAGAACTTGTGCACAGAGGGAGCCCTTGGGAATATAAGTTGCTGTTTCCTCAAGTCCCGGTCAAAGTAAATATATCCAGCTATTTCCTCCAAAGTAGGGGCGTGCTCAAAATCCGAGAAACAGAAAACGTTGTGGACATGATCCCAAAAAGTTACCAAAGCCTTGATTAGATCCTCACACTGTTTGATTTCCATAATGTTTATAAGGGCACCCAACTAATCTTTTACCCAATCCCGACCATTTTCATCTAGATCATTGTTTACCGTGAAAATTGTAATAACAATTAAATTTGATTATCAGACTCTAAAAATACGTGATCTATTTTTATGCTAGTTTGATAAGCAGTTGATGCTATGTATATGAGACTTAGAAACGAAATAAGAGTTAAGGATATGGTAATAATAAAACCGTTAGGCCAATTATCGGGGCCTCGAGCTTGTCAATTCGGGGCCTCGAGGTCGATTCCAGAGCCCGACTGTAAGTTATCAAAGGCAGTCGAAGGGTTGCTAACAGTTATACAAAAATTAACGGAGGCTCTTTATGGCCAATGGTGAGCAATAAATGATGAACAAATATGAAGATAATAAATGAAAACAATAATATCAAGAGAGTATTTAAGGCATCAAATAGAATGTTCTTATATATTTCGTGTAGAGCGACTGAAGTAACAGACCTTCACAGTATGACAAGGGTCCCCTTTATATAAGAGGGGAATCCCAACATAGTACAAAATACATAAATTACAAAGATAAAGGGATGAGACAGCTAGATGACACCCTGATCCAGGGCTAGGATAGTCCTCTAGGCTCTGTCAGTCCTAGCCGTGTACCTTGGGAACTCCCCACTCCTACCATAGCTATGTTCGACATTATCCCAAGGTCGGGCGTCACGAATCTTGAAGGGGAAATTCGACCGTAGCCTTGAAGCCTCGATAACGAGAAATCAGACCGATTTCACCGTAAATAGATAGTTTCCACATTTCTTAGAGAAAAAGTGATAAGAAATGACCTTGAACCTTTGTCCCCTCCGATATTCTTGCAATTATAGCAGTCACAAGGTGCCAAAAGTTGATGTACGCGCAGTCCTCGAAGGCCTCCGCATTAATTATGGCAGTTAGCTACCCCTTGGCCTTCTTTAATACGCACACGGGGTTTCTATAAATATTCCCCTCCTTGTTCTTCCCAACTTATTACATTTCCAAAACCCAAAAAGGTTCTTTCTTCCTTTACCCTTATTCTTTCCTAGGAACGCGACTCCCCTTTCTCTCCCGGAATTTTCTAGCAATGGCGAAAACTTCCGCCTCTATTTCCCAGGAAAATGTGGCCTCATCCTCTTCTCTTTTATCTCAAGGTGAAGTGACAATGCCTCCTCAAGCTGAGGAATGCATTCCAGGATCTTTCACGATGACTTCTGATTTCAAGGTCGAGAGGCCTTTTTCGAAGCCGGGGCGAAGTGAGCCTGTGACTCAGTATATTAGCTCGATAACAGACGTCGGAAGAGTGAAAGCTAATTGTCGCTGGGGTGATGCGGTGCTTGTGGAGATGCCTTCTTAGGAGGAGTATATTACGACTCACAAAATAGGTTTCCTCAGTGTGTACACTTATCCGTGTACTCTAGGGACGGTGGGGGCCATCCTCACCCCCGATCAACCCCGTGATTCTCGACTTTTGCAAACGATGCCAAGTGACCCTTAGCCAAATTCATCCTTTATTCTGGTGTGTTGTTTACATGATAAGGCACTATGTGAACATGATCGGGGAGGCGCCCTTCACCCTTGATCATCTGATCAAGATGTACAACCCCCGTCTCTTCCGTGGGGGCCTAATCAAACTCCACTGCAGAGCACTGAGGGCCCTTTTTTCCTGCATCGAGTAGCCCAAGAATGGAGGATAGATAACCTACTTTGTCCGAGTAAGGACTTCTGGCCTGATCCTGGGGGAAAAGATGCTGTTTCCTGAGAGGTGGAATGTGGAACGTAAGTAGACACATTATTATCGTTCCCTCACTTCTCTTTGAATATGCTCTTCCACGCACTTAACTTTTCTTGCTAAGGTAGCCTTAGTAATTTACCCTGGTGCAGTCCCAGACCTCCCGGGTTGGGTCGTCCGCCTGGACTCGATTTTCCCGTGTGTTGAGCGAGTGTGGCATGATTTATCCCAGGCCCGGTGGGAATCTAAAGATCATAGTGAGCCTCTACCCTTGCTGTAGTCATCCTTTTCGACTTAAATTGCTACTGGCAGTGCTCTCGTTCCCTGTGCTTACCTCCTGCATTTGTGTAGGTCTGGGGTAAGTCTCCCTGATGAAGGGAGCATTACCCGGCGGGAGGATGATTTGGTACCCGATGAAGGGAAGAAGAGACAAAGGGATCCCTTGGAAGGGCCTTCTGAATCTAAGAAGATTAAGGCAGAAAAAGCTAAGGCCGACCCGACAGCTCTAACCCCGAAAACGATAGGAAACCCTTGAGTTGAGGTTGAGGAGGAAAATAGCTTCTCGATAGTGCCCGAGGCAGGGATAAATCTGGCCGATCCTGGGATCGTGGAGATTGTGGCTTCCAAACCAGAGACTGATGTCATTATGGTCCCACTCTGTGGAGGAGAAACAACTGAGGGAGTATCGGGTTCTGGCCCCGAGCTTGTCGGTGGTCAGAGTTCCCCTCGATCTGGGGTGCCTTTGTCGGGTGGTTCGGAGGGTCTAGTTATGGGAACCTGAATGGACAAGGGATGATCCTGACAAACCTTGCCAGTGCCGTGGTCGTGATTGATTATCCTCAGGAATGACCCTACCTTCTAAAGGAGTGCAACATGCCCCATACGAAGAATCTTACGATGCGGGGATGCCTGTCAAAGGCAGAAATGTGCTCAAAAGGCTTCCAGCTGTTCCCGAAGGAGTCCATAAGATTGATGCTTCACTCATCTTTGGTGAGATGAGCAGACTTTGCGAGCAAATAATCTTTACGAGACCTTGTTGTGGCTCTGGCCTCGGCTGCCTTGACTTTGTCTCTCTAACTTGTCTTTTTTCGTGGCTTCAGGACAAAGAGCTTTATAATCAGACTTTCACCCGGTATCAGGTCGAGGTGACCCGTCTCGAGCGTGAGAAGGCTCTCTTTACTGAACAGGTTATCTAGTCCCCATTTGCCATTATCTGAATGTTTTGCCAGATCCCAGTGTTTTAACGTCTTAGATCTGATTTGTGCAGTTTGAGAGGGAAGGTGCCCTGCTGAGGGAGGAGCTTCGGGCCAGGGACTCCGAAGTCTCTGAACTCAAACGGCGTGAGAGAGAGAGATAACTTTCGAGAGGGATGCCCTTCAGGATATGGTGACCTTAGTTGGGCGTCAGCTTAGTGAGGCGAGGGAGGATAGTAACAAGTACAGAGGTCTTCATTTTGAGTTGGAGGTTGCATTATCCAGGATCAAAACCGAAGCCGAGACACTTATATCTTTGCATGGAGAGGATGCTATTGTGACAAGCGCTCAAGCCAGAGGGTTCCCAAGGGGGCTGAGCCGAGATTGACTCAGGCAGTAAAGTGTGATCAATTAGAATCTCGGGGGTAGACTTTTGGGGACATACATATGGGAGATATCATTTTGCCTACCGAGTTTGAGAGAGTGGAGACCCTAGAGAGAGAGATGCTGCCTTGCCTGCTTTTGGAGGTGCGCTGAGTAGTGGCTCAGGAGGTGATAAAAATGAAGGTGGAGCCCTCGGAGGGGAATAGGCCGTCGAAGAGGGGCCGTTGAAGGACCCGTAGTTGCCGGGTGCAACCTTTATCGAAGATGTAGGTTCGATGGTAGATTAGGATTCTATCCAGTTCTCTCTTTATGAGGGTTTTTTCAAGAATTATAAATATCCCCTGGAGGTTATAAGAAGACTTTTTATTTCCTATTTCTTCCTTCCTTTTTGTTTTTCGGAAACACTATCTGATGTACTTTGACTTTCGACCCAAGGTCCTGAACTTCGGGTTAGACCCTCGAGCTTTGCTATTATCGAGCGACTTGGATTTTATGTATCTGGTCGGTACGACCTTTGATCTTAGCACTGGTGGCAGTGACACATATGCACTGGGTCGGTTCCCCCTTTTAGAGTAAGCTGGCATTTGAGCTCTTGTGCTTTTGTTTTTAGGCATTTTTATTAGATTGAGCTCAGTCTCCGAGTCGGATCTTGACTCGAGTTCATCTGACCCTCAAGTTTTTAGAATTTTGAGCTGGCCCTTAGGCTCTTAAGCATTGGGTTGGAGCGGCCTTTTATGCAGGCTGGCGACAATGGCTCTTTCACCTTGGGTCGAAGCGACCTTTTATATGTGTGGACCCGAGGCTCATTAGGCTGGTGACAATGGTTCTTACGCTTCGCTCTTAGGCATACTTAGTTAACTATTTTAGGTTCAGTTTCCGAGTCGGGTTTCGACTCGAGCTCATTCGACCCTCAAGTTTTGTATTTATGTGGGTTGGTGAAAGTGGCTCTTACGCCTTGGGTCGAAGCGACCTTTTATATGTGTGGCCTTGAGGCTCATTAGGCTGGCGACAATGGATCTTACGCTTTGCTCTTAGGCATATTTAGTTAACTATTTTGGGTTCAGTCTCCGAGTCAGGTTTCGACTTGAGCTCATTCGACCCTCAAGTTTTGTATTTGTGCGGGCTAGCAATAGTGGCTCTTATGCCTTGGGTCGAAGTGACCTTTTATATGTGTGGCCCTAAGGCTCATTAGGCTGTCGACAATGGCTCTTACGCTTTTGGTCGATGCGACCCTTTATGTGGGCTTAATTTTTCCCTTGATAAGGATTTTGGAATAGTGTTTGCCTGACTCTTCGACGGCTTAATAAAAAACCTTGATCGTAAGTCGTTATATGGCGATGATCGAGCACCTCAAGAGGTTTGTCTCGGAGGCTGAGTATCTCGAAGCTGATGTTTAGGAGCTGACGTGGTCGAGGCTCTTTTGCCTATATCGAGGGTAGCCTGTTTAACCGGTTCTTTTCGAAGTAGATTCGAAGTAATGGAAGGCTTGTGATTTTGCAGCGACGGTCGGGCGTCCCCGAGTCGCATTAGTTTGGCTCGTACAGCCGTGTGACCGGAGTCATTTGTGTTTGGCCGGAGCCTTTGAGTCCCGAGTGAAGTAGTTTCGGCATCTATATTGAGGGTATGCCTTTTTAGGGGTCATACAAGTTCGATATATAGCCAAAACTTTGAGATCCAGTTTATGCCTTTTAATAAGGTCTTACAAGTTTTACATGCCTTTGAGATCTTATAGTTTTACACGCCTTTGAGGTCTTACAGTTTTGGATACTTGTTACAAGTATTGTTCATGCCTTGCTTAAGGTCTTACAGATATAGTTGCTGCCTTATGTAGGTCTTACGACATTGAATCTTCCCGTTCGGGGTCTTATGGCCTCGGGTTTTAATAAGTCGATGGAGGTGGCGCTTGACAGTAGTCCCCGAGTTGTCGAGGGTTTCTTGACTCGGGAGCCATTATTTGCAAACTTGGTATTGCCTCATTGAGGTCTTATGATTTTGGCGATTCCAACCTTGAGATCATGCAATTTTTGAGATTTTGGCGTCAGTCTCCGAGTGTTCGTGACACCTTCGGTTGATGTTTTATGATCATGATGTTGCCTCGTTGAGGGCTTAAGAGCTTGGAGTTTTTATTCAAGGGTCATTCAGGTGCCAAATTTTTGATGCCAGTCTCCGAGTGTTCGGGACTTTTTTGACAGAGGAGTCCTCTTTGCTTAAACGTCGAGTTTCTTTTGAAGCGTGAAATGCTTTGATGAAAAGTGTTCTTCGATTACCTGGTACAAGTACACATATTTTTGCCGTTAAAAGCTTGGTTGTTCTATATGGGCATAGTTTGATCGACCGTTTGGCCTGGTACATCACTTTCCTATTGAGGTCCCATTTGGGGTGTCTTGGCTTTCCCGAGTAGGTGACCTTCTGGGGGAGGCCCCCCAGTATTCGAGGTGGATTGTAAAAGAAATCTCGAATACTTGTTGAGTCTCCTTTAGGTGCCGTGTGGCCGTTGTATCGTTAAAAACCTTGCCGGTAAAACCCTTCTAGGGACAAAATTTGGTCGAAGGAAAAGAGTGCAACGGGTGACCGAGGATGTTCTCGAAGTTTTCCACCAGATTCCCTAGCAATAATATCGTTTTAGCATTGATATGTTCCAGTTGCTTGGAAGTTGTTCGCCCTCTATGGTACCGAGGTTGTAAGACCCTTTGCCGACTACCAGGTACGGTCCTTTCCAATTTTGGCCTAGCTTTCCTTCATTAGGGTTTCCGGTGTTAAGGGTGACTTTCCTTAGAACCAAGTCCCCAACTCCGAAGTACCGGAGGTTTGTTCTCCTGTTATAATATATTTCAATCTTTTGCTTTTGGGTGACCATCCGGACCAGCGAGGTTTCCCATTTTTCATCTAGTAATTCGAGGGCCATTGTCATAGCCATGTTCGAGCTTTCAGTGGTGTATTGGAATCTGGTGCTTGGCTCCCCGACCTCCACTATTATCAAAGCCTCGACGCCATATACTAGAGAGAAATATGTTATCAATGTGCTTGATTTTGAAGTTGTTTGGTATGCCCACAGCACTTCGGGCAACATTTCTCTACACTTTCCGTTGGCGCTTTCCATCTTCTTTTTTAAGTTCTAGATAATGGTTTTATTTGTGGACTCGACCTGACCTTTTGCACACGGGTGATAAGGCGTCGATAGGATTCTCTTGATTTTGTGATCCTTAAGGAATTGTGTTACCTTGCTTCCGATGAACTGCCTCCCATTATCGCATGTTATCTCGGAAACAATCCGAATCGGCACATAATGTGTTCCCAGATGAAGTTAATGACTTCCTTTTCTCTTACCTTCTCGAAAGCCTGCGCTTCCACCCATTTTAAGAAATAGTCAGTCATAAATAAAATGAATTTAGCTTTACTTGGCGCCGTTGGCAGGGGCCCGATGATGCCCATCCCCCATTTCATGAATGGCCATGGAGATAAGACCGAATGTAGTTGTTCATCGGGTCGGTGAAACATATGGGCAAATCTCTGGCATTTATCGCATTTTCGGACGAATTACTTAGTATCTTTTTCCATGTTGTCCCAGTAGTAGCCTGCTCTGATTATTTTTCGGACCAAGGAGTCAGTGCTGAAGTGATTTCCACAAGTACACTCGTGAATTTCTCGAAGTACGTACTCTGTATCCCCTGGCCCTAGACATACTACAAGGGGGCCGTCAAAAGTTCTTCTGTATAGAGTCTTGTTTTCATCAAGCGAGAACCAGGATGCTTTGGTTCGCAGGGCCCTCGAATTCTTTGGATCCGTGGGCAATTTTCCGTCTTTCAGGTAATCAATATATTTATTTATCCAGTCCCATGTTAGGCTAGTGGAATTAATCTCCGTGTGACCTTCCTCGATCAATGATTTAGATAGTTGAATGACAGCCCCGGGGAGTAAGTCATCTACTTCAACAGATGATCCCAGGTTTGCGAGGGCATCAACCTCGCTATTCTTCTCTCGAGGCACATGGACAAAATTCTATTCTTTGAATCAACGTAATGCGACTTGGATCTTATCCAAATACCTCTGTATCCTGTCTTCTCGGACCTCATAGCTCCCATTCACCTAGTTCACTACCAGGAGTGAATTGCATTTGCTTTGATAGTTTTAGCTCCCAGGCTTTTGGAAAGTTATAAACCTACAATCATAACCTCATACTCGGCTTCATTGTTAGTCAATTTTGCAGTTTTTATAGATTGTCTGATTACGCCACCCGTAGGTGGCTTTAGGACTATACCGAGTCCAAAATCTCTCACATTTGTGGTGCCGTCAGTGAACAGGGTCCATACCCCGGAAGACATGTCTGATTTCAGTAAAAGTTCCTTTTCTACCTCGGGAACGAGGGAGGGCGAGAAATCGGCCACGAAGTCTGCTAGAATCTATGACTTCATGGCTGTTCGAGGTTGATACTCGATATCATACACACCGAGTTCAATGGCTAATTTGTCCAATCGAACCGATAATTCGGGTTTGTGCAATATGCTCCGGAGGGGGTATGTCATTAGAACACAAATATGATGGAATTGAAAATAGGGTTTCAATTTCGCGATGCGCTTATTAATGCAAGAGCCAATTTTTCAAGGTGTGGGTACCAAGTTTCGGCATTCCCTAGGGTCCGTCTTACATAATAAACAGTGAATTGCGTACCTTGCCCTTCTCAAACTAGCACACCGCTTACCGCTATCTCGGATACGGCCAAGTATAGATATAGTGTTTCATCCTCCTTTGGCGTGTGGAGTAGAGGTGTGCTAGTCCGATATCGCTTTAGCTCTTCTAAAGCGCGTTGGCATTCTGGAGTCCATTCGAAGTTGTTATTTTTTTTGAGTAAAGAGAAGAAATGATGGCTCCTGTCGGATGACCTGGATATGAATCTGCCCAGAGCCGCTATTCGACTTGTTAACCGTTTCATGGCCTTTACATTGTTTACCACCATGATTTCTTCGATGACCTTGATTTTATCGGGGTTAATCTCGATCCCCCTGTTTGATACCATGAATCCTAAGAATTTTCCCGAACCCACTCCAAAGGCACATTTCTCGGGGTTGAGCTTCATGTTGTAACTTCTGAGGATGTCGAATGTTTCCTGCAAATGAGCTAAATGGTCCTCTGTGCGCAGGGACGTAACTAGCATGTCGTCAATATAAAATTCCATGGATTTGCCTATTTGACTCTCAAATATTTTATTAACGAGACACTGGTATGTAGCCCCTGCATTTTTTAGTCCGAAAGGCATTACATTGTAACAGTATGTACCATACTTTGTGATGAACGAGGTCTTCTCCCTGTCTTTAGGGTTCATCTGAATTTGATTGTACCCCGAATAGGCATCGAGAAAGGTGAGGGTCTTGTGGCCAGCCGTAGCATCGATCAAATAATCGATGTTACACAATGGGAACGAATCCTTGGGACATGCCTTATTTAAGTATTTATAGTCTACCCACATTCTCAGCTTATTTCCCTTTTTGGGTACCACAACTATGCTGGCCAGCTATTCGGGGTACTTTACTTCTCTAATGGACCCTATTTTAAGGAGTTTTATTACCTCATCCTTGATGAATGCGTGTTTTATCTCGGACTGGGGTCTTCTTTTCTCCTTCACCGGTTTAAACCTGGGGTCGGCACTGAGTCAGTAGGAGGTTATTTACGGCGGGATACCTGTTATATCTAAGTGGGACCATGCGAAACAGTCGATATTGTCGATAAGAAATTAAATGATTTTTTCCCTGAATTCAGGGGTTAATCCCGTTCCTAGGTATACCTTACGACCGGGGAGGTGTTCGATCAAAATAGCTTGCTCCAGATCTTCGATTGTCGATTTCATTGCATCCGACTCTTCAAGGGCAACAAAAGTTCGAGGAGAGAGGAAATCTTCTTCGCCATCCTCAAGGGTCCGTATGCTCCTAGACACGTTCGAGGTTGGGAGCACGGGGGTCAACTCCTCCTGGTAAATCACGAACATTTCTTTTGCTGTATGTTGTTCTCCATATATGGTCATTATGCTATCCTTTGTTGAAAATTTAATCATCTAGTGCAGGGTTGACCGTACTGCCCTCATGCTATGTATCCACGGCCTACCAAGCAATGCATTATACCTTATGTCACCATTGATGACTTGAAACTTTGTGTTCCGAACCGTGCCGGACGTGTTGACTGGGAGGGTGATTTCATCTTTCGTTACTTTGCCGATCATATTGAAGCCGTGGAGGACCTGGGATGCGGGTATGATCTGGTCGAGCAACCCAAGTTGTTCTAATACCCCTGACCTGATTACGTTGGCCGAGTTGCCTGGATCCATGAGCACATGTTTAACTTGAACGTTTTTTAG
This sequence comes from Nicotiana sylvestris, assembly GCF_000393655.2. Lineage (NCBI taxonomy): Eukaryota > Viridiplantae > Streptophyta > Magnoliopsida > Solanales > Solanaceae > Nicotiana > Nicotiana sylvestris. Next base: position 117,740,252 of record NC_091062.1, on the reverse strand, counting down.
AAGAAATGAGATTACCAGCACGTCGTTGTGTGGTTTTGTCAAGGTCTCGAGATCCTCTTCACTGAACATGAGGGCATCTTCGGCCATACGATCTTAGATCGGCCCTTCTATTGCGGCAGATATTTTTGTCCGCTTGATCATGGGCCCTTGGGGAATGTCGATCCCTCCAATAATCATATGAACGACATGCCGAGGGATCTCTTTTTGTGCCCAGGTTGGAATAGACACACCATTCTCTCCCCAGTTCTCCAGGTGGTTATTTTCGTCTCTATTTACTGAGTTAGGCATTTCGACATGAAATTTGAAGATCTTGGACAAGAACAGGCGTGAAATATAACTTGTGTTATGTGAAGAAACCAACAAGAAAATAATCACTATTATTTTTAGCCCTACAGTGGGCGCCAAACTGTTTATCGTGAAAATGGTAATAACAATTAAATTTGATTGTGGGACTTTAAAAATATGTGGTCTATTTGTATGCTAGTTTGTTAAGAAGTTGATGCTATGTATGTGAGACTCAGAAACGAAATGAGAGTTAAGGATAACGCAATAATCAAACAATTAGGCCAATTGTTGGGGCCTCGAGCTTGTCGATTCAGGGCCTTGAGGTCGATTCCGGAGCCCGACTGTGAGCTATCGAAGGCAGTCAAATGGTGGCTAACAGTTATACTAAAATTAACGGAGGCTCTTTATGGCCAATGGTGAGCAATAAATGATGAACAAATATGAAGATAATAAATGAAAGCAATAATATCAATAGAGTATGTTAGAGAGCAAATAAAATGTTCTTGTATATTTCGTGTGGAGCAACTGAAGCAACAGACCTTTACAAAATGACAAGGGTACCCTTTATATAAGAGGGGAATCCAAACATAGTATAAAATACATTAATTACAAAGATAAAGGGATGGGACAACTAGATGACACCCTGATCCAGGGCTAGGATAGTCCATTAGACTCTGTCAGTCCTAGCCATGTACCTTGGGAACTCCCCACTCCTACCATAGATGTGGTCGACATTATCCCAAGGTCGGGCATTGATAACTAGGGATTATGATGCAATTTAAACTCCTTCTTGCTTCAGTTTTGATTAGAAATATGTACAAAATAGTCCCAAAGGCTCACATGTTGTACTTGATTGCAGGGTTTGGTCAACAAGGTGACAATTTATCAAAAACCAGCTCAAAAAGGAGTGAAACAGGCACAAGTACCAAGAACAAGGCCAAGCTCAGTCTAACAGGATCAGTGCGGTTCGCAAAGATGAAGTTCAGAGAGCATGCAATTTAGGATGCCAGGCAATACGACCGCAGAGTATTTTGTGCGGACCACATTGACTTCATTGCAGCCGCACTCAACTTTGTGCGGTCCTCAAAGCTCACGTTCAAAGAGGTGCTATTTTTGAGGAACCTGGCCAATGCGGCCCGCAGTCCATTTTATGCGGACTGAAATAGAAGCCACCGCGACCGCAGAGCATTTTGTGCGGTCCGCGGTGGGCAAATTCAGAGAGCAGATTATTTAGCCAAGAGCCTTAGTGCGGTCGCACTTGATTTTATGCGGTCCGCACTAGCCCCGCATAGGTATTTTTGTCCAGAATTTTTAGCCTAGTATAAATAGTTTCTTTTCCCATTTTTAGGTTATGAGTTGTATTTTGAGACAGAGCTGCGCTCGTGAACATTTCTTCTTTTCCATTTTGAGTAATTTTAGTTTAATTTCATCATTGAATCTTCAAGTTTTATCTAGTAATTAATTATTATGGGCTTTTCTTCATCTATTTCTTTGTTTTCTTCCATAATCATGAGTAGCGAGACCCATTAGCTAGGGTTGTGACTCAACCCTAGTGTGGGTAATTGATGGATCTTGTGTTTTAATGCTTGATTGTCTATGGGTGTTTGATACTTGGACTAATTTAGGGTTTTAATGTTGAATTAGTGGTTGCATTTTACGCCTAGTTGACTTTGGCTCTTGAGAGCCTAAGTCTATGAAATTGGTCCAACAAGAAATTGGGGCGTATTCAAGAGATTGATAGCCTCAATTAAAGGGTTAAACCTAGAGATAGTAATACCCGACTTGAACTTCAATTGCTTACACAAATTTGGCATACCCAATTGGTCTTGAGAAAGTCAACTCGAGCAAAATCACTCGAACTACCGAGAGGTATAGAGTGAGTAGAATCGTGCAATGGTTATATGATACTCCCCAAATGTGACAATCTAGCCTTAGACTCGAGAATCCGTCAATTAACCACCTAGGAGAAAGTCACTACCCTAGTGCCTTTTATCTATTTGAACAACATTCAATAGTTTAATATTAGCTTTACTTAGCCTAGTTTAGCATCTTAGTAGTATAAAATTAGAAGTAAACACCAAAACCAACAATGTTTAGAAGTGCAATTAGTAACAAATACACAACTCCAATTTAGATAGAAACTCAACTCTAATCTCTAGCTCCCTGTGGAAATCGATCCCGACCTTCTCGGGTAAAAGCTTCTTCGACCTCTCTTGCTACTTTGTAGTAGTACAAGGTTGGCCTCGATCACTTTTTTGCATAAACCTCAAAGGGAAATTCGACCGTAGCCTTGAAGCCTCGATAACGAGAAATCGGACCCTCCGATTTCACCGTACACAATCATTCCACTACATACGAAGCTGCAACTGAGCCTGTTCCATGACCAATTGTGACGGGTTCTGGATAGTGTTCATTTGTACCTGTGGATGGTTAAGGTTAGGATGGGCTCCGGTGGACTCTTTTGTGAAACAAGTTTTCAATTTCTAAAAGAGAAAATCAACGGAAAATGGGCCCCCTATGCTATTTTAACAAAAGTGGTCGTTTTTGTAAACATGGCCCCTTCACAATTCCAAATAAATTATGAGGCCCTTTATGAAAAATGACACCTTATCGACAGACTTATCCATTCTTTATGAAAATAGTCCTTCGACAATTGGAAGGTACTCTAAGGCTATCCCTACAAGAGCGGTTTAAGACATAACCGAAGCTGGGTTTGCTTATTCTTTGACCAAAGCCCTAAACTACACTTTATTTGATTATTATTATTATTGTTATTTATTTATTTTTATTTTTATTTTTGCAAAAATGAGGCCGAACCTTATATAGGTTGCCTATGTATCCCACATCTGGTGAGAATCAGACCTGAGCATAGTTCGGTCAATTTTGACAAAATCGGAGGACACATGTTATCGACTCATTTTGAAAAGACTCTTTTTACTTTTCTTTTTTTTTTCTCTTTTTCTTCAACTCTTTATTTTTCTGAAAAATTTCGGCAGAGTTTCGGGACATTTTTAAATACCAGGGTTTTCAGAACCGGGCTTTATTTCCTTCCTACATCACTTTTAGTTTTTCTCTTGATTTTCTTTTCCTAGCCGGTCAACATGCAGGCCGAAATAAATAAATGTTCACATAGTACGTAGGATGCATCAGGATGGTCTGTTATTTTGGGTAAACCTGTGCTAGACAAACCCAACCCCTATATTGAGTCCCCAAGGTTAAATGCACGTGATGCAAACAAACATTCATACTAGGGATCCAACATAAGGTTATGTTATTATAGGTTTAAACCTAGGGTTGTGTTCTAGACCCGGCTTACCCGAGCGGACAACTCGAGCCGAGATAGGGGCAACATACCGGGAGCACGAAAGTCTACCCGGCCTTGTTGCTGGCCCAGCCTCGCTCTATTTGGTGTAACTTCTAACAGAAAAGTGGTCCACGCGAACGTGTGCACCATTTTTTAGAAGACTTAAATGGGAACTATAAGAAGACAGTTTAACACAATTCAAATAATATCAAAGCGGTAAATAAACAACAGTTAGCACATTAGGTCTACAAATATAGTAATATGAACAATAAATAAATCCAAATAATAATCACAAAATAAGCTTGAATTCTTGAACTCTGAACCAAAGATTCTGGGTTCTTGTGCCCAGTAGAGTCGCTAGAGCTGTCACACTTCTTTTTTACCTGAAAGGGGATATAAGGGAGTTTTTCCAATTAAAGTTACAATAATCGAAACGGGATTATTTATTCAAAATTAGAGTTGCCACTTGGGATAATTTATGGTGTCCCAAATCACCGGTTTAAAATCTCGAATCGAGGAAGTTTGACTCTATTTTACAGTCCGCGAAACACAGAAATCCGGGTAAGAAATTCTATTAATACCGGGAAAAGGTGTTAGGCATTCCCGGATTCCGTGTTTTTAGCACGGTCGCTTTAATCATACTTGGCTTAATTAAATTGTCTAATTACTTATTTTAGTACTTATGTGCATTTACCTCTTTTAATTAAGAAATTATCTTAAAATAGTTCACACGCACGTGTACCCATTTGTTTAGCGCGTCAAGAATAATGTCACACGTACGTGTCCACAATTCCTAACGCTTTATTAATATTAAGAAAGTTTAGTCGAAGTTGTGCGAACATATACTCCGATTTTGTTTTGAAGATCATGATTATGTCACGTGAACGTGTATGCAACCACGATGGTATATTAAACGTGCCTAAAGCAAGCTATGGATATTCATGTTTTAAATATTAAAGTCCAATATAAAACTACTAATTGTAAGTAAATAAAGATAATATGATGAGCCTTTAATTATTTAAGAGAAATCATGGCCAGCATTGCCCAATGTTATCTAAAGATTTTTTTAAAACGGAAAGAAGAAAACTAGGCTCAAAATCGAGCCCAGGAACGAAGATAAAGGCAAGCGGCCACACAACTTCGAGTGGGCCAAATGCCAGGCCCAACTTGGTAAAAATATGCCCTAAATATTAGAAGTCCATTTTATTACACTAAGCAGAAAATTAAATAGCTGAAATTGCTGAAGCAAATTAGGTGAGCATGGCGATCCTGGTTATTCTAGGGTGAATTGGGCTCGTAGAAAGCCCAATAAGCCATTTGATCACAATCGTTTAAAGAAAAAAAAATGTTGACACTGTTTGGGACCTGAAATTGAGCCCAACATATGAAGAAAGGATCTAAAAAACCACGCCAAAGGTGATCCTGACTAGGCCACTCATCTAGGACATCGCTTGGCCCAATTGCTACTTAGGCCGACTGACCCTATTGAATATACTTGATAGTAATTACATAAATCATGGAAATTAAGTACTGACTAATCATACCTAAGAGTAATTAAATTAAGTTATACAAAATGGATAATTAAAAATAAATTTACACGACTCTAATAATAACTCATCAGTCCTACTGTCTAGCTAATTATAAGTGAAAGCTTCACAAAATATTCCAATCTTCTGCTAAGGCAATCTACACCAGCCCATGTGATTTTGTAATTCAAAAACAGTACTTTCATTTGCAAGTATAGTTACAGAGCTAGCTTGCAAATCTGCATCCAACTTATCACAGTAGAAAACACATGAAACAAACAGTTAGGACAATTATAACTTTTCATGACTTCAACACACGAGGAAAAATCAGAGGAAAGACATGCCAATAACTTCTTTCAAGGTTATTTCAAAGAACTGAACCACGAATTTACAGTGACAAACAACAAGAGCCAACAACCATTCAAAACCCCAGAAGTTAAGTCATACTTGCAAGTTCATATTACTAACTTAAATTAGGCTCTTACTACCATTCAAACTACTACAAACTTCACTCAAGAATTGCATAACCGAATCAGAAACTGGGACAACTAAATATGCTAATATTTAGTAATCAAACACAAGTATAACACAAAGAAGATCATCTTTTCATTGCATTAATACAAAATAGCATAGAGTAGGTGAGGGTTTACATACCTATAAGCAGAAATAACAAGAAAAGACCAAACGAAAGTATAAAACACAAGAGTGGAATCAGCTACTGGGTACAACAATGAAGAAAAGCAACAGTAATCAACGGCTTTACTATATGCCAAACTCAGCTTTAGAACCCAGAAATTCAGAGAAAACCCCTTCCAAACTTTTTGTAATGGAAAACAAAAACAAGAAAAAGGAAGCTACACCTCTCAGAATATTTTTAGGTATGTTTTTTCATCTCCAGTGAGGGCAAGGTTCTGAATCTTATATAGGAAATGCCAATCCCCCATGTGCTCCTCAAAATCAGGGAATTATTCCCTCATAACATCCCCTAAAAGCATCTTTCTAACAGAATTAGGACAACTGGCAGCCTCTAATTGATTTCAGCATTTTGTCCTGGCCAAATAGAGCCAGCTGCCCCAAATTCTAGAAGCTTCTTATCTAAATTTCTATTTGAATAACCTTCCCATGAACCCCTTAAGTTTTCCTTTTGTTCGATTAACCCCTTTACAATCTTAATTGATACCAAATGATGCCAAACCAGAACTGATAAGCTAAAACTAACAATAAGCTGGCAATCATATTCTCAAACTAAATTACAACTAATTAATTATTTAGACAAAACAAATTATCACATAATTGCAAATACATCAATCAATTAACTACTGGAATAGCCAACACAATTTTACCAACTAATCTAGGCATGCTTTAATTAGCCAAAATTGATAAAAAAAATAAACTAGAACAAAACTAACTAGAATGACTAGAAGATTGGAATGAACGACATCAAACGAAAATAAGTAATTTAGCAAGATAAAGAAAGTATGAAGCTACCAAAACCACTGATTCAAACAAGAAAGACAAAGAAAATAGTGATGAAACTTTTTACTGTTTATGAGTGAATAAGCGTGAGAAGGCCTACAACGCTCTATTATACACCAAACAACCACTCAAGGATCTTTCCCCCCCAAAACCCCGATTTTGCATGGGGTCTCTGTCCAAATTTTTCTGGAGAAAAAAACTCGTGAGAGTCGACAAACAGGGATGCCCAATGCTCCGCACAAACGGACCTCTTAAACTTCAGGCGTAGGAAAAATAAATGAACCAAGAGACTTAAGAACTCTGGTCATTTTTTAGAAGTGGAAGTCAAGGATTCTGGGGTGTTTTTGGAAGAAATTAAAGCGAAACATGAAATGAGGAGGAAGAGGAGATCGTGGGGTGTGATTTTGAGTGATTTTGGAGGAGCTTGTGTGGTGGCCGCCGGCTAATGTGGTGGGAGCGTTTTGGGGCGGCTAGGGTTTCTAGTTTTTGGGATGGGGACGGAATGAGGGGGGTATGAGGGGTTGGGGTGTGTTAGGACAGTTATATAGTGGGTGGGTGGTGAGTTCCCAGCCGTTTGATCAAAGGAGATCAACGGCTGGGATTTAGGCAAACAAAACAGCGTCATTTGGGTAAGGGTTGGGGCTGGGCCGGGTATATTTGGGTATTGGGCTTGGGTTTGGACGGATTTGGGTGCAAAATTTGGCCCAATTTCAAGACCAAATTAAGCCTTTTTCCAAATGTTTTTCTCTTTGTTTTCTTTTTCTTGCTTTAATTAATTTAAACCCTAAATTAAATCCTAAATTAATCTAATTTATAAAATTAAACTAATTATCCATTTATAATATTTACAAAAATTAGTTAATGCTAAATTAATGAAGAGAAAATTACTAATCTAAAATTTAAAGCTAAAAATGTAAATGAATGATATTTTTGTGATTTTTTATTTTAATAAACAAATTAATTAATTAATTAATCCTAAAATATAAACATAAAGTCTAATATGCAATGCATGATGTTTGTTGGTAATTTTTGGGATATTTTCTATGCTTTTAACGCATGCAAAAATGCATATAATTAAACAAATATTAAAAATTCTATAAAACTAGAATAAACTAAATAAATAATCTATTTTGTGATTTTGTAGGAGTAATTTAGGTTGGGCAAAAATCACGTGCTCATAGTGGGATTTTGCATTTCCTCTTTACTTGCAATTTCCTTAATCATTTATCTGCTCTAACTACATATCACCTCTACATGCCTAGATATTGTCTAAGTAGAGTACTTGAGAAACTGTACACATACACACACGGATGTCTTCTTATTAAACATGGTGATTTGATTTCAATATTGTTCTGCACCGGTTTAAAGGATGAAACCACACATGTGATACCTAGTATCATTAATAATTTGTGTTTCTTTTACCTCGCCATGTTTATTTACGATACTTATTGAGTACATTTGGCTAGTTGTACTCATACTAGAGTCTACACTTAATTGTGCAGATCCGGAATTGGGGACCCGTTATTAGTAGTAGGTTGCTTGTGGACTATCTGCTAGAGGCGAGGTAGAGCTACACCCTTGGTCGGAGTTTGACTTGTTCTTTACTTTCATACTGCTATTATAGTTCAGACAGTGCATTTATTGTTCAATTCTATTGTGGTAGCTCACAACACCGTACTTACCAGTTTTTAAGGGGGATTTACATTGTATTAGTAGTTTTTATTGTATCGAGACCTCGGCTTTATGCTATTTCTATGAATTCTGTTATTATGCTACCTTCAATATCTTGTTTCGGCTTGTGTAACTAGTGTGTTAGGTGCCATGATGACGGGATGGGATTTTGGGTCGTGAAAAATTTGTATCAGAACCCTAGGTTCATAGGTATTACGAGTCATGAACAGGTTTAGTAGGGTCTTGCGGATCAGTATAGAGATGTCTGTACTTAATTTCGAGAGGCTATTGAACCGACAGAAAAACTTCCCTTTCTTGCATTCTTGTCGTGCAAATTTTTTGATTCCGAAAACTAAACTTCTATTATTCTATTCTCTCACAGAAAGTTAGGACACGTGCAATCGAATCGGGTGGATGGCCACCAGTACAACCAGCTAGGGCAATGAGAGGCCGGGATCGTGGTAAAGGTTGAGGTGTAGCTTGTACAACAGCTAAAACAACACCTATAGAGCCACCAATTGCTCCAGTTCAGGAGTTGATTCTAGATGTGGTGGAGCCGATGGGACCAACTCAGACACCAACTGTGCCCATTATGATTCCAAGCCTTCAGGACGCTTTGGCCTACATATTGACTGTATGAACTACCCTTGCTCAGGCAATTTCAGTTCCAGTCGCACCACCCATTTGTTAGGCCGGGGGAGGTGCTCATACTCCCACCACCCGTACTCCATAGCAAGTGGTGTAGGGACTTCAAACACTGGGCGTACTACCAGCCCAACCAGTTGTAGTTACTTAGGCCCATGTGAGTCCTCCTACGAGCGACGAGGAGCATAAGAGGCTAAACAGGTTTGGGAGGCTCAAGCATCCATTAGTCGGTGGGGCTGAGTCAGAGGATAGTCAGGACTTCTTAGATCGGTGCCAGCGGATTCTTCGCATAACGGGTATTCTAGAGACTAGTAGAGTCTCATTTACTACTTTTCAGCTATCGGAGGCAGCTTTCAGATGGTGGAATGCCTAAAAGTTGAGTAGGTCATCCAGTGCTGCACCACTTACAAAACATGAGTTGTCCGTTCTCTTCTTGGAGAAGTTTGTTCTACAGATCCGTAGGGAGCAGTTGGAGTAGCTACGCCTGGAGGTTATGTCCGTGACCCAGCATGAGATGAGATTTTTAAAGTTAGCTCATCATACGAGATTGTTGGTTCCCACAGAGAGGGAGAGGATTAGGAGGTTCATTGATGGCCTAAACTATGGAATGTGCTTTGTCATGTCTCGGGAGATTGCATCGGGTGCTAGGTATGACGTGGTTGTTGATATTTCTAGGCGGCTTGACCACGTTCATAGTTGGGAGTGTAAGGAAAGGGAGGCCAAGAGGCCTCATGGTTCGGGTGGTTTTAGCGGTGTTTCTTCTGGAGGATAGTCCCATCACAGTAGGGGTCATCCTTATAGGCCTGCTCAGATGGCTTATCTGGTTCATCATGGTGCATCAGTTCGCCATGGTTCTTACAGTGCTCATTCGGGTCAGTCATCCTTCAGTGCATTACAGGCATAAAGTTCTTACCATGCTTCACCTTCCCAAGAAACTACTGATAGTTCCTCAGCTTATCAAGGTCAGCAGCCCGTCAAGAGAGGCTACTACGAGTGCGGCGATTTGAGCCATCTCAAGAGAGATTGCCCCAGGTTATTAAGTAGGGGTCCACAGCTGAGGTCCCAGGCTATGACTTTCGCACAAGTTACTTCACCACCCACTCAGCCAGCTCAGGGTTGTACTCAGGCAGCTATAGGTCGCCCTAGAAAGGGAGGCCGATAAAGTGGCTGTCAGGCTCGATGCTATACTTTCCCTTCTAGGCCAAAAGACGTTGCTTCAAACACAATGATCACATGTATTGTCTTAGTATGCCACAGGGATTCTTCTATATTATTTGACCTTGGTTCCACTTATTCGTATGTATCATCATATTTTGGTCGTTATTTGGATATTCCCCGTGAATGCTTAGTCTCGCCTATTTATATGTTTACTCAGATAGGCAACTCTATTTTTGGGGATCCTATGTATCGGTCGTGTGTGGTGGCCATTGGAGGATTAGAGACTAGAGTGGATCTCTTATTACTTAGCATGGTTGACTTTAATGAGATTTTGGGCATGGATTGGTTGTCCCCACGTCAAGCTATTCTTGATTGTCATGCTAAGACCATGACATTGGCGATGTCAGGGTTACCTAGGATCAATTGGAGAAGCTCTCTAGACTATGTTCCCAGTAGGGTGGTTACATATCTAAAGACCTAACGGATGGTCGGGAAGGGGTGTTTGTCATATTTGGCTTTTGTGAGTGATGTTGGTGCTGATACTCCTACCATTGATTATGTTCTGATAGTGTGAGACGTTCTGGATGTGATTCCTGCAGACTTTCCAGGCATGCCCCCCAATAGAGACATTGATTTTGGTATTGACTTGGTGCCGGGCACTCAGCCCATTTCTGTTCCTCCATATCGTATGGAACTAGAAGTGTTGAAGGAATTGAAAGAGCACCTTCAAGGCTTCTTGATAAGGGGTTCATTAGGCCTAGTGTGTCGCCTTAGGGTACACCGGTTCTGCTTATGAAGAATAAGGATGGTACTATGCATATGTGCATTGATTATAGTGAGTTGAACAAAGTTACAATTAAGAACAAGTATCATTCATCATGCAACGATGATTTGTTTGACCAGTTTTAGGGAGCTAGAGTGTTCTCTAAGATTCATTTGAGGTTGGGGTATCACCAGTTGAAGATTTGGGACTCAGATATTCTGAAGACGACATTCAGGACGCGCTATGGTCACTGTGAGGTTCTTCTTATGTCTTTTGAGCTAACCAATGCCTCAGTAGTATTCATGTATCTAATGAACAGTGTATTCCAGACATATCATGATTCATTTGTCAGAGTATTTATTGATGATATCCTGGTGTACTCACGTAGCTAGGAGAATCATGCACAACATTTGAGGATTATACTTTAGAGGTTGAGGGAGGAGAAACTTTATGCCACGTTCTCCAAGTGTGAGTTTTGGCTCAGTGCGGTGAAATTCTTGGGACACGTGGTGTTCAGTGACGGGATTAAGGTGGATCAAAAGAAGATCGAGGGGGTTCAGAGTTGTCCCAGACCATCTTCAGCTAGTGAGATTTGGAGTTTTCTTGGCTTGGATAGATATCCTCGTTGGGCCGTAGAGATTTTCTCATCCATTGCAGTGCCTTTGACCAGGTTAACCTAGAAGGGCACCCCACTTAGGTGGTCTGATGAGTGAGAGGAGAGCTTTTAGAAGCTCAAGGCTGCCTTAACCACAGTTCCAGTTCTAGATTTACCTTCAACATCGGGTTCTTATATAGTGTATGGTGATGCTTCTCCGATTGGTAGTGGGTGTGTATTTATCCAAGAGGGTAGACTGATTGCTTATGCTTCATGCTAGTTGAAGCCTTATAAGAACTACCCCATTCATGATTTAGAGTTGGCAGTCATCGTCCATGCATTGAACATTTGGAGGCATTATCTTTACGACGTGTCTTGTGAAATATTTATGGATCATAGGAGACTGCAGTACTTGTTGAATCAAAAGGATCTAAATTTGAGGCAGCAGAGATGGTTGGAGTTGCAAAAGAACTATGATATTACCATTTTGTATCATCTCGGAAAGGCCAATGTGGTAGCCTATGCCTTGAGTAGGAAGACGGTGAGTATGGGTAGCCATGCGTTTATTCCTGTTGGTGAGAGAGCGCTTGCATCAAATGTTTAAACCTTGGCCAATCAGTTCGTGAGGTTAGATGTTTCGGAGCCTAGTCGGGTTCTAGCTTGTTGGTTTCTTGATCTTCCTTATATGATCGGATCAGAGAGCATCAGTATGACACTTCCCATTTGCTTGTCCTTAAGGACACGATTCAGCACAGTGATGCCAAAGAGGTTTCTATTGGGGATGATGGGGTGTTATGGATGCATGGTCAGATTTGTGTGCCCAATATGGATGGACTTACATGAGTTGAGTCTTGTGGAGGCCCACATGTCGCGGTATTCCATTCATCTGGGTGCCGCAAAGATGTACCAAGACTTGAGGTAGTACTATTGGTTAAGGAGGATGAAGAAAAACATAGGGAGGTTTATAGCTTGGTGGTTGAATTGTCAATAGGTGATGTACAAGCACCAGAGGTCGAGCGGTTTGCTTCAGAGGCTTGAGATTCTTGAGTGAAAATGGAAGCATATCACCATTGACTTCGTAGTTGGGCTTCCACGGACATTGAAGAAGTTTGATGCTATTTAGGTAATTGTGGACCGATTGATTAAGTCCGCATACTTCATTCCAATTGGGACTACCTATTCTTCAGAGCGGTTGACTGAGATTTATAAGCGCGAGATTTTTCTCCTTCACGGTGTGCCCGTATCCATCATCTCAAATTGGGGCACGTAGTTCACGTTAGAGTTTTGAAGGGCACCGTAGAGAGATTTAGGCACACGGGTTGAGTTGATTATAGTATTCCACCCTCAGACGAGCAAAGAGTCCGAGTGCACTATTCAGATATTGGAGGCGAACGGCCCAATCCCATAAATGTGTGATACATAATCCTGTCGAGGCGAACAACTAGATCCCCTAAGAATATGTTACTCTGCCAAGGCAGATGGCCCAATCCCATAAGAGTGTAGTACATGATACCGCCGAGGAAAACAACTTGATCCCATAAGAGTTTATTACATGAAATAGCCGAGGCAAACAACCCAATCCCATAAGAGTGTATTACATAATACCGCTGAGGCAAACGACCCAATTTTATATGAGTATTGCTGAGGATTTCAGCCTAATCCCATTATAAAATGAAACATTGTTGGGTCACTAACCCCACTCATGAATATATGTGTGAGTTATCAAATTCAAGAAAAATTATCGGACGAATATGCACAACGCGAAGGAAATCCGTAAAGGAAAGTACAATTTTCACGGCTAATCAAGTAGCTCGTCAAGTATCTAAAATAACAAGTCTAATACTCTACACTAGTCTAGTCTCATGCTAAATGGAAATTAAAGCATTTAAATAGGCAAGAATAACTCATATAATACAATTAAAGCATGGCGTGAGTCAAAGTCTACCCGTACATAATCAGGCATTCTTGCATATGCACGGACACTCATCACATCATACGTGCATAACACCTATAACATGTAGCATATAATAAATATAACACCTACAGTGTAAATTCCCTTTGAAAAGGTTAGATAAGAGACTTACCTCGCTCCGAAATCCGATAACTGTGTCCAACGCCTCTCTAACTCCTCAAACTGATGCCAAACAATTTGAAACCCCTTGTTGAGACGAGAATGATGCCTCAAAAATCACCTCAACCGGAGTTCTAGAACTTAAGATATGTTAAAAATACTAAATTTCTCGATTTCCCCATTTAAAACACTGTCCAGGTAATTTTTGTTCTTTGCCTTCGCGGGACACCATCGCGTTCGCGAAGAGAAATTTTTTGCATTGACCGATCAACCCAGATTTCCTTCTTCCCGTTTTCGGGACCTCTGTTGTGTTAGCGAAGAATAAAGTTCGCACCAGAAACTAGCAATCTTTTTCTACACGGAAATGGACATAACTCTCTCATACAACCTCGAAATTCGACGATTTTTGTTGCTATGGTTCCGTAATTATGATACAAATCTAATGATTAAACCCAATTACAAACAAAAGGTCATTTTATTAATATGGTACCCTTTATGCCCAAAGAAATGACATGGAAACATCAAATAAGAGCGCTACACAACCCAAACTCACCCAAGGCCCCTCTCCCAATTCACATAAACTGGTCCCAAAATATAACACGAACATACTCGATGCCTCAAATCACACAAAACAACATCAAAACCATGAATCACACATCAATTCAAGCCTAATGAACTAATGAACTTTTAAACTTCTAAAAGTCATGTTGAACCATACCAAATTAACCCGGAATGACCTGAAATTTTGCATGCGAGTCCCAAATGACACAACGGACCTTACCAACTCCCGGAACCATAATCTAGATATGATATCAATAAAGTCAACCGTTGGTCAAACCTATGAACCTTCTAAACCTTGAATCTTCTAACTTTTGCCAAAAAGCATCAAATCAACCTACGGACTTACAAATCTAAATCCGGACATACGTCTAAGTCCAAAATCATCATTCAGACCTAACAGAACCATCAAAACTACTATCCAAGGTTGTTTACCAAAAGGTCAACCCATGGTCAACTCTTCCAACTTAAAGCTACCAAATTGAGAATTATTCTTCCAAACCAATTCTAATCTTCCCAAAAATCTAATCTGACTACACGTGCAAGTAATAATATTTGAAGTGAATATACTCAAGGTCTCAAACCATCGAACGACACTTTAGATCTCAAAACGATTAGTGGGGTCGTTACATTCTCCCCCACTTGAACATATGTTTGTCCCCGAACGTGCCAAGAACAGTTCCAGAGGTTCCCAAAATCACTATTTAACACCTCGTGCACCTACCGGTACCACCATAACCCATATGAGCATATTTGATCAAGCTAGACGGAAGATCATTACTGCTACCTTGGCCCACAAGTCTTAAAACAAAATTCCAACATCCAGAATTCTCTACGAGACGTGATCCTAACGAACGAGCACCATATCAATCTCAACATGTTGTACCAAACATGATCATGCACCCATGTTGAACCCACATAATGCACTGCATAATTCATATGCCCATGAAAACACCTTCTAACCGTAGAAACTACAAATTCATTAACCTAATGGCCGTAGTATACACCATAACGCATATAGGTCGCGTTCAAACCCTTGTAATACTACAATGATGAAAGAGATGTGTAGAAACTCATAACTACTTGCCAAATCAGTAACTCATGGAGTGTCTCTGGTTGGTGAGAACCATTGCCTCATCCTTCAGTTCCATCTCACTGCCCCTATCATGCTATTACATGAGGGTACAAGAATTTCATCATAAATCCTAAAACACTAGTAGGATAAACACTTCATCGTCTAAAAACCTTTCATTTAACCCATTTCAAAAGAAGAATCGCAACAAACAGCCAACTTTCTATAAACGCAGAGAACACAAACCTAAATTGTAGCCTAAACCACCATAACTTTTTCGGTGTCCATTTACACATAACAAAACCATTCGAATTAAATACCTCTAAGAAAGTCAAATTACGGAGACTGCCAAGCCGCAAGTTTAGCCACGAAACACATGTATGGACTTATCACACCAAAGGAACTGATTATCTTCTTAACTATACTAATCTATACCACTAGTAATTAACTAAACTTCTTCTGATTTACTCTTGACTTGCCTCTAAAGTAATACCTCTTTTCAAGCACATAACGGACCTCATCTACACTCACTCCGAGTGACCCCAAACCACAAGACCACATCACCTCAGCACCCATAAGCCATTTCATACTCTCCTCATACACTCAATAGTAACTCTAACTGATACACCAGTTCTGAAAGATCTTCTGCGAATCTGAAGTCGTTTCTCCAACTATCCAATATTACACCGTAGACCCGATGACAACATAGAATTTTCCCAAGTATCGTTCACACTCTACTACAAAACCCAGTCCTCAACCACATAATGAACCCAAAATCCTTAGGCATCTCACTTTAAATTTGAAATCAACTAGAACTATCATTGAGAGTCGCCCACTCTAGTCCAATCCTAATTATTTAACCAACCCACTAGTTCTCTGTTAGCTCATGAGCACTCCAATGAAGCAACTGGATAAATACTTTCCTTTGTACATCACATCCATCAAATTCCCTACTCAAATTACCCCTGATGCTTTCTTCCCTTAATAATAACTAATCTACCAACAAATTGATAACCTGAAACTGCAAAGGCACATCACCACGTGACCAAATCATAAATGGTAGGCTCCCCCACTTAGCTTTAAGTCATAATCACATAAATCCAGAATCCGCAATGATTCCTCATCCTCATTTACCATGATCTCTTTCACCCCCCGAACCTGGTGGTAAGACTGGCACCTGGTGCTACACCTATCCTTGTGTACCAACTTGCGATTAAGGGACTCTAAACATGTGATGTCATACTTTGCCATAAGCCACATTGCAAGACAACTGTGAATGTTGACTAAATATTAATATAAGCCGACAAGGCCGTCATAATTATTGCAGCTGACAAACCAAATAAATATACATATTGCACTAACTGACTGGATATGTCTACAAGCCTCTGCTGATGGATATACTGTGATCGGAAAAGCTCCCCGACCTACTCATAACATATATACATATATACACAAGATGTACATAAAGCTCTAGACCTGGCAACTCCGAAGGACGTTGAGCTTACCGACAAGGCTGAACTCGGGAAACACCTACTGAGAAGGTCTACCCGTCTGTCTGTCTGAACCTGCATGCATGAAATGCAGTGCCTCCAGAAAAGGGACGTCAATACAAAATAATGTACCGAGTATGTAAGTCAATATTCTGAAAGTTAAAACTGCACTTATAATTTATAACTGCAAGTAACTGGAAGTCAAAGATAATCTGAAGATATGCTTACCTGCTGATACTGACTCAACTCTCTAAATATAGTAAATAAAATAGTTGTCCGGCCCTATAAGGCTTGGTATATATATATATAACTGCTCTGCCATAGTAGGCTCGCTCATAGGTGCTTGGCTATACTAGGCTCTGTATCTCGGCCAACTGGGCTCGCTCATAGGTGCTCGACCATAGTAGGCTCGGTATATATCTTACTATCTGATCAGAGGTTGCCCAATAGGGTCCTGCCTGTCGATTATAGCTCGATGGTAATGAAAATACTTTAATACTATATATATATAAACTCTCTGCTCTCTTGATTGGAAAAAGGAAATACTCAATTGAATATACTGATAAGGAAAATATTGTAACTTACAAAACTAGGAAAATATACATAAATTCCGGGACATGAATTTGTTTTATGCCTCGTTATCAAACTTGTGTAATTATGAGATCATGCCAAAAATGAAGGAAGAGCTTATCCTTAACATACTTGTAACTTATGGGTTATACCTCTCTATACTACAGGATTGCCACATTGTTTATTACAACCACATTTCCACCAACACTCTTTGATAACGTTCCTCATCAAATGACCTTTATAAGCTTCTATAATGTTTGATCTTTCCAATGGACACCTCTTTGCAAAAGAAGTGGCAGTGTTTCTTGGGGTCACAATTCATGGAAATAAATGCTTTAAGAAAGTCTTCTTTTACAAGGCCTTTCCAGTTCTCTAATCCACCACATATACCACACAACTTTAGACTTTGCGACATAATAGTATGACTTTAAGAGTAATATAAATATTAAGGGAGGGGCTGCCATGTGGGGATGTGGTGGGAAGGTTTAATTTTATCCACTTATTAGCTAATAGGTAGTGTCCCGTTACTCGGTAATTAACTAATTACCCGCATAATTAAGAATTTTTTCAAATTACTTAAAATTCTACTTATTTTTAATACCATTTATATATATATATATATATATATATATATATATATATATATATATCATACTATCATGGTCATATGGTATCTTGTATGGTACTAGTCCATAAATATCAGGGATTAACGCTCGGCCTGTATTTTATCCCAACATGCCAAACTTGAACGAAAATTCATTTTCCTTGACTTGCTTCCCCTCACATTCACGAATTTACTCATCACTTGTTTGAAATAGCATAATCCTTATAATCTCCAAATAATCTTTTCCTTGGACTAATGTCAATTAACTTACGATAAAACAAACGTACAATACTACAGGGTGCAACATCATCGTAATTTAATACTGCAAAGCGTAACATCAACGTAAGGTAATACTGCAAGGCATAACATCATCGTAATATAATACTGCAGGATGTAATATCGACGTAATATTGCAAGGCATAACATCATTCCCCCCTTTTGAACATTCGTCCTCAAATGTTGGTTGATGCACTTATCATTGTCATAACCCATTGCTCTTGCTAATACCTTAATATTCTCTTTTCTATTAAGGACTCTTTCCCACGCCATGACTTGTGATCGAATTCCTTCCAATCTCGTAACTGTTGCTACCTCCTATCATGTAGCCTCTATGATACTGACCTTGTAAGTGTGCCTATGCAACTCTTCTCTCCTTTTTCCTTCAGCTTTTAGCCAATCTCTAGGCCTTACTTTGTAAACATATACAAGGCTTAATAGGATGCCTCTCTAGGCATCTATAGGTGTACTAAAGTTCTTCACTCGGTACTTTGTAGAACTTGCAAATATGTTTATATCTTATTTCATAGACCTGGTTATCCATTCGTATGACTTTACTGCATCAACGTAGGTCATACTATACCATAATTCTTACATCGATTTATTGTTACTGAGATTGGCAACCAACTCTAGGTTACTCTCGTTGTTTATCCTTAAGACTGATGGTCTAATCTCATCTTATACTGTTGAAGTTTTATCCATATATTGTTGATTTACCTTAATGTTTATTCATCATCTACCACTAATAACTTTATCTTTTATGTAACACCGCTGCTAGGGCTCGCGTCTCTCCGAGGATATCTAGAGTAATTAAATTGATCCACCTAGGGGTGATACTATACTTCCATAACTGTAATTTATAGGATCCTAATGTGATCACCTTATATATGTATTTTATTCCCTTACAATTCATGAAATCCTCTTCCTTTTTTTTCTTCTTCAAATCATTACTCAAGCGAAGGCCCAAACGTCATCCTTTATTTATCATAATTACATCCTCATTCTGCTACCATGGCAACATCCCATCTCTTCTAAATTCTACCAGTCTCCTTTGAGTTCATCTAGGCTATATTGAGCTTTCTATAACGTAGAGGAACCATCAGCTCCTTTGTTTTCATGGGCTTAATCCCTAGGACTTATCTATTTTCGTCACCTTCTCACTTGCCTTCTTCGTATACTTACTCTTGTTTTTCTAAAACCTTGTCGTTCTATCATACTCTAGCTTGCGATCGATTCCCTTATGCTTTTCTGGAATATGAAGCGAGACATTGCATCGTCTCTAACTCTTCTTTTACTCTCTAATAAGATCTTTCGGTACTTAGAAACCATAGGCTCGAAGGTATGCCATTGACGATGCCGCTGTCATTCCTGGATAGTGAATCTCCCTGCTTCTAGCCTTTTATCTGCAGTATGGACTATTCAAAACATTCTTCATTTGAGTATCTCGTACGTTGTTCACATTTACCTTTCTTACCTTAAAATCTTGCATCATATTTTTTTTTTCTCTTTCATGACCTTTGTATACAGAAAAATTAGAGGATCCGATTTTGTGACTGATGTGCCACCTCATAAATACCGCCCCCAGAAGGATCGGGGCTCAACCCTGAGGGTTCTCAATGATCGACTTCGAGGCAATACAAATCAGCAGCTATGTTGAAAGAGTGGGAGATTCCCAAGGCATATGACTAAAGCTGACAAAATCTATTAAGCTAGTTCAAGCCCGTACCGTGGTATTAAATGGTTGTACTAGCCATATATCTTTGTAATAAATATATTTGTACTATGTTGGAATTCCCACTGATACATAAATGGTATCCTTGTCATTTTTGTAGGGAGACACTACTCACAACATTCAATACAAGAACATCCCTCTGCTCTCTAACTTAAACATACTATCTTGATTCCACTACTTACACTTATTGCTTATATTTATTGTGTACTATTTATTGTTATTCATTTATTGCTTGTTATTGGCAATAAAAAGCATCCATCAAAGCTCTCAAAACTGTTAGTCCTTCATCGACCATTCATAGCTCAGCATCGAGCTCGACATCGAGGCCCCGTATAGTCAGGCTCGAGGCTCTGATTCTCAGCCGCTCGGTTTGCTTTATCATATTATTTTCAAGTTCTTATCTTATTTTATACTCTCATACTTAGCATTTATTGCCTAACAACTAGCATAAAAATAGATCACGTATATTTAGAACCACAAAATCAAATCTAGTTGTAATTACCATTTTCAAGGTAAATAGTTTGGCACCCACCGTGGAGATAAAAATAATAATGATTGTTTTCTTGCTGGTATACTACATAATGCAAGTTATCTTTCACACTTTTTATTCTCCAAGAATCTTTGATTTTAGGTCAAAATGTCTAACTCAGTGAATGTATATGAAAACAACGGTCTTGAGGACCATGGAGAGAATGGTGTAGCTGTTCCAGGTATTGGCGCACCACCACTAAACCCTGAGGACGCGCCAGAGCCAATCCCCGCAGGTGTGGTCTCATGCAATTCCTAACATGTCGATATAAGCTCCCACACTAACAAGAGCATACGCCAAGGAGACCAACAAGAAGCTTAGAAAACCCAAGATCGGGGAGAACAAGAGGTTAGCATTCACGTTATTTTTAAGATGTTGCAGGAACAACAACTGACAATTTCTCAACAGCAAAGTCACCAAAAAACCCCAAGTACAACGGCCCCGGAAACGACCCCTCGAACCGAACAAGTACCTGAAAGGTCGAGCAATAATGGGTCAACAACTGACCCCGCTATCATGAAGATGCTCGAAGACCTCACAAAGAGGATTGAGTCAGGTGAAAAGATGATAGAAGCCAACAACAAAAGGTAGAGACCTACAACTCGAGGGTCGACCAAATCCCGGGCGCACCCCCAATTGTGAAGGGTGTTGATTCAAAGATGTTTGTACAAAAACTATTCCCGTTAGATGCCGCTCAAAAGCCCATCCCGAAGAAATTCAGAATGGCCGATCTACCAAAGTACAACAGAACCTCGAATCCTAACGAGCACGTCATAGCTTACACTTGTGCCGTAAAGGGAAACGACTTGAGGGACGACAAGATTGAATTTGTCCTGCTAAAAACGTTAAGAGAAACTCTTTCGAAAGGGGCCATGATGTGGTATCACAACTTATCTCCGAATTCAATAGAATCATTTGCCATGCTGGTAGATTCTTTTATAAAGGCACATGCCGGTGCCATCAAGGTGGATACAAGGAAATCCGACATTTTCAAAATCAAACAAAGGGAAAATGAGATGTTGCAGGAGTTCGTATCTCACTTTCAAATGGAACAAATGGAATTACCACCAGTCTCCGATGATTGGGCAGTGCAGGCCTTCACCCAAGGCTTGAACGAGCGAAGCTCGGTGGCGTCGAAGCCGCTGAAGCAGAATTTGGTTGAATATCTGGTCGTGACCTGGTCGGATGTCCATAACAGATACCAATCAAAGATCAGGGTTGAAGATGACCAACTGGGAGCCCCCTCGGGCTCGGTATATACAAGCAGACTCTTGGGAAAGGAGCCAAAGCCAAACAAGGAAAGGTACACAGCGTACATCGAAGATAGGAAAAACGCCCCAAGGCATAACATACCCCGAAATGATCAAAGAATAGACTGAGGTTAGAACCCTCGGGGACTCATGAGGAGAGTCGAATTCAATAGGCATACAGGACCGACGGAGGCACCCCACCTGCCGAAATACAACTTCAACATTGACGTTTCAGACATCGTATCTGCCATCAGTAAAATCAAAGATACTAGGTGGCCAAGACCTGTACTATCAGATCCGTCGTAGAGGAACCCCAACTTAGTGTGTGAATTTCATGGCACACACATTCACTTCGAGAAGAAGTAGCCCGCCTACTCAGCAAAGGGCAACTCCGGGAGTTCCTTAGCATTCGGGCAAAAAATCAGTTCTAGGCAAAAGAGGCGAATAGGAAAAATGAAGCAGATGAGCCGCAACATGTCATCCACATAATCATGGGATGAGTCGACATCCTATAGGAACCCACTATCAGAAGAACAAAAATATCCATCACCAGGGAAAAGCAAACTCGAGGTTACATAGCTGAGGACGCTCTCACATTCAAAGATGAGGACATCGAGACATTGTCTCAGCCTCATAACGACGCATTAGTAATTTCTTTTCTTGTAAATACATCTCAAATTAAATATGCACTTGTGGATCCAGGTAGCTCGACCAATATTATCAGGTCAAAGGTCGTGGAACAGCTCGGACTACTTGACCAGATCATGCCTGCCTCTCGAGTCCTCAATGGATCCAACATGGTAAATAAAACAACGAAAGGGGAAATCACCCTCCTTGTCAACGTGGATGGCACGACCCTAAATGTCAAATTCCATGTCATCGAAGGAGACATGAGGTACAATGCCTTGTTCGGAAGGCCATTGATACAAAGCATGAGAGCAGCACCATCAACCATTCATCAAATGATGATGTTTCTGATAAAGGACGGAGTAAAGACCGTGTACGGATAACAGCACGTAGCATGAGAAATGTTCGCAGTACACGACGTAGCACCGGCATCAATGCCTTCAACATAGAAGGAGCCACACGATAAGAAAATAGTGAAGTAGCACTAACAGGACACATTCTCGGCTATACCCAAATAAAACAAGCAAAGGACTGTGCCGTGCCCCCGGAGCAAATATTGAAGGCATATCGAGGCTCGAAGAGCCATCGCTACTAAGGTATGGCTATCTCCCTTTTTATTTACATCTCATACTAACCTTTGCCCAGATGTCCGATCAAAACAGTCGAAGCACCCTCCAGCTCGAAGACCTTAAGGTTTCAAAAGCATTCGTTGTACTCTTTTCCTTCGTTCGGGTTTATCCTAAGAAGGGTTTTACCGACAAGGTTTTTAACGAGGAAACATCTACATGCTACCTAAGGAGAACCTAACAAGTATTCAATGCTTCTCTTCAATAAACCTCAAACACTGGGGGGAATCCCCCATGAAGATCGCCTTCTCAGAGAAGTCAAGATAAGCCAAAAAAGGGTCTCGATAGGAAAATGATGTATCAGGCCAAACGGTCGAATGAACCGTGTCCGCATAGAATAATTGAGCCTTATATGACAAAAACATGTATACTTGTGCCAAGTAATCAAATAATATTTCCTCCCCCATCAAAACACTTTATGCTTCAAAGAAGTCTGATGCTTTCAAAAGGCCCCAAAAGCCAAAAATTTCTCGAACACTCGGGGACTGGTGTTAGGAACGTGACCTCCGGGTCAGAGAACATCGAATTCATAATCCCTCAATGAGGCAACACAAAGTTTATAAAAAACGGCTCTAAAGCCGAAAAACGCTCAATATCTCGGTGACTATCATCGATTGTCACCCCTTTGATTTGAAAAGTCGAGGCTATAAGACCCCATGCGGGCAACCCAGAACTCATAAGGCCCTCATAAGGCAAAACCAAATTTGTAAGACCTCAAGCAAGGCATGAATCATACTCCTACCAAGTAACCAAATCTATAAGACCTCAAGCAAGGCATGAATCGTACTTGTACCAAGTAACCAAATCTGTAAGACCTCAAGCAAGGCATGTTAAAATTTATAAGACCTTACAAAAGGTATAAATCTCGATCTTAAAGTTAAGGCTATATATCCGAACTTATAAGACCCCTAAAAAGGAATACCCTCGATAGAGACGCCGAAACTACTATGCTCGGGGACTGAAAGGCTCCGGCCAAACATAATGACTACGGTCACAAGGATGTACTAGCCAAACTAACGCTACTCGGGGATTCCCGACAGTCGCTATAAAATCACATGCCTTTAATTACTTCGAAAAAACTTCGAAAAGAACCGGTTAATCAGGCTACCCTCGGCATAAGCAAAAGAGCTTCGATCATATCAGCTCCAAATAACAAGCTTTGAAACGATTTAGCCGTTGAGAGAAACCTCCCGAAGTGCTCAATTACCGCTACCTAAAGGCTCACAATCAAGGTTCTTATCGAACTGTCAAAGATTCGGGCGAACAAAAATACTTCAAAAAGTCTTTAGCAACGGAAAATAAAGCATACATAAGAGATTGTACCGACCCAATGCATAAGAGCCATTGTCGCCGTCTTAAAATTAAAGGTCGTAGCGACCCAATGCGTAAGAGCCACTGTCGCCAGCCTATACTAAGAGGTCGTACCGACCCAACGTGTAAGAGCCTAAAGGCAAGCATAAAACTTAAGGGCCAATGAGCTCAAGTCGAAATCTGACTCGGAGATTGAGTCCGAAACAGTTAAACTAAAAATGCCAAAGGAATATGCGTAAGAGCCACTACCGCCAGCCCACACTAAGAGGTCGTATAGACCCGATGCGTAAGAGCCACTGTCGCTAGCTTATATTAAGAGGTAGTACCGACCCAACACATGAGAGCCTACAGGCCACCCCGACAAGCCCCGGGGCCGATTTATAAACCCAAGAGTATTTTTGCAAAGGCCAATTCATCTGGCTAATCGTTGACAAAAAAAATCAAAACTTGAGACAAAGAAAGACATACACGAGCAAATAGAGATCCATAAAAGGAAAAAATCGAAAGATTTCGTTACATATATGCACGTATAAAACAATGCACGACTACTTTTACAAAGTTCTCTAAGAACACTATACAAAGAATCAAATAGAAAAACATCCTAGTCTATTTTCCCCTCGGGGACTGCGGCCCCATCGGCCTCTTCTCCACTATCTTTGGTATCATACAAGAGGAATTTGGCATCATTTTCATTCACCTTGGCCTATGCTATCTCTTCCGAGAGATCGAACCCCCTGACATGAATTTCTTCAAGGGTTTCCCTCCGAGATTTGCACCGGGCATACTCATTGCCTCTGGTCTCTCGATCGGAAGCATCTCTCAACTTTGCTCGAACATCAGCAACGTCTTTTAAGTAAGCGACCACTTTCTTTCCGGCCTTAGCCCGAATCCCTTCAACTCAGCCCAGGCGTCCACGATCTCAGCCTTCATTTCCAAAAGGTTGGACTTGAGACTTGCAATCCTGCTCGTATGAACCATGCTATTCTCATGGGCATTCTGGAGCTGCACCTTGAGTGCAGAAACCTTTCCCAGAGCATTCTTCTTGGCCGCATCATGGGCGTCTATCTGAGCTCTTAGCTCACTACCTCATGCTTGGCCTGGCCGACCTCACCCTAAAGGCGTTCCAAATCCTCTGTCTTGCTCTACAACTGAGAGATCAAAATATTAATCCCTGAGGTTAGAAGAAAAAGCATGCATTCCCTCAGAACAAAGGTTACTTGCTGCTCAAGGTGGCTTTCAAAGTTCAGGCTCCAGTTCGCCTCATACTGTAGGTATACCAACTCATCTACCCTCTTATCACAAAGAAGCTTGAGGTATTTCTCCCTATCGAAGGCTTTAATCAACGTGGCTTCATGGTGGAGCAGCTCAGACTTGAGCTTGTCAAAGGCCTACAAAAAAAGGAGCTCAATAAGAGAGTGGGAGTGCAAAATCAAAAAACAAATACAATCGGCCAAAACTCACCACGGAACAGAGCCGTTGAGCCTCCTCAAAGGTCAAATGCACATCTACCGGCCTGGTTTCGTCGGCCCCAATAGAACTGCTCCCAAAAGGAACGTGATCATTCGAGACATCGCTTGAGCTAGGTAGTCCCTGGCCTCAAACATTCGTCGAAGTACCTTCGACGGGAAGAGAATATGGAATCAAATAATCTCTCTGCCTCAACGTACCTTAGATGGAAAAAGAAGACGATGGCAAAGAAGGGACCTTTTTTCCAAGGCCGGACACCTCTGGTTTTGCAGGCTCGGTCGAGACAACTTCTCTGGACCTTCGAGTAGATCTTGTCTCGCTATGAGGACCTTTGCCTAGTGAGGGTTCCTTCCGTTTGTTGTTATTCCTCAGTCCCGAAGCCGACAATCCCTCCTCCTCTCCGAGGAAGAAAGATCTCACCTCAAAAAATTCTCCGATACCTACGGTGACGAGGTTAGTACATACAGCGTGCCCTCCAAATAAAGCCAATCACACAGCATGTACCGTGGTGTTTTGCCTCTTATCTACCCTTGGATAGGTCTCGCCATTTATGCTCGTCATAGGTCGAATGAGCTGCCAGCTTCCAAGCACAATCCGCCAAGTCGGGAAACTTGTATGACATCCGCGGGGCTACTGCAAAAGGGAAAAAAGAAAGCGTCTTTACAGAATCTGTCTCCATCACAAGCAAAAAATGACAAAAACACAAGTGTACCACTTACGTGTGACATTACATTCCTCATAAAACGGTAGGAACTCCACGGGGATAACATCGACAGTCCTTACTCGGATGAATCGATTCATCCATCCTCGGTCCCCATTTTCTTCATCATCAACAACAAAGGGTCTGGTAGATTGGCATCACAAAGCTACCAGGCCCCGACAATGAAAGGGTCAGTACAATCTAATAAGATGGCTAAGGGTGAACTCGAGCCCGACTTCTTTCGCGAAGAACCTCATCATCAGCACTGTCCCCTAGAACAAAGGGTGAACTTGTGCAAGGGTAACCCGATATCTTTGACAGAAGTCAAGCAGACTCTGTCGATAGGACCCAATGTGAAGGGGTACATGTATACGTGTAAAAAACCCTCTGTGTAAGCCGTAATGTTCTCTTCCGAGGAGGGTACCTGCAGTACCACCTTTTCTCCCCATCCGTGGTCTCTCCTTACTACCTCGAGGTGTTCCTCTCCTATTGATGAAGTAAACCTTGATGCATGATCCCAATGGCCCTCGACATTGGGAGGCCTCTCTAGAGAAAGGTCCCTCCTTTAGATAAAGTGTCTTGATATTTTCTCACCAGACTTCGGCGGTGTACCACCGATTGAGTGGGAAGAAGATGTGGAACCCTCCTCTTCTTTGTGAACGGATTTAGGCGTAGCAGCCATGGCTATAATAAAACAAGAGAAGAAAAATGAAAACTCAGGTAAAAACTTTGAATTAAAATGATGGAAAAGCTGATGTAAGGAAGAAAGAAATAAACTCACATATAGAGCAAGCAACGACTGTCCACCTACCCTAAAAGGCCAATTAATTCTAGCTAGGCCATTATCACTTTCGGGGAGATGTACCGGTAGGATCACCTCGGTCATTTCATACGATAAGCACTGACGTACAAGATTCGAGAGATCAAAAATCCCCCACATTATTCTAAACCTCAAGATGGTGCCCGATCTCGAGGATTTCTGTCAAAATGAAAACAGACTCTGAGGGGCCATCAATATCATTCTAAACCATGAGATGGTACCCGATCTCGAGGATTTCTCTCATAATGAAAAGAGGCTCTAAGGAGCCATCAATATCATTCTAAACCTCGAGATGGTGCCCGATCTCGAGAATCTCTGTCAGAATGAATGTAGGCTCTAAGGAGCAATCAAAATCATTCTAGCCTCGAGATGGTACCCTATCTCGAGGATCTCTGTCAAAACAAAAAATAAGCTCTAAGGAGTTATCCGTATAAATGTAACCCCGATGTGGTACCCTATCTCAAGGGTTTCTGCTATTATAAGTGTGCGTCATTCACCCAATTCTTTGGCCTTTGAGCTACCTGAGCTCGTGCTAGGTCTCAATCAAGAATTATTAGTAAAGCCTTAGAACTGTTTCCGCCTTCAGATCAGGTTAAATGCCCTCTCAATTACTTTAATCCAAGGTCCACCCGAGTATAGTCTTATCCTCGTTTGGGGTCTGTCAACAACGCCTTAGGGATATGTTCACTCTAAGTTCAAATCAAGTTTTTAGGCCACCCGAGCTCGAGCTAACTCTCACTCAGGGACTGTCTGTGAAAGTCTTAGGGTTATCTTTATCCTCAGGCGTTTGAGAAATTTCCCCCTCGAGGACTATCAACAGGGCCTAAATGGCTAAGTTTTGTTCTAAAATTTGAATCCCTATTCTCACTCAATCCAAATTTGGGAGTCCCGGTGGCCTAACTTTGCATCTATTCAATCCAGGCTCAGTCCGAGGAACGGTAAAGGGTTCCAGGGAATATCATACTAATCAATCAGGAACTGAGCGAATACCCGCCCGAGCCCAGTATTCAGACCAATCGGTGGAGTCATGTGCTCAGATTCTTCACAAACGTAAATAAAGTGAAATTTAGCACAAATCAGAGACAAATTGAAGAAGCATTTGTATTAATAAATGATGATTACAAAAGCCCATGTAGGGTCCTTACACATCATCACAAAAGCCCATTGAGGGTCCTTACACAGAGACAAAGAAGCAAAAAAAGAGAAATATATATATATATAATAACTAAAAATCTAATCTGCTCTCGGGTGTACACCCTCGGGGGCAATATCTCTGAGAACCATTTCCTCGGGGGCCTCATCTTGGTCTTTCGAATGGCATCTTCAAGGATGAAGAAGAAGCTGAAAATGATGAAGAAGAAGTAGAAAAAGATGAAGAAGCAAAAAAAGATGGAAAAAATGAAGAAGTGGCTGGGTGAAATATTTGGCGAGTATGGGTCTCGCCCGCACTACTATTAGGGAGACACTTCTTGAGACATTGCACCAGTGTGGGATGCAAGAGTTAGTAGATGGCACCACCTCACTCCATGGAAAGCGCCACACCAGGTGGAAGTTAAGAGAGATGACCAGCAGTTTACGGTCCACATATCCTCTGATACGAAGATAATTTGAGATTCCTCTCTCATTATTCGAGCCAACAACAACAACAACAAACTACTGTGATCCCACTCAGTAGGAGAAAGCTCTAATAAAGAGCCATAATATAATTGGCGAAGGCACCGCCGTGTGACCTTTCGGCCATGGGCTTTAAACATGGGAAATAGAGTCGGATAAGGATGAAGAAAAGAAAGGAGTTGAAGGCTATTGAAGAATGACCGAATGAAGTTTGATTCAAGAAAGCTTCCATTTATAGGAAGGTGGCAGCGTAACCAAAAGCATAATCAATGCCTTTGGGAAACACATCGGCAGTCACAATCAATGCTTTTTTAGGAGACGGATTGGCAGCGATATTATCGCTTTGAGAGAATAAATCGACACTACATTGAATGCTTCTAGAAAGATGTATCGATAGTACGTCTCAGTTATCACAAAAGCTTATATCATAAGCATGATGTCATCACAAGAGACTCGAGGAGATCAGGGTCAAAATCGTTTCTTATCATTTTAATCTAAGAAATGCGGGGACTATCTGTATACGACAAAAATTAGAGGGTCCGATTTTTCGACCGATGAGGTACCTCGTAAATACCGCCCTTAGAAGGCTCGAAGTTCAGCTCGGGGCTCAACCCCGAGAGTTCTCAATGATCGACCTCAAGGCAATACAAATCAGCAGCTATGTTGAATGAGTGGGAGATTCCCAAGGCACGTGACCAAAGCTGACCAAATCTATTAGGCTAGTTCAAGCCTGTATCGTGGCATTAGGGTATTAATGCTCGGCCGATATTTTATCCCAACATGCCAAACTTGGTCAAAAATTCATTTTCCTTGACTTGCTTCCCCTTTCACCTTCATGACCTTCCTCATCACTTGTTTGAAATAGCATAATCCTTATAATATCCATATAATTATTTTCATGGACAGATGTCAATTACCTTATGATAAATTCAATGTAAAATACTACAGGGTGAAACATCGTCTTAATTAAATACTGCAAAGTGTAACATCATCGTAAGGTAATACTGCAAAATGTAACATCATCATAATATAATATTGCAGGACCTAATATCGACTTAATATTGTGGGGCATAACAATCTCGCACCATTACCCACCAACTTTCTCACAATCTCTTGTTAAACTTTTCCTAAAACATTCTGAATTATCAGCAACAATCGAACATTCGACCACCTGACATTTGTACCATCTTCTTCAAGTGATCCAAACTCACATCATCAAAATCACGCAACAACTAACTTGCTCACAGGAGATAAATCACATTTTCAATTCCATATCGGCATCTCCCAATGACGTTTCCTCGGGTACAACTACCATGAAATCAGTAAACCTTCCTGAGTCCATGCTCGCCCACCAGCTATAAGAGTCCGTTTATTCCCCATAAGCGTCAACTAAAGGTCTAACTATATTTTCCAAAGCTAGAAATTATGTTGCATCCCAAAATGATAATCAAGCATTCACATCCCTCTATGTTCCAAGCATGCTCTTCCTATCATATTCAGATTTTCTAAGCAAACTACTCGCTCTCTGCTGCTCGCACTTGACCTGCTAACAACTCATCTACTATGAGACACAACCCTTCCTGTCATTCTTCATGCTTCGCTACTAAAATACTACCTCAGATCATAATCCAACTCTATTGCATCTAAACTAATGAATTGCCACCAACACTAAGCCTCCATAACAATCATCTCTATCGAGACATCAACACTAGAAACAGCTATTCGAGCCTGAAGCTGCCACACACTACCATCTCTAATACCTGCTTCTTAGGTACCATTTCACAACACCCTGCCCTGAAGGCAAACCAATGAAGACTATCGCACCAATGAGTCTAAATGCGATCAAATTAAGGTCAACGACACCACATCACGAACAAGAATTCTACCAAGTTGGAAAATATCTAATCTCGCTACTCTGTTAACCAAAGCCAGAACATCCATAGTCTGATTGCCTCTCATTCAAAGGAAGTAAATGCTAAATCTCAAAACCATGAACTGAGAAATCCTCATCTTGGGACATTCATTTCCACGACACATAAATATGCACCCTACTATTCACAATAGCACTGTGTGATAACAATGCATGAACATCACAATACACTGTGCATAGCCTCGAAACCGTAGGCAACACGAACACTGAGCTAAAATGACTGAACACCCTTCCATAACGCGATGATAATAGCCTGCCTGAATATGCAGGGAGAAACATCCTACACCACATCTGTAGTACTACTACAAATCCTCGATGCCCAATTGACAACAAGCAGCTAAACATCGTATAAGAATGAGTAGGAAGGAAATGAAGGCATAAGCATCAATGGAGTCAAATCGCACGATAACAAATCAATAATGGAATTGCTCTTAAGAGCCATGTAGCATCTTAAAGATAAGTAAACATGTCTCCATAACAATCCACAAGACTCTACTAGACTTTCTCATAACTTGTGAGACCCAAAACTCACCATAGGTCGTGGTGGCGCCCAACTTTGCCGTTAGGCAAGACAATAATGAACTACCAACTTAATTATTCATTTTATTATTTTTGAAATCATAAATCTTATTAGATAGGGAAATCAATGCATTAAAAATCGTAGATACATACAATTTAAATGAAATATCAAGTAAAAGTGTGTCAATGGTAAGAAAAACCATAAACAAATTCTAGACCATCCCAAAAACCAGTATCACAAGTACATGAGCATCTAGTAGGAAGTACAATAACAATAAAAAATCTATCTGGAATACAAGATAGACAAGATAAAGTAAATAACTATGATGGAGACTTTGTGTGCTGCAAATCGTAGCATGGAATGCAGCTTACCCTAAAGTCCCCTCAGTAACTACGCCTACACGCCCAAATGACCACCAAATGAACCTGTCAGATCATGCACATTTAGTGCGTAAGTGCAACATGAGTACGTAAATCAACGCATACCGAGTAAGTATCTAACTTAACCCCGAAGAGGAAGTGACAATGGGCCGACACTGACACTTACTAGTACTCCAATAAATCAAATATAATAAAGTAGACAGGTATGAAACATGGTAAATAAACAATGAGAATAGATATAGGCAAATAGTATGATCTACAGCTTAATAGTGAACACAAAGTCCTAAATTATCAGATAGCTTCTCAAATGGAATATGTAATGGTCAATACCAAACCAATGGTCACATCTCATGTCAGGAAACTCATGAGTATGCGGACTCATTATCAAGTATTTCTCACGATTCTGCTGAGGCGAGCGGCCCAATCCTATAAGAGCGTTTTATAAAATTGCCGAGGCGAATAGCTAGATCCCATATAAGCGTTTCATATACTACCAAGGTGAATGGTCCGATCCCATAAGAGTGGTTCATAGAACTACCAAGGTGAACAACCCGTTCCCACAAGAGTGTGATACATAATCCAGTCGAAGCGAATAACCCCATCCAATAAGAATATGTTGCTCTACCAAGGCAGACAACCCGATCCCATAAGAGTGTGATACATGATACCATCGAGGTGAATAACCCAATCCCATAAGAGTGTCTTAATGATACCGCCGGGGCAAACAGCCCAATCCCATAAGAGTGAATTGCATGATTCCGCCGAGGTGAACGACCCAATCCCATATGAGTATTGCTGAGGCATTCAGCCCGATCCCATTAGAATATAAAACATTGACGGGTCATTGACCCCACAAACAAATATACATATGAGTTATAAAATTCAAGAAAACCTATCGAACGAAAACAGACAATGCATAAGAAATCCGTAAAGGAAACTACAATTTCCTCAGCTAATCAAGTAGCTCGTTGAGTATCTAAAATAGCAAGACCAATACTCTACGCAAGTGTAGTCTGAAGCTAAATGGAAATTAAAGCATTTAAATAGGCAAGAATAACTCACATTGTATTAAAGCATGACATGAGTCTATGTCTACTAGGAAATAATCAGGAATTCTATCATATGCACGGACACTCGTCACCTCATACGTGCGTAGCTCCCACAACATGTAGCACATAATAAATATAATACCTACGGGGTAAATTCCCCCTACAAAGGTTAGACAATAGACTTACCTTGCTCCAAAATCCAATTACTAGCTCCAACACCTCTCTAACTCCTTAAAATGATGCCAAACTATCTGAACCCCTTGTTGAGACGAGAACGATGCTGCAAAAATTACCTCAAACGGAGCTCTAGAACTCAAGATATGCTCAGAATACTAAAATACTTAGTTTCCAAATTTAAAACACCGCCTAGGTAATTTTTGTTCTTCGCCTTCACGAGACACCATCGCGTTCGCGAAGAGAAATTTTTCGTTCTCTCATACGACCTCGGAATTCGACAATTCTTATTGCTATGATTCTGTAATTAGGATACGGATATAATGGTTCTATCAAACTACAAATAAAAGGTAGATTTCTCAATATGATACCCTTTATGCCATAAGAAACGACTTTGAAACATAATATAAGAGCGCTACACAACCCAAACACACACGAGGCGCCCTGGACCCCTCCCCCCAATCACACAAACCGGTCCCAAAATATAACACGAACGTACTCGAGGTCTCAAATCACACCAAACAACATCAAAATAATATATCACACATCAATTCAAACCTAATGAACTAACAAACTTTTAAACTTCTAAAACTCATGCTGAACCATACAATATCAATCCGGAATGACCTCAAATTTTGCATGCAAGTCCTAAATGACACGATGGACCTATACCAACTCCCAGAACCATAATATGGATCTAATGTCAAAAAGTCAACCATCAGTCAAACTAATCAACCTTCTAAACCTTTAATCTTCCAACTTTTGCCAAAAGGTATCAAATCAACCTACGGACTTTCAAATCCAAATACGGAGATATGCCTAAGTCCAAAATCATCAACTGGACCTAACAGAGCCATCAAAACTCCTATCCGAGATCGTTTACCCAAAAGTCAAACTATGGTCAACTCTTCCAACATATAGCTTCCGAACTGAGAATTATTCTTTCTAACTAATTATGATCTTCCCAAAAATCTAATCTGCTTGCACGTGCAAGTCATAATACTTGAAGTAAATCTACTCAAGGTCTCAAATGTCGAACGATAAGCTAGAACTCAAAACGACTGGCCGGGTTACGGAAGTATAAGCTAATCACCTATTAAATTCACGAGAATCGATAAAACCTCAAGAGTGAAATATAATAGCATCATATCCAGAATAAGAGTCTTGCACCTATCATGTCAACACCCTTATTTCTCATATTGATAAGAAACCAACTCTGCTAATCTCTAGTTCTTTGCAGTCAATTGTCAGTTGCTTTACTTTAGCAGTTAGTCGTAGTTCGTAATTATTCCAAATCAAGTTTTGATCGTCTTGAATAGCAGTTAAACTAGAAATTACTAGAGAATTGTTTAAATGAAATCCCTATGGAGATGGTAACTTAACTATATTATCTTTGGCTAGCGAGCATCAATTTCATGTTGTGTTTTGCGCTCGTTAAATTTTGGCATCGTTTCCAGGGATTGGTAATTAATAATGTTTAAAATAATATTTGTGCTAATTCGGGAATCAATTTTTTTTCTTATTATTTTTATTAGTTAACTTCTCTTCAAGATTTCTTTTGTGGTACCTGACAAGTGCCAGGAAGAAAACTTAAAGAATTATTCTTGATAATGAACTCTAATTGATGTTAAAAATGGAGTACAACCAACCTAAAAATGGTTGAAGAGTTAGCAGCTTAACATTATCACAAGTCTACTATTTATTTTAAATATAGTGAAAATCATCTATGGATTGATTGTCAAGCAGGTAAGTATTTCTCGTATGGTTCATCTTTTGAAAAGTCTCTCTATTTTTAGCCCGTACATGTATGACATTTCATATGGGCACAATTTTAACCCTAGTTGGGATGAGTACCCTTATTATGATTGGAACAAAAGTGAAGTGAGACAACCACCTCAAGATGAGAATGGTAATTTAGACTGATGTATAAGTTCATGAATAGCATTGAAGAAATATTTATATAATATGATGAAGCCATAAAGAACCTAACAATGCAAGTGAGTCAAATAGTAAGTATACTTTCAGAAAGCTTATTGCATTGAATATATGGAGGAAATACCCTGTGAGAGTGAGCCTACCTATGAGGATGATGATTTACAGAGAGAACTGCCCACTCTTCAAGAAGACTCTGATTCAACTAAGATGATTGAAAATAAGGTCTTGGTTGAGTGTAAAGCAATGGAAGAAGAGTTTAAACCCCCATCCACCTTTCCACATTTACAACCTTTAATAGAAGAGAATGAGAAATAAATGGTCTTGGACATACCACAAGAGTATTCACATAACCTTTCTTCTTTGTTTTCTTATTCTAACATTAATCATGTGGATTTTATCTTTGGGGATTTACAAGAAGATGAATGGAGTGGTCCTGTAAAAGAATGCAGAAACACATTGAGAATCATCCTGCAAGAACAATTTACCACTCAAAATGAGGCCAAGAAAGATGGAAAAGAGCGGGCATTATAGATATCCTCAGAAGACTTGGGCTTAATGAGCTCCATAAATAATCCAAAGGAGCGAAAGCGAGGAATGAATTAAGAATTTGGGCAGGGAGTTCTTAAGTTCTCAGAAAATGAAAAAATTTAGGGGAGTTTTCTTTACCTCTTACTTTTTACTTGTGTGTCAAGTGGACATGCTACAATTTAAAGTGTGTAGTGCAGATGTAATATGTACATTTGTATTTCTTTTTCTTCTTTCTCTAATTAAATTCTTTTGACTTTTCTTTTTTTTTGGAAATAAAATTTATCATTAATCACCAGTAACAATATTACAAAGCATAGCTTAGCTACTCCCAGCTAGGTAGATCTCAAAGTGAGGTACGCAAAAGGCTATGACTACCAAAGCACGTAATCCATATTTTTATCAACAACTCCCATGTAGAAGAAGACCTATTGTACTAAATATTTTACATTTTCATTTGCTCTAAAGTTGGACATGCAGGCAATCTCCCTAGCCAGGTTAGTGTGATATCTGGTACTCCCTTCAAAGACCTTGTGATTTCTTTCCCTCCACAGTATATGTGTATACTCAGCATAGATCATCTGGAGGAGTTTAGCTAGCGCAATCTTCCCCTTGGAGTATTGACAAACAAACTAGAGGTGGTCATTCCATGTCCTGCACATTTTATTATAAAGTTTTGCCCACTGAGTCAGTCTTCCCCATTGTTTTATAGCATAATTAAATTCAGGAAACATGTGGTCTCTTGTCTCAGGATTGGATTGCATTGGTACACAAGTATCATTCACATCAAGTCCCCATTTCTTATGTCTATATATAAATATGTTTTATAGCACTCTTTTTAGCATCCAGTGGTCTTTAGAGTTGATGGATAACATCCCTTGCTTCCAAGATTTTCCTCACCATCCACCTTACAGTCTTTGGTATAGGCATGGTTTCTGGATTCTATTCTTGATGTAGAAGGCATGTATCCATTTGATACATAGATTGTCTTGTTTGTGTGACAAGTCCCAGTATGTTTTGAAATAGCAGTGGCATTCCATACATGTAGGTTGTTCATTCAGATTCAGGCCTCCACAGACTTAGGTAGGCAGACATTGTCCCAGGCAATGAGAGCTTTTTTTTGTGGTTTCATTCCTCCAGACCACAACTTCTATAATAAGCTTCAATAACTTTAATCACTTTAGTTGGCAAAGGAAAGATTTGAGCCTGGTAGGATTGGATTCCAAATAGTACTATTTGTATCAGTTGTACCCTTGCAGCATAGGATGAAATTTTTGCAGTCCATGAGGTTATTTTTGCCATTATCTTATTAATGAGTGGCTGTCATTCTATCATAGTCAACTTCTTTGTATCCAGTGGTACACCTAAATATTTAAAGGGTAGTTTTCCTTGAGAGTAGCCTAGAAACTGACATACTTCTTCTTTAACTTTGTTTTCCATTCCACGACTGTATATAGCACTTATTGCTAAGTTAGCTTGTAGTCCAGAAGTAGCTGAGAATGTCAAAAAACAAGCATGAAGCCTCTTCACTAACTCTGTGTCCCCTCTTGCAAACAACACTAGATCATCAGCATAGCTCAGATGAGTGATGTGTAGTTTCCCACATCTAGGATGATATTTGAACCTTTTGTCCTATTTCGATTCATTGAGAAGTCTGGTCAAATACTCCATAGCAATCTCAAAGAGGAAGGGGGAGATTGGATCTCCTTATCTTAGACCTTTAGAGCATTAAAAGGTTGTATAGTTTTCCCATTATGCAAGATAGTGTGATTGACAGTTCTGACACATGACATTAACCATTTTATGAACTTGTCAGGAAAAACCAATCCTTCCAAAATATGTTCAAGGTATGCCCATTCCACCGAATCATAAGATTTTTGTAGTTCCACCTTGATCATGCACCTAAGGGAGATATGTTTCCCGCTATAAGATTTGAGCAACTCATGAGCCAAAATGATATTGTCAGATATTCTTATCCTAGAGATAAAGCCTGCTTGTTCCTCTGGTATGATGTAGCTCATGAACCTTTGAAGTATCCCAGCCAGGCTTTAGCAATTAGTCTGTACAACATTGTACAATAGGCTATTGGTTTATAATCTTTCACATTGTTTGGATTTGCAATCTTTGGCAGCAAAGTTAGTGTAGTACAATTAATGGCTTTGTATAAGACCCCTGTGGTGAAGAAATCTTTCACTCCCTCACATACCTCTTCCTTGATGACAGGCCAGGCTTTTTTAAAAAATGCAACATTAAATCCATCAATTCCAGGAGCTTTGTGATCTCCAATAGAGCATAGACCTTCATATATTTCTGTATCAATTATTGTGACACACAATTCTAACTGTTGAAGATATGATAGTCTAGGTCCATTTCTCATCACCAGCATGTTGCCTCCAGGTTGAGTAGTGGCAGCTGATCCCATTAGGGATCTGTAAAAATCAGCAAACTCTGTTTTGATAGCCATGTGACCCTGTAATTGCATTCCTGTTAGAGAACTGATTTCCAGAATTTGTTTCTGATGTTGTTTTCTTTCATCACAGCTATGAAGTATTTTGTGTTTGAATATCCTAGCTTAATCCATGTAGCTCTAGATTTTTGTTGCCTTGCACTTTCTTCTATCACTAACCACTTTTCTAGTTGTTGCAGGCACATCTTCTCTTGATTAGCCAATGAATCAGAGTAATTATTTTGCATTTCTTGTTGGACTTCTTTCAGTGTGACCATAGCTTTAGAGATCTTCTCAGAAATTCCTTTGAACTCCTTAGAATTAAGTTGTTTAAAAGCAGGCTTTAAGTGCTTCAGTTTCAGCCATACACTTTT
The DNA here is from genome assembly GCF_000393655.2 of Nicotiana sylvestris. Classification (NCBI taxonomy): domain Eukaryota; kingdom Viridiplantae; phylum Streptophyta; class Magnoliopsida; order Solanales; family Solanaceae; genus Nicotiana; species Nicotiana sylvestris. The sequence goes on along the minus strand of NC_091062.1, from coordinate 117,702,179 downwards.
CGTTTTCCCTCCCGTTTCAATTTTTGACCTCCCTTCTTCAACAATCTGCCTAAACTTTATATGATTTGTTCATATGTTGAAGAACCTAAAAAGTACCTTAATGTTTTTTTTGAGAGGAGGGGGGGGTTCTAAATTGATTTAATGTGGGCACATGATCTGAAATAAAAGGCTCTCCAAATACAGCTGTTAGATATCCATATTGTACCATCCATTTATCATTTGCTATTGCTCTATCCAGTCTGTTACAAACTTTGGTTGCTCCTTATTGTTTATTAGTCTATGTGTAATAGTCACATCTCCATGGAATTTCACTGAGTAATAAGTTGTTGTAACAATTTCTAAATTTTTGTGATTCTGCTAAGGTAACTGGAGATCCTTGTCTATCTTGGGGATATAAGACATCATTAAAATCCCCACATAAGATCCAAGGAGTATTTCCTCTAGGAGCCAAGCCTTGCAAGTCATTCCAGAGCTCTTTTCTCTTGTCAATTATGTTAAAGCCATAGACAGTTGTAAGTAAACAACTCATTCCATTCTGCTTACCAGTGACATGGTAGTGAACTAGTTGAGCTATCTCTTTAACCAGTTGAATAGCATACATTTTTTATCCCAGACAACCCATATTTTTCCCTTTTTTGCTTCTTTGTAGTTAGAAAGTTTTCCTAGTTATGAGCCACCTTGCTTGCTATACGTTGTGCTTTATTTTCTTTTACTCTAATCTCTAAGAGAGCAGCTACTTTAATATGATTTTCTTTGAGGTATTGATTTAACTCTTTCTGCTTATACCTCTTATTGATCCCTCTAACATTCCAATATAACCAAGTCATTGATATATTCTAGTACCACCTCTTGCATCAGGAGGTTTAGTATTGGCAACTATGTGCAGTGAAATTGGGGGACCAATTTCTCATTGACAAAGTGCTTCAGGAGATCGCCTTGGAGGCTTGAGACCTCGAGCCAGGTACTTCCCTCATGATCTGTCGACACCCGACCTGGGGATAATGTTGGTCGAGACCCCGACGAGCATGGGAGGCCTTTGAAGAGTGCATCTGGAGTCGATTAAGTCTACCTCGGCAGCCTAACGTTGGTCTACGTATACATCATGAAGCTAGTTAGTTGTCTCATCCCGCTTCCTTTATCAATCAACGTATCTTGTACTAAGTTTGGTTCTCCCCCTCTTATAAAAGAGGAACCATTAACACTTTGTAGACACAATTCAACTATTCTACATAAGATCAATAACAACTCTCTCTCTTTTCTCTCTAACTTACTCGCTCGAGGCTACTCTCTCCATTTATTGCTTCATATTGGCCATAAAGAGCCTTCTTTAATCATATCTTAACTGTTATTCCCTTCCCGGCTACCCCCGATAGCTCGATCTTGAGCCCAGGCATCGACTTCAAGGCCTTTCATCGATCAGTCTAAAGCTGGATATCAAGCCCCTCAGCTTGATTACTGTCCCGTTTTAGCTTGAACTTCGTCGTTAAACTTCATATGCCTAGCATCAACTGCTCTAACAATTAGCATAAAAATAGATCACGTATTGTTAGAGTCCCATTTATAAATTTAATTGTTATTACAATTTTTACGGTAAACAGTTTGGCAACAACCGTGGGGCTAAAAATAATAGGGATTATTTTCTTTCTGGTTTCATTACATAACGCAAGTTATCTTTCACATTTTTTCTTGTCCAAGATTTTTGATTTCAGGACAAAATGTCTAGCTCAATAAATAGAGTCGAGAACGACGACCTCGAAAACCGCAGGGAAATTAGTGTGGCTATTCCAGTCGTCGGCGCACCACCACAGAATCTCGATAACGCGCCCGAACTGATTTCAGCGGATGCAGATCCGCAGGATGCACAGCAGGTCAACGAAACCTCACACACCGACAGGAGCATGTGGCATGCCAACCAATATGAAGCCCAAAAAATCCCAGCTCGGGAAGAACAGGAAGTTAGTCTTCATATTATTTTTGAAATGTTGCAGGAACAATAGCTGGCTATCGCTTAGTTGCAAAACCACCCGAAGACTCCCAGCACAGTAGCACCGAAAACAGCTCCCCCAGCCGAACAGGTACCCGGAAGATCGAGCAATAACGGTCCGATAACCTACCCTGCCATAGTAAAAATGCTTGAGGATCGAATCTTGCTAGAAATTGATAGCAGCCAACGATAAGAAGGTTGAGACCTATAACTCTAGGGTCGACCAGATCCCAAGTGCACCCCCGCTTCTTAAGGCATGGATTCGAAGAAGTTCATACAAAGGTCGTTCCCCGAGGAAGCGGCCCCGAAACCTATTCCAAGAAGTCAGGAATGGCAGAACTCCCAAAATACAATGGGACCTCAGATCCCAACAAACAGATCATTGCCTATACGTGCACGGTGAAAGGAAATGACACCAAAGACGATGAGATTGAGTCCGTCTTATTGAAGAGGTTCGGAGAAACGCTCTCAAAGGGGGACATGATGTGGCATCGTAAGACTAGCTCCCAACCCCATAAACTCACTTACCATACTGGCGGATTCCTTTATAAAGGCACACGCCAGTGCCATCAAAGAAACGACGAGAAATCCCGATGCATTCGAGATTAAGCAAAGGGAGAATTAAACGCTGCGAAAATTCGCATCTTGTTCCCAGATGGAATGAACGGAACTACCCCCGGTCTCATATGACTGGGTGGCGTAGGCCTTCACTCAAAGCCTAAATGAACAAAGCCTGGTGATTTCAAGGCAGTTGAAACAGAACTTGATCGAGTATCCATCCAAGACCTAGTCGGACGCCCATATCCAGCTCCAGTCGCAAATCAGGATCGTGGATGACCAACCGGGAGCCCCCTCGGTCCCAATATATCAAAGCAAGCTCCTGGTAAAGAAACTGATGCCAAACAAAGAAAGATACCTCCCATACGCCACGGATAGGAGGAATACCCCGAGGAATATCTTCGAGGAATCGTCAACATAGCTAGATTCAATGGGGACACAAGGCCAGAAAGGGCGCATCACCCATCAGGATAAAATTTTAACATCGATGTATCAGACATCGTGTTCACTGTCAGCAAAACCAGGGATGCCAAATAGCCCAGGCCTATTCAGTCGAATCCCTCTCAGAGCAATCACAGCTTGGTGTGTGAACTATATAATACGTACAGCCACGGTGCCGAAGATGGCCACCAGCTCCGAAATAAAATAGCCAAGCTACTCAATAAAAATAACTACCGAGAACTATCAAGCGATCGGGCTCGAATTTAGTTCCGAGTAAGGAAGGCAGCCAAGAAGAACAAAGCAAATCGGTCGCGACATATTACCATGATAGTGGAGGAGCGACGACACTCTCCAAGAACTTATAAAGAGGAGGGTAAAAATGCCCGTCACCAGAGAAAAGCAGATCCGGGGATATATTCCCGAGGACGCCCTCACATCCAGTGAAGAGGACACCGAGACCTTGTCTCAATCTCACACTGACGCACTAGTAACCTTCTTTCTCATTCGATCCATTTCAAATAAAACATATGCTCATGAATTTAGGTGGCTCGATCAACATTATCGGGCCGAGAATGATAGGCTAGCTCAGACCGCCGGACCAAATCACGCTTGCCTCTCGAATTTTTGGCGGATTTCACATGGCGATCGAGACGACGAGAAGAAACACCATTCTCTCAGTCAGCACGGCTGGCGCAGACCGGAATGCCAAGATCCGTATCATCAAAGGAGGCGCAAGGCATGAATGCCTTATTCAAACGGCCGCGGTTACACTGCATGAAGGCAGTGTCGTCCCCTCTTCACCAAAGGATGAAATCCCTGCAAGGGACAGAATTAAAACCATCGGCAGGGAGCAATGCGCGGTAAGGGTAGTGTTCACGTCACATAATGTAGTGCCGACACCAATATCTCCACACTCAAAAGAGTCAGAGGGTAATTAAACCATGTCTTCGGCCAAGCCTGATTAAACACAACGAAGGTCTGTACAGAGTCCTCACTCCAAAACAGCAGGGCCATATCGGGCCTCGGAACATCGCATGCGCACTGCGCGATAAGGTAAGACCACCTCCCTCCTTCGTTATTTTACACTAACCCGTATGCAGACGCCCAACCAGGGCGTTCGAAAGTGTTAAACCTACCCAAATATCCCAAGGCCTTAATGTCACCCGTCGCACTCTTCCCCCTCGGTCGAGCTTTCATCCTAAAAAGGGTCTCGTCGGCAAGGTTCTTAGTAGCGCGACGCGCTGCCTAAGGAGGATCCGACAAGCTTGCAGGGTTTCTTTTGCAATCAACCCCGAACGCTGGAAGGCACCCCTCTCCCCCTTTTAGACATCGTCTGCTCGGAAGGATCGGGAATGACATACTAAGTTCCAATAGGAAACAATGTACCGGGCAAAATGGTCAAAAGAGTCGTGCCCGCTTAGGCCGAGCTTACAGCAACGAAACACCATGTACTTACGCCAAACAATCAAAGAATATCTTTAAACCAAAAGCATCTCATACTCCAAAGAAAATTCAGCATGCTCACGATAAGGATCCCTCCGTCGAGTACGTCTCGAAATACTTGGAGACTTAGCGGCAACAATTTGATAGCCACATGACCTTAGGGTTGGAAATTCGTGCTCGTAAGACCTCAACGAGGCAATTTTGAGCTCACGAGTAATGACTTTCAAGCCTAAGCAAACTCGATGACTCGGAGTCTATCATCAATCGCCATTCAGTGAAAAACCTGAGGCCGTAAGACCCCAAACGGGCAAACTCGGTCTAGCCAGAGCTATTTTCCATAACAACAAATAATTACTGTAAGACCTCAACAAGAATGAAAATAACTGTAAGACCTCAACAGGCATAAAAAAGCTGTAAGACCTCAATGGGTATGAAAAAACTATAAGACCTCAACAGGCGTGAAAAACTGTAAGACCTCAATAGGCATGAAAATTTTGTAAGATCTTACTACAGGCATAAAACTCGATCTCGAAGTTCAGGCTATGTCTCGCATTTGTAAGACTCCCGAAAGGGCATACCCTCGATATAGATGCCTAAACTGCCACACTCGGGATCACAAATGACTCCGGCCAAACACAAATCACTACGGTCAAAATGGTTGCACTAGCCAAATTAATGCAACTCGGGGATGCCCGACCGTCGCTAACAAAATCACAGGCCATTACTTTGAATCTACTTTGAAAAGAACCAATTAAAATAGGCTACCCTCAACAGGCAAACGAGCTTCAACCATGTTAGCTCCAAATCACAAGGCTTTGAGCTACTCAACCTACGAGCTAAACTTTCCGAGGTGCTCGAACACTGCCGCTAATGACTTGAAATTGAGGTTCTTCCCGAACCGACGACAGGTCAGGCAAAATCATTTCAAAAAGTCCTTAACTAGAGGAAAAACAAAGCCTAAATATGCCTACGGGCAAAAGCGTAAGAGCCATTGTCGCCAGCCAAATGAGCCTCAGGGCCACACACTAAATGATCGCAACGACCAAAAGCATAAGAGCCACTGTCACCAGCTTAAACTTTGAAAACTTGAGGATTAAAATGAGCTCAATTCGTAACCTGATTCGGAGACCGAATCCAAAATAGTTAACTATACATGCCTAAGTGCGCAACGTAAGAGCCATCATCGCCAACTTCACAAGCCTCAAGGTCACATACATAAGAGGTTGCTTCGACCCAAGGCGTAAGAGCCATTGTCGCCAGCCCTAAAAAAATTAAATAAATAAATAAAAATAAAAAATTTGAGGGGCAATTAAGCTTGAGTCGCAACTCGAATCGGAGGATGAACCCGAAATAGTTAAAGTACAAATGCCCAAGGGCAAGGCGTAAGAGCCATTATCGCCCGCCCATGCAGACACCAAAGCTTAATGGTCGAATAGGTTCTAGTCGAAACCCGACTCGGAGACTAAACCCAAAATAGTCGAACAAAGCATAACAACTCTAATGCCAGCTTGCGCTAAAGGCTGCATCAACAAAGAATGTAAAAGCGTCCAGGCATGCCTGATGAGATCCAAAACCGTATTACGAATCTAAGGATTCTCGCCAACTCCGAAACCAGCCCGTCTAGTCAAAAGAAAAGCATAAAGGGATACATAAGAGATAAAGCTTCAGGTTTTCTTTTATTTACATATGCAAAAAGGTGTGTTCTCCATCTACAAATGCGCTTTGCGAATGTCATATACAAAATGGCAAAGTGTACACTCTGCTTTAGAAGGCTACGACCTACCAGCCTCATCTTCACTCTCCGCAGTGTCGGCAAGAAATGACTGAGCATCATGCTCGTCCTCTCTCGCTCAAGCCAGCTCTTCCAGGATAACAAAACCCATGGCGCCGACCGCTTCAAGTACCTCTCTTCGGGATCTGCAACGAACATATTCCTCGATTATCTTTTCACGATCGAGGGCCCTCTTCAACTCGGCTTGGGCATCAGTATCATCCTTCAAATAAATCACAATCTCCTGATCAGCCATAGTCTAACTCAATGCTGCTTCAGCCCGAGCATCAACAATTTTAGCCCTGACCTTCGAATGTTCAAACTCGAGCTTCACGATCATATCCGCTTGAACTGAAGCGTTGTCATGAGCCAAGAGGAGTTGGACTTCGAAGGCGGGAACTTTATCCAAGCCACCCTTCTCCTCTAAAGCTTGAGCCTGCACCTGAGCTCTTAGTTAGCTTTACCCCTAAACTTTAGCCAAGTCATTCCTAACTCGGTTGGCTTTACCCCAAAGGTGCTCCAGAGCCTCCGCCTGTTTCTGCAGCTGAGATAGGCAAAAGGATTAACCTTAAAGGTTAAAAAGGAAAATGCGTACTATGTGAGGTTACTTGCTCCATCAAATAGCTCTCGTAATTTGACCTCCGGTACGCCTCACATCACCAGTGCATCAACTGAACCTCCTTCTCCTCGCAGAGGAGCCTGAGGGACCTACCCTCATCTCGAGCTTTCCGAAGCCTAAGACCATGATGGATCAGCTCAGACCAGAGCCTATCAAAGGCATGTAGAAGAAAAACTCGATAAGGAAGGGAAGACACGAGATGCAGAAGAACTATGTCGGAACTCACCACGAAGTGAAGCTGGTGGACTTCCTCGAAGGCCGAGCACACTCCTTTTGATCCGGCCCCTTTGGCCCTAGAAGAACCAACCTCGGTCGAAGCATGATCACTCGGTGGAACCACCATTCCAGAACCGAAGATTTTAGGAACAGCAGGCTCGGGCAATGTTTTCTCCTTGAAGACACGGACCCGTTTGGCCCCGCTAAAAGCTCTATCGCACTGCGAGCGGACATCCCATTTATCACCATCGTCCCTTTGCTCGGAAGCTGACAACTCCTCCCCTTCTCCGGAGGAGCACAGCCTCGCCCCTAGGGACCTTCTAATACATACGACAGCAAGACCAGTAAAAAAGAAAGAGGAAAATGTCATCTCAAATACATGAAGACCAAGGTAAAAGCAGCGTACGCACATACCTTGGGGTTTCGCTTCCCGTCTGCCCCATGACACAGCTCGCCACCTACGCTCATCGCAAGTTGAATGGGTCTCCAACCTCCGGACCCAGTCGGGCAAATCGGGAACTTCGCTCGGTGCCCACGAAGTTGCTAAAAAAAGGAGGAAACATAATTACTAAACTGGTTTTCACTACAAGCGAATCTTAGAAAGCACGAGACACTCCAGTCACACGCATAATTCCATTCCTTGGGAAATGGCATGAGTCCCACGGGAATAATGTCAGTCGTCCAGACCCGGATGAATCAACTGACCCACTCTCGATCCCCATCTTCCTCATCATCAACAACAAAGGGCGTGGACGAATGACACCGTAAGGTTAGCATGCCTCGATGATGAAAGGGCCGGTACAGCCTGACGAGGTGACTAAGCATGAATTCAAGCCCAGCCTTCTCCGCAAAGAATCTCATCATCAGCACTACTTGCCAAAATGACGGATGTATCAGTCCAAAGTAACCCGATACTTCAGGCAGAAATCAAGCACGTCCCTATCAAGGGGGCCTAGTGAAAAAGGGTATAAGTATACGTTCAGGAATCCATCAGCGGGGTCCGTAATACCCTCATCCGGCGAAAGCACCTACAACGCTACCTCCTCACCCTATCCACAGTCTCTCTTCACTATCTCCAGATGTTCCTCTCTTATCGAAGACATAGTCTTCAGAGTAAACTCCCGTGGATCCTGAGCAGTGGGAGTGGAACTCTACCCTTCCTGCCGGGCATGACTATAGTAGAATTGGCAAACTAAAATAGGGACCTACACCAACACTTTTGCGCTTAAAGTAGCAAAGGAATCGATGCCAACGCGGAAGGATAACTATCTAAAATAATGGGACCTTCCAAAGAAGCAAGAGCCACCCCATGTATATGTGGGAAACATCAACGATTCGCCTACCCAAGATAAGCCCTAGGAGGCCAACGGCCTTGGTACGGATCCCGAGGTGATACCTGACCTCAGAGTTTTCCCTCAAAGAAGAAAAATAAGCACTTCGTGCTCCGTCCATGAGGGCTCGACCTTAGGAAGTCACCTAAGTACGAATAGCCGTTCCTCAGAAGCCTGCGTACAACACCTTAAAAGGTTATCTACGTCAAGCTCAAAGTAAAAGTTCTATGTGCCCGAAGTTGACTTTCACTTTGGTGCTCTATCTCCAAGAGGCTCGAGGGCCACGATGATCCAAGTTTACCGGACCGCTTCAGGCTTGATCCCGGGAACAACGATGAGCTCGGAAAGGAGCCATTTCTGTCGACGAAGGGCTGGAAAAAATATTGACAATTGTCAACAGAGGCGTACATTGAAAATCTCCACAAACGCACAAGAGTATACCAGAACATGGAAAAAATCAAAAGCAGAAGTAAAGAAGATGTCTTCATATTTCATAGATATTGGCTTACAACGACCCTTGGGGGGTCCTTACATATGATTACAAAAGCCCGCAAGGGGATCCTTACACAGGAGTAAAGAAGCAGAAGGGCGTGCATACAACAAAAATCTAAAAATCTAGCATATTCACAAAAGTGCATCCCCAATAGCGGCATCATCGGCATCATCTCCTCAGGCGCGTGACATCAAAGACAATATCTTCCAAGACCAATCCCCTTGGGAATCTCATCTCGACCCTCCCGGAATGGCATCTTCAAAAGGGAGGATGTAGGAAAGGAAAACGATGGAGAAGAGCAAAGTGACAAAGGAGAAGCCGAAAGGAGACGAGAAGTGGCTGGGTGAAAAATCTAGCTAGTATGAACTCCGCCAGTATTACTATTATAAATCCACTTCTTGAGATGTTGCCTCAGCTTGGGAGGCGACAACCTGTAGAAAGTGTTGCCATACCCCAAGTAATCCAAATGGGGTGTAATACGCCAAGCCGAGGAAGGAGGGTGAGCAGCGGTGTATAATCCGAGCCCCCTCTTGAGAAGCGGTGTACAATCCAAATACTTCCTCGGGTCAAAGGAAATCGGTCCTCTGCTTCATCACCCCGAGCTAACGGAGACGGCAACAACAACAACAATAACATCAAAGCAGCACAGCTTCGTCCGACCAGAGAAGGTCCGGGAGACAGGCCGTAGCAGGGATGATGTCGACATAAAATCTTGAAGCCATAGGCCTCAAACATAGTGAAACATCAAAGAATAAAGACAGCAAGAAAGGAGGAAAGGATAGACATCGGAGGATGCTTAGATGAAAAAGTGATCACAAGAAGCCCCATTTATAGAGGAGAAGGTCAAAGTAACCGATGGCGCCATTATCGCCCTCAAAAAATGTAACGACAGGCTCATTCAATGCCTTCGTGGGAGCTGAATCAACGACAACATTATGACCCTGAAGAATGAGGAATCACAACACGTTGAACGACCCTGAAAAAGAGAAACGGTGAAATGTTTCGGCATTCATGAAGGGCTGCATCATCGGCATGCCATCATTATGGGAGCCATAGAGTGGGATGTCAAAATCATTTCTTATTGCTTATCTATAAGAAATGCAGAGACTATCTGTGTATGGTGAAATCGGGGGACCAATTTCTCATTGACAAAGTGCTTCAAGAGATCGCCTCGGAGGCTCGAAACCTCGAGTCAGGCACTTCCCTCATGATCTGTCGACACCCGTCCTAGGGATAATGTTGGCCGAGACCCCTACGAGCATGGGAGGCCTTCGAAGAGTGCATCCGGAGTCGATTAAGTCTACCTGGGTAGCCTAACATTTATCTACGTATACGTCATAAAGCTAGTTAGTTGTCCCATCCCGCTTCCTTTATCACTCAACGTATCTTGTACTAAGTTTGGTTCTCCCCCTCTTATAAAAGAGGAACCATTAACACTTTATAGACACAATTCAATTATTCTACATAAGATCAATAACAACTCTCTCTCTCTCTTCTCTCTAACTTACTCGCTCGAGGCTACTCTCTCCATTTATTACTTTCATACTTGTTCTTTATTTATTGCTTGATATTGGCCATAAAAGCCTTCTTTAATTATATATTAACTATTATTCCCTTCCCGGCTACCCCTGATAGCTCGATCTTGAGCCCAAGCATTGAACTCGAGGCCTTTCATCGATTAGTCCGAAGCCCGATTTGATTACTGCCACGTTTTGGCTTGAACTTCGTCTTTAAACTTCATACGCCTAGCATCAACTACTCTAACAACTAGCATAAAAATAGATCACATATTTTTAGAGTCCCATTTATAAATTTAATTGTTATTACCATTTTCACGGGAAACAACAGCGCTATGTTCCTCCTCAGGCAGAGCTTTGAATCCATTACTTGTTGACATACCTTCATGGATTAACCTAGTCTCAAAGGTTCTCATCAAGTCTGATCTCTCCATCTGCTTGTTAGTGTTGTGTTGTTCTGCTGATTTTTTTTAACTACTTGCACCTTTTGGCTTAACTTGTATCCACCGATCATCTGCATTATTCTCAATTGCATATAGAACATTTTTCCCTTTGACTATGTTATTTTTATCTACCCGTTACACCATTTGCTGTTGTTGCTCCTGTTTCAGCTGATCAACCACATACTGTTGTTGACCTTTTGATACCCACCTTGAAACTTGTTAGGGTCTTCTGTTTCTCTGAACTTGCATTTTCTTCCTATTCAAAATTGTTCTCTGGTTTCCATTCAAACTCTATGGGTTGCTGAAATCCCTGATGGATCTTTAACTATAACTTCAGCATGCAGCTTCTTAGTGACATTAACCGTAATCAGAATTCTAGCATATGACACCCTAGTTTGCTTGGTAGTTCACTGATCAGCAAATATATAGATGCCCAAGGCATTGTCCATCTTACACAGGGAAATCATGCCCAAACAATTGATAGGAAGGTTAGGTAATTTTAACCATAATGGGATTTCTGTAAGGAATTCAACATTAAAATCAAATTTTGAGGTCCAGTGTTTAAGGATGACTAGCCTACTATTCATGGTATATGGCCTTCCATACAAGATGTCCTGCAAATCACCTAAGCTTTGGAATTTAACAAAGTAGTATCCCTCTTCATGGAGGAATAATTCAGGTTTAGTAACATTGTTTCAAGTTTGAGAAATGTACCTATGCATCTGATTGTAACCAGGTACTTCCCTAGTTATATAGACGACTAGAGCTTTCATCCATTTTTCCATTTACATATTGCCAATCTACCACATCTGGAGCAATATAGGTTAGAGGAATACCATTTTTTGCAAACCGATTTCCAGTAAAGAGTTTCGACCATGGTGCGTCTCTCAGATTTTCCTTTACTGGTACTAGAACTGTTGGTCGCTGTTGATTCTCCTCAGTTTGGGCCGGGTTAGGTCATTTCTCTAATGCAATTAATTTCTCTTCACTTCTGATGGGGCTTTCTTGATTTATCGAGGGATTTGGACTCAGAACCAATTTCTGTGTAGCACCAGTATTCCCACTTGTTGTTCCCACTTCAAGTGACCTAGTCAGAAATTGAGCTCCAATTGGTGTTAAAACTTGTTGAGTGTTGCTGCATTCAATGGTGTCTACAATCACAGTATCACTGATATAGCTTCTTACGGTTACGATTGGCCGATTTTTGAAAGGACTTCCTCTCTTCTTAGCCATGGTGAACTTGAATCAGCGCAGGTTACATAATCTACGCCGAGAGCAAAGTTAGAGAGAGAAAAAAATACATTTTGCTTTTTTTTTTGTCTTTCCAATGATGGAATTTCTTGACTGTCTTCTTGAGGAATTTAAAGTCAAAAAAAATACAAAAAAATAACAAAAACAAAAAAAATTCCCAAAATATGTCTTTTTTTATTTTTTTCAGTTTCTTAAATAGTGTAATAATTTCCCCTTGATTTTTCTTTGTGCCGCAGTTCTTTTTCAAGGATATTTACTTTAACTAAATGTAGTTAGTTTTTTTTTTCTTAGGAATGAAGAATCTGGTATTGTTGTGTTAATTGGAGGAAATCTTTCTTAACTTTGTTGTGCCTTGAGAGTGGTGAGTGCCTTAGTTGTGACGCATAGTTTCAATTCTTGACCCGTGTATAATTGTTTAATTTGTTTGATCTCAACTTTGCTTAACTTCTTTGACTAGAGAGTCACAATAGATCCGATCCTAAGTGAGTTATGTACCAATGTGTGAGTGAGGTTTTTGTTGATATATATTCTATGTATGTTAGTTGATGTTTAGAACATGCTTTTTGTGTTGGCAAAGCGAAATAGCAGTCTTGTTCATCTAGGAAGTGATATAGGCATTTCTTTATTGAGCCAGATATATGTTTATCACCAGACTAATTATATGTATCCCAGTTAGCCCATTTGAGCATGTAATCCTACTTTTTTGGCAACCACACTACAAGCCTGATCCATTTTGTTTGAATTGACTATCTGTTTGAACCCGTTACCTCTCTTGAGTACTTGAAATCTTTTTGATCTTGCTAAAAGCTAAGTAAAGGTATGGTTGACTTTTGAGTCGAACCGATAAAAAGAGAGAAAGGTGCATTGTTCTTGAAAAATTGAGTGAGCCACTTGTAGGGAATTTAAAAAATGAGTTTGCTTGAAAAAGAATTTGGGACATTGAGGTTATTATGTTGCAAAGGTTGGGGTTTGGTTCAATACAAGTGTGAGGTTTAATTGTCGCGCCCCCTTTTTCTCGTGAAATCAGGTTTATGACATTTTGGTTGAGACAACTCTTTCCTTTTGGAAATGGGGTTTGCATTTTGAAGAGTCGTCACCTAACGATTTAAGGTGTGTTAGGGAACCTATAGGGTTCATTTATAACTACGTTTGGTAACCAGATACAGGGTAAAGGCTTGAAATTATCATAAGGGGAAGGTGTTAGGCACTCCTCAGGATTGACTAGTGTGGTTCCCGACCAAACAGTTTTTGTGAATTTGTACAATTGGCAAATAAACAAGTATGGCTCAAATAGTAGGGGATTTAAGTTCAAATACACAAGTGTTTGAAAAACAATTAATGAAAAGCAAGATTTGAAAAGAATTACAATCTAAGCATATTTGGGAATGTAAAGGGGGGGTGTCCTAGGTTTGTTTATAATATCGATCACATCAATGCAATACCCAGTATGACACTCCGCAAAGAGGGGCTACACGTGGTATTAATGCACCGGTTATCATATCCATATATACCCTTTCCCGCACCGTGAAGGTAATTAAAGCGAGGGTTGGTCTCGACCCCTATTGCATGCTGTTACCCGTCCATTCCGATCAGTCCCGGAGGAATTTAAGACTCCTATCCTATAAAAGGGGGGGTTCTACGCAGACCCTCAAGTTTGAAGGTAAAATAGTAAGGCGACATATAATAAACAAGTAGGACTTAAATTAAGGGGAGCATGGAAGAAAAATGAAAGGCTCAGGTATACCTCCACACACAATACACATAAATAGCATGACTCATACATAATTAAGGTCCGAATTCAGATCATAAGCATGATATCTAAGTGATAACAACAGAGCTAGATTTATGACATAACTCAAATAGGAAGTCCTAATCAGGCTTGCCTGCTGATTTTAACATATTGACAGTCAAACAATAATCACAAAGACGGTTTTGATTTTATTTAAGTTGATTACCTAAGACTTGCCTAAGCATAAAATAATGTGCAGAAATTACCAGAATTATAAAACACTTATTTTACCTAAAGCATGTTGTTCTAAATGTTGCAAAGATATGCAGGATTATGACATGTTTCACTTTAAACAGGATAATCAAACGTGAGACTGTTTTATGTCCTTTTTTCATGCATCAGTAGTTTAACTACGTGTGACTGAGCGAGTGTGAACAAGATCCTAAAACAGGGTATCTAATGGGAACATATGAAAAAAATACAGAGTGATTGTAGAATTCCTAAAGCATAATTTCTAAATGCCCAAAGAGTTACAATACGACTTCAAGACGTGCAGAAGCAACAATTTCCTGTTGATGCTGTTATTTAGCCTAAAACATGATTTCTAAGTGGTAAAGTGATGCCAAATGAGATGCTGAAACAGTAAACCTAAGAACATGGTATCTAATGCATGACATGATTTAAATGGGTTGATCTTACACATGGAATACAATGCACATATAGGAACTATAAACCTAGGACATGGTTTCTACCCATTGTTGTTGATAGCATATATAACTACCCTCCCTTTTTCACTAGCCCTCCCCAATACTTGTTTACAATAGATTATTACAAACCAGTACTGAAATAAGTAGAAATAAAAAGTTACACTATAAAGAGCCTGCAAACAGGCCCAGATTCTCAACACGTGATTAAGACTTCCTCTCTGAAGTTATGTAATAAATCACCTCAAATGTCAAGATTTGTTCCACGGCCGTTCTCATATCTAGGTGCGTCAGAGTTCCATAAGGACCTCAAGGGATCTCGGGTAGTGCTCACACCCAGATTTCATAGCTAAGATAGAGTAAGTATGGTGTGGAAAGGCCAACTTTCATGTGTCCAAGTTCAGAGGGAGCTCAAGGGTCCCAAGGCAAGGCTCACACAAAAGGGGCAGAACTTAGTAGTCTAAGAGTAGAGTGAGAGTTCTTGTCATAGTGTTGAAAAGATTTAAGTAAGAAAACAGTTTTGAATAAGGGTAAGTGAGAAACAGTTTTGAAAAGAGAGACTTAATTGGAATAGTTTTATGAAAAAGTTTAACTAATGAAAATAATTTGAATGATCACGTATGCCAATCTCAGAACCAAAACAAAGTCAATATCATACCAAGGACCAAGAATAGTCCAGCAAACACAAGCAAGGGAATGGTATTGTAGGAACAAATATGGAGCATGTGAGGGCAAACATGTACCAAGCAGGAACATATACAAGCACACAATCAGAAACTCTTACAGGTTCAGAGGATCAGGGGAACAGTAGGGTATTGGATTATATCAACGTCAAACAACTAAGACCATGTATCAATCATGGGGATTAACATAAGAAACATGTACTGAGTATACAAAAACATGTTGGTCATTGACAATAAGGCATAACATAACATGTAGAGGGAATTTCGGATCTTAATTCCATGCTGAACAACAAAGATAGTAAATAAAAGCATATCAGAAATACAAGGAATTGTAACAGTAATAGGAACATGTTGGTTTAAGGACTGAAATCTGAATTAGAACATACCAGTGAAGTGAAATAAGCAAAACACAAAGCAAAAATAGGAGTGGCACAGTAGCTAGCCTTGGCTTGCAGCCGGCAAGCTTAGGATAGTAGCAAGTAGCACAGAAGAAAGAATAGAGAGTTTTTAGTTGTGTGAGAGAGAGTTGAACAGATTTTCGTTCGTCTTTGTATACTAGAAGTGAGAATAGAGGAGAGTATATATAGTAGTTGAGAGAAAAGTAAAATAAGGTAAAGGAAATCAGTCTTCAACAATTAAGGAAGCCAAAGAATTAGTCAGGCACCAAATCAACAAGTCTTCCCTTAATTAAAGGGTAATTAACCAACGGTAAAGACCAAGGACATATTTGAGGAAAGTAAATCAAGTAAGACTTAGGTACAAAGTAGATAATTAGTGGTAAATACACAAGGGTTCAATTAAGAAAACAATTAGTGAAGAATCAGTAAATAACACGATTAATCAAATAAGGTAAGAAAACTAAATAAGGTTGCAAAATATGGAAATAATCGAGAATCAACATATAGGTATTACCATAGCAAATCAGCAAATCAAGGACTCGAAATAACACTGATTTAAGGAAAATAACATAGTTTTCCATGAATAAGTAAATAAGTCAAGTATAAATAGAAAGAATCGAATCCAAAACTCTAATAGAGGCATACTAGGGTAAAATCACAAGATATTCTAATTAAACGAAAAAGTAATCATGTAAATCAAAGCATAGAACATAGGCATGTATCAAATAACGCGGACAAGTGCAGAATCCAAACAAAGTGTCAAAAATTGGGGGTTTTAGCATAGGCTAGTTAGTGTCAAGGAAGAACTCAACAAAATCAGTCAAAATACAAAAACATAGGGGATTAAGAACTTAAAACCAGAAAGCGCTTTGAAGAAAAGGATTTTTAGAAACCCTAGTTTAGGAAGATGACAAGCCACTCAAAAATCAGGAGATTTTCCATAAAAACAAAATAAGTTCGATCCTTCTCAGATCTATACAGATCGAAGAAGTTTAAGAGACAAAATTAGAGTTTTCAACAAAATAACTCGAATAGAGGAGAAAGCTTAAACAAACGTTTAAACATAGAGACTCGCAGATTAATACGAAAATTAGAAGAAAGAAGCGTTTTCGAAAAAGGTGTTTAAGAAACCTAGTTCAAAGACGAAGATTTACTTTAGAAAAATCGAAAAATCCTTTGTGGAAAACAAAAAAAGCTCATAATATACACAGATCTAAGACAGATCTAAAAGAAATCGAAAAATCTTAAGATTTAGGGTTTCAAATAACCCAGAGAAGATGAGAAAACCTTAAAATGTTATCGGTTTTAGCCGCAAAAGTCATAGATCTTACTCGAACGGCCGGAGGTGGCCGAAAAATAGCATGAAGGACCATGGGTAGGAGTTGATCCGCTCCAGGTTCACCTGAGGACCTTAGGGTAGTGTTAAATCGGTGTGGCGTGAAGCAGAGGCCAAGAGATGATGAGAGGCCATGGTTTCCGGCGAGGGAGGTGGCCGGAGAAGGTGGACATGATCCATCGGAGAGGAGGGGAGAAGAGAAAGTTCTAGAGAGAACCAGAGATAGAGAGAGGGAGATAGAGAGACCAGTTGAGAGAGAATGAGAGGTGGGGAAATGAGAGATGGGGGTAGTCATTAGGGTTTAGTTATGGAAGGGGCTGATCTGGACCGTTGATTCAAATAATCAACGTCTTAGATGGAATGGGGATTGGGTCGGGTAGGATAGGGTATTGGTCTTGGGGTCTGGTGGGTTATTTAATTGTGTTTGGGGCTGGTTCAATTAGGCTAGAATTAAAAATGGAATTGGCTATTTGTTAAATACCCAATTAAAATTAGATTAATAATTAATAAAAATAGCTAATAATTAGATAAAATGAAATTAAAAACTAAATAGGTGAAATTAAGGTAATTAACTAATATTTAAAATATAAAATGACTGATTATTGAATTAAAATAGCATAAAGTGTACAATAAGGCTATAATTACAAAATTATTGTAATTATAGCCAAACAATGCCAAATTGGCTAATTTGTGAAATAATTAAATCCTAATAGGATTAAAAATGATATATTGAGATAAGAAATACTTTGAAATTACTTGTAAATTTATGAATAATTATTGGATATAAAATACTGAATAAATTAGAAAACAAATTGATAATAATATGGAAAATTATGGAAAAATACCAATTGTTATAAAAGTGATTTTGAAGGTATATATGCAAATTTAAAAATAGTTTGAGGAAAAATTAGGTATCAACAGCTGCCCCTCTTTACCCAGGAAGGATGAAAGAGTTGTTGGGTAAAGATATGATGGCCAATTTTGACCGAGCGAAATGGTTTGAAGAGGTTTAGGCCATACCCTGGTTTCTGAGTTGCTTACATATCCCTTGTTTTACGGGAATCATGTCGTATGTAGTTCAGGATTCATCGGCGGAGTATAGCGATGAAGCCATTTCAAGAATGGACGCAACATCTAGGGCTGGCTGAGTGAACGGTTTACGGGAAAGGTCAGGTTTGATATCGCTTGAGGGAACTGGAGCGGGATCGCTCCAACTGGGATAGCCATTTCTCGCCGTCTTACGTGCAAATAAAAGCAACACAAGCGTACACAATGCATAAATTTAAACGTGATACAAATTCCCGTCGGACCATGAATGTTGTCTTTGGACGGTTAGGAAGGGCGTCCTCAGACCATGATGTCCTGGGCCATGGGTTGTTTGATGCAGGATTCCCAGGCAATGAAATGATGTTTTCGGCTATGAAGATGGTGCCTCCAAACGATGATGCCTTTGGATGAGTTGGCGATATTTCAGCCTATAAAGGATGCAGTAGTATGATGCGGACAAGACAGAGCTCAGTCTTGCAAATTGAAGGGTAGAGCCTAGCCCATAAAAAAAGTGAGATAAATAGTGCTTGAGATAGCACTTAGTTCCGAAGAAAATTGGAGGTAGAGCTTAGCCTCGAAAGGCAGAAAAGTAGTCTTATGCAAAGATGTGAATGCAGATGGAGGTAGAGTTTAACCTCAGAAGACAGAATGGTAGCCTTATGCAAGAATGCAGATGGAGAGGGAGACAATGTTTAGTCTCGGAAGGCAGAATGGTAGCCTTATGCAAGTTGGAAGGTAGAATAGTAGCCTTATGCAATGCAAATGTAGATGGAGACATTGTTTAGTCTCGAAAGGCAAAATGATAGCCTTATACCGATTGGAAGGCAGAATAGTAGCCTTATACAATGCGAATGCAGATGGAGGTAGATCTTATCCTCGAAATACAGAAAAGTAGCCTTATGCAGATTGGAAGGCATAATAGTAGCCTTATGCAATGCGAATGGAGATGAAGGCAGAGCTTAGCCTCGAAAGGCAGAAAACTAGCCTTATGCAATGCGAATGCAGATGGAGATAGTGTGAGCACGTGATTTTTTCCCAAAGCAAATTATTCCCAGAAATTCAAACAAAACAATTTCTTTATTTTTTTTTATAATTTTTGTGAATTTTGGTGTCACTTTCTGCTAATTGTCGCATTTATATGTGTATTTTAATTCATATGAAAAAATACAAAAATATGCATTTGCATTTAGGATTTAATTTCATATTTTTAGTATTAATTAGGGGTTAATTTGTCTTAGAACAAAATATGAAGAAAATAACAAAAATAGTTCACTTTTGTATTTTTAATTGTTTAATTGTGAATTCGTCCCGAAATAGTTTTTAAAATAATTTTAGAAATCAATCAGTTTAATTTTTGAAATATATTAGGACTTTATTTTAAATTGTTGCAATTTTATAAAATCAGAAAAATACAAAATATACAAGGTGAAATACAAAAATAGAAAACAAAAAAGAAATAGAGAAAGGGCTGCCCACGATTTGGGCCATGCCCAATTCATTTCACCCGGGCCCAACATTTCTTTCTTCTTTCCCACGCCCCAAGCCCAATCCAACACAGACCAGGTCCGGATTTTCAAAAAGTTTAAACTACGTCGTTTCCCTTCCCCATTTGATCTAAGCCGTTCGTTCATCATAATCCTACGGTCCACAATCATTTCCCTATCTCCTTATAAATGTCTGAAGCTAAGTCAAACCCTAGAGACAGACAGCTTCTTCCTCGTACTATCTCTAAGCCCCACCGGAACCCCCCGCCGGCGAACACAACCTATGTCGTTGACCACCAAAATTTCACCGTAAATTCTCCTTCCCCTCCTCTTTCTAACCCCCATGGTCATCTCCCTCGAATATTTCCCTATCTCCTCTAATCTTCAATGGAAGATTTTCCGGCCATGACGAGACCTACCCCAAATAACCCCAAATTAACACCATGGGACCGCCTCTACCCAACCCCCATAGCTCTATCTCTCGAATCTACCTAAAATAGCTCGAATATCAAATCGAAGGTTTCCGACCAAAACCCGTAGGCAAGATCTCCATGATTTCGGACCCTAACAACCCTAACCAGGTGTTTTCTTATGAAAACACATGGTTAGGGATGTTACGGGTCAGAAATTTCGGGGGATTTGGAGGAAAACCACTGGCCGGAGCTCTTTGTGGTCAGTGGGTTTTTATTGGTATTTTTCTTTAATTTTCAATTTCTTTTTCCTTTTCTGATTTTCTGCATGTGTGAATTCCATGGTTAATGTCTTGTTAATGTGCGTTTTAATTTTTTGTCAATATTGTTCTAATCTTGTGTCTTGATTGGATTAAGTTTAGTTGTTTGTTTGATTTTAATATGTTCTGATTCCTGATATTAGTTCGATTTATAATTTGTTAATTAGTTTAACTAAGTTTTGCATGAATTAGTTTCTGGTGTTCCTTTAGTTAATTACTAATTAGTTCATGTTTGGCTTCGGTTTGATTAGTCGTCTAGCTAGTTCTAATTAGTTTAGTTTGTTTTGGTCTGATTAAGGCTGAATTGGATTCTTTGGGAGACTATAATTGGTCTGATTAAGGCTAACAGAGGGTTTGAGTCAGTTAGTTAGGGGCTTGAAGCTTAGCTTGTTTGGGTAGTAATTTCAGGGAGGGAATAAGAGTAGTTTAGGCATGGAAAAGGGTAGTTGTATGAAGAAAAGTATTTTCAAAACCAAGATAAGGGTAGTATAGGTATTGTATAGGTAAAAGAACACCCTAGTGCCTTCTAGAATAAGACTTTAGTGTAGATTTCAGTAAACTTAGGAGAGTAACTTGAGAAACAAGGCAGAAATTGAAGGACTAATAGGGGAAATCTGATATTTAAAAAGAAAATGTATGCGTGCCAATCAGAGAATTCTACCTTATTGGTTTCCTATAAAAGGCAACCCCAATGCCTTCATTAGGGGGCTCCGAAAAAATTCCCCGAGGAAACTCCTCTCTGATTTTTCAGATCTGAACTTGAAGTTCAAAACATCCAAAAAATAAAAAAAAAATCACTGTTTCATTGTGTATTTCAAATTCTTCTTTGGTATTCTTCATTTCTTCTCGAGGCTCAAGTTCTAAAAGTAATCAGAAGTGTTTAATGACTGAATCAAGTGAATTTGGGCCTATCTAGATTGGATTTCATGAATATTTCCGGCTTAAAATCATTTCCTCGATTGCTCTTTGATCCTACCCTGCTGGATTTTGGTTGTTGTTGTTGTTCGAAGTTACTGCTATAGCTGATCTCTTTTCTTTCTCCTATTTCCATTATCCAGGTACACTCCATGAGGCCATTATCGTGTAAACTCCCAATCGAAATGCGAAATGAAGTTGAAATTTGCTCTACGGTCTATTTTGTTTACTGGCTGCATTTCAGTAGTTCAATGTAATCAGTCTAGTTTGAGCCATTGAAGACTTCTGAACATTTAGCATTAGTTCGATATGGCACAAGCCTGTTCAGGTGTTAGTTTGATATGAAATTATGTAAATGAACTGTAAACCATTTTGAGTTGTCTAAACTGTGAATTGCTTTGTCTCAAATGTATGTGATTTTTAGTGTGAATATCATGTTAATCAAGCTCACGTTAGGTTGGTAGAACAATTTGGGCTAATTTCAGTTGAGTTTCTGTCATATTTTTTCTGAAAACTCCTTAGAGAGGTAATTCAATAGTAGTTAAGTCTTTTAGTTGCTGCTCGTTTAAAGTGTAATCAAATCAGAATTTTGAGTACCTCAGTCATGTCTACTGTGATAATTAAAAATAAAGAATAAAACCTGTTTTAAGAATTCATTTGTTGGTATTGGAGGCTAATGTTCTATTATAGCTATGCATATTAAAATAACTTGTTTGCAAGGTATTTCTTCGGCTATCAAATGCTTAACCTCAGAGATTCGACCCCATGACCTCATATACATGGCCTGGTTTTCTTTGTCTAACGAGGGTTGGCAACATGCCCAAACGTTCGCTGGTGGAATGTTTTATCCTGCATGCATATGTCGTTTGGCTTAGGCTCTTGGGCCCAAAACAGAAATGGCCATTGGCCTGGTTAGTATTTAAGTGGCTGAGTTTGTGAAATTAATTAATTATGATTTTTATTAGAGACCAATAATTAAGAAAATCACAGTTTACTTTAGAGAGGATTTTTAAATGAGAAATGAGACGAGCCTCACCGAACAAAACCAACAAATTGCGGGGCCCTCAATAAATGGTTGATTGAAAATACTTAGAAATTCGGGATGGGCCTTTACCGAATTTCACGGCTTTCCCCAAATAATAATACGCTAGACTCTTTAAGCACGACTTTAATAAAGTTACACGCTTAAACTCGGGTGCTCATTGCTGCGACCCAAATCCAAATCTCAACGGAGTCAGCATGTGTTAACAACCACGGATGCATTGATTGCGACGTGGTTCGAGACTCATTTTCGCGACGTTGCAATTCATTTAAAAATAATGATAAAAGCAGTTTATAAATAAAAAGCGTATAATCTAGCATGTATTAAAATCAGATAAAATCCAATACAATAGTTGAGCGACCTTCCTAGAACCACGAAACCCGGGAATGCTTAATACCTTCTTCCGGGTTAACAAAATTCCTTACTCGGATTTCTGGTTCGCAGACTGTTAACAGAGTCATAAATTTCCTTGGTTCGGTATTCAACTGGTGAATTGGGACACCATTAATATCCCAAGTGGCGACTCTTAATAGTTAATAATTAAATCCTGTTCCGATTGTCCTTTAATTGGAAAAATTCCTTTGTGCCTTTATGGGGTGTAGGTGAAAAAGGAGGTGTGACAGCTCTGGCGACTCTGCTGGGGATTGAACCCAGAATCTCTGGTTTCGTAGACTAGAATTCAAGCTTATATAAATTGTTGTATTTGGTTATATCTGATTTTCCTACATATTTTGTGCTGAATATGCTAAATATTACCGCTTTGATATCATTTGAACTGTATATAAACTGTACCGACACCCTTCTCTCTTCACCTCTGGGGATGTGCTTACTGGTTGAGACTCCTTATTCTGTTTGTGTCATACCCTGAAATAAAAAAAGAGGCTCGGATAAGTTGCAAAGCCGGACGATCTCGCGGGTCCCTGGTACGCTGCCCCCTCCTCGACTCAAGTTGTCCGCTCGAGTGCACTGTTTAGAACACATACCTAGGATTTGAACCTAGAATAACTTGACTTCATGCCGGATCCCTAGTAGGAGCGCTTAATTGCATCATGCTGCATTTGACTTAGGGGACTCAACACAGGGGTTGGGTCCGTCTAGGGCTAGCAACCTGAAATGAAAAGACCACCTTGCTACATCCTACTTGTTCTGTACATATATTTGTTTTGAACCAGCATGTTGACCAGTTTTTTGAATCTCGGGAATGTTGGGAAAATTGAGAAAAAGAGAGCAATTGCAGTTAGGGAGTTAATTGATTATTTTAGAAAAACCAATGACCAATACTGTCAAAACTCTGCTGAAATTTTGAGAAAATGGAAAAAAGGAAAATGTTTTATTTTAGAAAAAGAGTCCTTTATTTTTGGAAAGTTGTTTGTTGAAAGGAAAAGAAAAAGAGTCTTTGTTTTAGTTTGGAAAAAAAATAGGTTGTTTATTGTTTGTTGAAAATAGAAAAGAAAAGGAGAGTCGTTATTTTGTCTTGTTTTCAAAAATAGAAAAGGAAAAATAGTTTTTCTTGCCATGGAAAATGAAAAGAAAGAGCCTTGTTTTCAAAAATATAGTTAGTTTCTTGTCCCGAACTACGCCGGTTTGATTCTCACAGGGTGTGAGATACGTAGGCAACCCTCATCGGGTCCAACCTCCCCTTTGCAAAAATAGCCAAAAAAAAATCAAAATTTTAATTTTCGTCATAAATAAGTTGGGTAACGCCGTTTTGTCAAAAATAGCCGAATGTTCCCGAAAGGGACGCCGAAAGGCTGACTTTGCAAAAACGGCCATCTTTAGTCATTTTTAGATTTTTGCTGATTGACCCACACAACCTTAAAATTGTCGTCCCGGAGGCGTTAAAAGGCCGTGTTTGCAATACCGGGTCTTTATTTTAATTTGAAAAATGAAAAACAAAAGAGTCATAAATACGTTAAGTGGTGTCGTTTTTGTCAAAAATAGCCGAATGTTCCTGAAAGGGACGCCGGAAGGCTGACTTTGCATAATGGCCACCTTTGGTCAATTTTGATTTTTAACCGGTTGACTCTCACAGCCTTAAAATCTTCGTTCTTGGGAATGCTGAAAGGCCGTGTTCGAAAACCGAGTCTTTCATTTTAAATTTGGAAAAGGAAATAGTTAATTTTGTTTCGAGTCAAATAAAAGTTTTGTTTTTGCTTAAATCACTTTAATAAATGTGCAGGATAAGCATGATGCAAAACGAACCTTTCTCAATAATGACTAAAATCCCTTTCGAGTTGCGGCTATGGTGGAACGATTTAGGCAAAGAAGGACAAGACGAAGTCAAGAAATATCTGAAAGGTCTTACGGGTTTATTGGAAATCAAGCCTCGGGGTGATATTATAAGAGCGTTGGTCACTTGCTGGGACCCGACTCACATTGTCTTCCACTTCTCAGATTTTGCTTTCACCCCAACTCAGGAGGAAATAGCCGGGTACATCGGAAATGCTGAGGTTCCGTTAAGAGGAAAATATCTGGTTGCTCCAAGAGCCATCACGGTGCATCGGTTTTTAGATTCATTGAAGATACCCAGGACAGTCCATAATCTGGATTTGGCAAAAGGTTTCTGCACTCTGCGCTTCATATACGACAGGTACGACCACGTGGGAGGGTTTAACAAGCCGGACATCAAGCTATGCAATAAAAATAACCGTCGAAAGTGGGATGAGCACAGACTGGTGGCTTTCATGATAACCTTTTTGGGCCTCTTGGTGTTCCCAAGGAAAGACGAGAATATTGATATAAAAGTAGCCAGGGTCGTCAGTACCTTGCTTACTCAAGATGAAAGAACTCTTGCGCTTATGATCATGTCTGATATTTTCCGAGCTCTTACTGGCTGCAAAGCCGGAGGCAACTTTTTTGAGGGTTGTAACTTGTTGCTACAAATGTGGATGACCGAGCATTTATGCCACCGTTCCCAGCTCTTGAGTTATGGTTCGTCCGACAAAACCTGTATAGGAGAGTTTTACGCAAGGATTGACGGGGTTAGTCTGCCTGAAGGAGTAACAGCGTGGATATCATATTTTCGTACTCTCACGGACAGTCAAATACAATGGACGTTGGGATGCTTGCCTGTTGAAGAAATCATATACATGCCAGCAGCTAGGTCGCATTTTCTTTTGATGGGACTTAAGAGCATCCAGCCTTATGCTCCATGTCGGGTTCTGAGACAACTCGGGAGATGCCAAACAGTGCCACGGGAGGAAGATCTTAGTGCTCAAATAATTGAGATTAGCCCTGACGGACAGTTTCCCGAAGCAAAAGTCCGCGAGATTTGGAATGAATGTCAATATCTACAAGCAGATACTTGTGTGTAGGATCGGGCCAAAGGAGAAATGTCACCAGAATACCTCGCATGGTACAAAAGAGAACTTAAGCATTAGAGGCCAGCTAAAAGACCCCACATCCAGGATTTCACTGAATCATCACAAGAACATTGGGGTTGGCTAGCAAAGGAAGAATGCTATCAGGCTGAAATCGGCAAGCTGAAACAACAGATTGGAGCTCTGAAATTTGAGAACAGTGTGCAAGTTGCTGTTGATCAGGGAGAAAAGAACAGGTTGTCCCAAGTAAACGAGGCGCTTAGGGACCAAATCCAACAAATGAGAACAACCGCTGATAAACAACCGAGGAGCCGGTCAGATGAGCGGTTGATAAAGAGGCAGAAAAAGGAAATTAGTGAGTGCCGGGATGAGTTGAAAAAATCCGAAGGCACCATAGTGGGACTCCGGGCACAGTGGGTAAAAAGAATAGCAGAACGCACCCATTACATGCAACAATTAAAGAAGGATTATGAAGAGACCAATGCTAGTCTGAAAAGAAAAGTGGTCACCCTTGAGGATGAAGCAGTTAAGCAAGCTAAAACTTTTGAGACTGAAAGTGGACACTGCTATGACTTACTGGCCCGAATGGAAGTAGAAATACAGCAGCTACAGGATCAGCATCTTTAGGATTCTCATGTGTTGGAGGCTCGCAATAATCAAGTAAGGCGATTGCTTATAGAAAAGGGCCGAACAAGAGACAGGATTGAGACCATTGCCCACGCCATCCTCAGGAGATGTCGGGCATGTAAAGACATGACCCGCACTACCTTCTTTTCGGTAGTAATAATTTATGTCAAGAGAACCATGTATGAGCTGGAGCAACTTGAAAGGGATTTGGCATCTAAGCCCGCGGCGAAGCCGAACGATGCCCCGCGGGCACCCACTTTTGAAGCACTAATGTATTCATAGATCGAGTCTGTATTTTCCATTCTAGAGTTTGTTGTTTGTCAGTCTATTTTATTTGCGTCCAAGTATGCTAGTATGTTCAGAGTTTGTATTTGAGTTTAGTTGGAGTCCGTTATTTTCCATTTCAAAATGTTTAGTTTGTAATAGAATGTTGTGGTAATGAAAATCTGAAAATTCCCAAAAATTTGTTCCTTTATTCTGGCACTTACTTTCACAAAGTACGCCTGGTCTGATTCGTGCGGGGTCACGATACGTAGGAAATATCCATAGGATTCGATCATAACCAAATGAAGAGGGAAAGAAAGAAGAAAAACAAGAAGGGCGGAAAAAGAATAAGAAAAGAAAAGAGCGGAAAAATAAGAAAGGGATATAATGCGTAAAGAAAAGATGAAAGAGAAAAGAAAAAAAAAGAAAAGAAAAGAGAAAGCTTACAGTTGGAACTAAGGAAATGCCGGGATGACGCATGCGGTTGAACAAATGCATAATAGAAATGGTTAACTGTATAGGTGCATTCATGCCCAATGTGCGGTTATCCAATCTGTTAAGTCCTAATCGCTAACGGAATTGTCGTCTACATGTGTAAGTTCAGGTAGGTGGTTAGTTGTTTGGCATTCTGGCAACTCATCCATACAACACCCGGTCTAAAGATAAAGTGAACATGACTGGCCCAGAATCTAATACGAGTATTGTTGACCCATCGAAAGAAGTAGAAGAAATGGATGTTCATGCAATGAGGGAGGAAATGTATAAGTTAAAGCAACAGATGGCTGAAATGTACCAAGCCTGGGCGAAAGGGCATCCACCGCCAGCTTATCCCACTAACCCCGCTTATATCTCACCATTGGCTCAGCCTTAGGAGCCACCCACTGTGAATTCATCTCCAGCATTTCCCCTCTACCAACAATGCCAAGGCACCACTTCTCATACATCACAGGCTCCTCCCTCCAAACAAGTCTCATACCCTCCTCCACCAATCACTCCCGTTTTTGTGGCACCTCCGCCTGCTACCTTACACCGATCCCCCAGTGAACCTCTATTCTATACGCACGACAACCAGTATTATCCCCCTGAGCCTACCTTTAAAGTGCCAGAACCCTACTCTTATACCCCTCATCTTGATCTCACGGTAGGCACCGAGAAGCCGCCCAAAAACCCTGAGCAGGAGGAGATGATCAGAAAGGTCAAAAGCCTGGAGCAATCATTCCGAGACATGAGGGAGTTAGGGGGCCAAGTAAGTGTGGCCTATAAGGATTTATGTCTGTTCCCAGATGTTCAGTTACCGGTCGGGTTCAAGATGCCTAAGTTTGATTTGTACGATGGGCATGGAGATCTAGTAGCACATTTAAGGGGATTCTGTAGCAGGATGAGAGGAGAAGGAGGGAGAGATGAATTGTTGATGGCATATTTCAGCCAAAGTTTGAGCGGATCGGCGTTGGAATGGTACACTAGGCAAGACCATAGCAGGTGGTACACCTTGGACGACTTGGCCCAAGCCTTCGCCTGTCAGTTTCAATACAATCTCGAAATCATCCCAGATCGACTGTCATTGACAAAAATCGAGAAGAAGCCCGGTTAGAGCTTTCGAGAATATGGGTTCCATTGGAGAGAGCAAGCGGCGAGGGTTGACCCCCCGATGAAGGAGAGTGAAATGGTTGATTACTTCTTGCAGGCTTTGGAGCCCGCCTATTTTGGTCATTTGGTGTCAGCAGTTGGCAAGTCCTTTAATGAAGTTGTAAAAATGGGAGCCATGGTTGAGGAGGGACTTAAATCCAATAAGATCATGAGTTATTCAGCAATCGAAGCAACAACCCAAGCCATTCAAAACGGCACTGGGGGTGTGCTTGTGAAGAAGAAGAAAGAAGAGGTTGCAAATGTCGAATCCGGATTATGGTCCAGGTTTGGATGCCCTTCACCATATTACAACGAACCCAGACCCCACCACCCAAATTACCCGTATACCCCATATGGCCCTCCTCAACACTATTATCCACCACCAGAGCCACACTTTTCCATCCATCATGCCCAAACTTATACCCAGTCTCCGGCCCACGTGCAATGGCGTGCGCCGGCTACCCAAAACACATACCCAGCTCCACAAAACACATATCCACACCCAAGGGCTTATAGGCCAGGAGCCGGTTTTTGCCCAAACCAAACTTTTAGAAATGAGAAAGTCCAGAACAAAAGAACCTTTACTCCATTGGGAGAATATTATACCACTCTGTTCTATAGATTGAAACAGCTTGGAATGTTGACACCAGTCGAGCCCAAAACGCCAAATCTCCCTCCAAGAAACCTGGACCATTCGGTCAGTTGTGAGTATTGTTCAGGGATGCCGGGGCACGATACTAAGAAATGCTGTAGATTGAAGAACGCGGTGCAGGAACTTATTGATAATTGCCGTATTGAAGTACAGGCTCCGTAGGCGCCAAACATTAATCAAAACCCGTTGCCGGCACATCATGAGGCCAGCGTGATTGAACTGCTATATGAGGGAGCAGAGCCTAAAAATCCCTCACAGACGGTCATGATGATCCGTTCTATTGAAGCCAAGGAGAAGGAAAATGCAGTTAGGGCAAAGCCAACAACTCAGCCAAAAGGGGTGAATGACAAGCCAGTGGTGGTAATAGGGAAAGGGTCGTCTGTCGTCGCAAAGAAGCCAGAGCCAACCAAGTTAGTGGTACGAGGGGCATCATCTGCACCCATGGTTGTTATGAAAGGGGACTACATAGAACCAGTTATCATAAAGTCGGTAGTCCAATTACCCATGGTTGATAGCAAAGCCGTGCCGTGGAAATATGAAAAGGTAGTGGTGACATACAAAGGAAAGGAAATTGAGGAAGATAGTTGTGAGGCGCAAGAATTAACTCGGTCAGGACATTGTTTTGCTCCCAAAGAGTTGAGAAAGGCCAGGGTTACTAAAGACAATCCAATACTAGTCAAGAAGGCTGTGACGGAGGAAGAGGCGGAAGAGTTTTTGAAAAAGAGGAAAGTACAGGATTATTCCATTGTTGAACAACTGAGAAAAATGTCGGCCCAGATCTCGTTGTTGTCATTACTGATTCATTCGGATGAACATCGCCGAGCTTTGATGAAGATATTGAATGAAGCTCATGTGCCCGAAAAAATTTCAGTAAACCACTTGGAGACCATTACCAACAAAATCTTTGAGGTAAACAGGGTGACATTTTCTGACGATTAATTGCCCGTGGAGGGCACAGAACATAATAAAACTCTCTACTTGACGGTCAAGTGTGAAGATTCAGCGGTTACTCGGGTGTTGATCGATAAAGGGTCTAGTGCCAATATTTGTCCATTGTCTACACTGAACAAGTTGAAGATTGAGGATGATAGAATCCACAAAAATAGTGTTTGCGTGCGAGGGTTCGACGGACGCGGAACAGACACAGTGGGGGATATTATACTTGAATTGACTATTGGCCCGGTCGAGTTCACTATGGAATTTCAGGTGCTGGACGTTGCAGTATCTTATAAACTTTTGTTGGGTCGACCATGGATCCACGCGGCCAAAGCAGTGCCTTCTACGTTGCATCAAATGGTCAAGTTCGAGTGGGACAGACAAGAGGTTGTGCTACACGGGAAAGACCACACATGCGTTGTAAGTGATGCCATCGTGCCCTTTATAGAGACTGATGTTGATAAGGGACCGTGGGTTTATCAGGTCTTCGACACAATCCCGGTGGATAAGGTGCCGGAGGGTAAAAGCATTCCACGTCCCTGGGTAGCAGCTGCGACTGCCATGTTAGTGTCAGAAATGCTAAGTAATGGGTTCGTGCCAGGGAAAGGTTTGGGGCTGAGCTTCAAGGTATCGTTCAACCTATTTCTTTGCCCAAGAATTTGGATACTTTCGTGTTGGGATTCAAGCCAACAACGGCAGATGTTAGAAGGGCTCGTAAATTGAAAAAGAAAGCTTGGGTTCTTCCCAAACTGATTCCATGCCTGTCCAGGTCCTTCATCAGGCCGGGTGTCAGAAAGCAGTTATTGGCAAAAGTGTCAGGTTCACTGATTGGGGCAGAGTAGAACTTGGATAAGGTGTTCGAGAGGGTATTTGCTGAAGTGAACATGGTTGAGGACGGTGAAGGGTCCAACAAAGCAGATATACAGTACATCGGACCACATGCTAAAGTCAACAATTGGGAAGCTATTCCTCTTCCAATTCGGAGGGAGCCGTGGTAGTGGGTGTTGTTTCCTTTTTGTTCACCTGGATTATTCCAGGGTTTGTAATTCAGTTGCTATGTTTCGTCCGTTAGGATGAGTTAAAACCCTGTTATCTTTACATTCAATGAAATGCAATTTTTCTCCTTTCTTCAGTCCTAATTTTGTTTTCATTTTTTTCTTTTCTTTTTTGTACAGTTCTTGTTATGCTGATATCAATGACATGACATGCATGAGGAATCTTTGGCCCAATTTTAAAAGCTAGTCTAACTCAGAAATAATAATACAAGAAATCGAATGTGATGATGAGGGGGAGTGTGACAATGACGAGGCGTATGAGGAAATTAGTAAAGAATTAAGTCACTTTGAAGAAACACCCAAACCTAACCTAAATGACACAGAAGTAGTTAATCTAGGGGACCAAGACAATATTCACGAAACTAAAATAAGTGTTCATCTGGAGCCACAACTCAAGGAGGATATAATTAAAGTATTGTTCGAATACAAGGATGTTTTTGTATGGTCGTATGATGATATGCCGGGTCTAAGTACCAATTTAGTGGTTCACAAACTGCCCACTGATCCGGCACTCCCACCTGTCAAGCAGAAGCTGAGAAAGTTTAAAATGGACATAAGTGTAAGGATCAAAGAAGAGATTACCAAGCAATTTGATGAAAAGGTCATTCGGGTTACGCGGTATCCTGTCTGGTTAGCTAATGTTGTGCCGGTGCCAAAGAAAGACGGAAAGACCAGGGTGTGTGTCGATTATCGAGATCTTAACAAGGCAAGTCCAAAAGACAATTTCCCACTGCCGAACATCCATATATTAATTGATAACTGTGCCAAACATGAGATTGGTTCTTTTGTGGATTGTTACGTGGGTTATCATCAGATTCTAATGGATAAGGAAGACGCGGAAAAGACGGCATTCATCACTCCGGGGGGAACGTACTATTATCGGGTCATGCCATTTGGTTTGACAAATGCTGCGGCAACTTATATGAGGGAAATGACAACAATATTTCATGATATGATACACAAAGAAATCTAGGTGTACGTGGATGATGTGATCGTGAAGTCTAGACAGTAGTCTGACCATGTCAGGGATTTGAGGAAGTTTTTACAAAGGCTTCGCAGGTATAATCTTAAGCTCAATCCTACAAAATGTGCTTTTGGAGTACCATCTGGGAAGTTGTTGGGATTTATAGTCAGCCGTCGGGGTATCGAACTAGACCCGTCAAAGATCAAAGCTATTCAATAATTGATGCCTTCAAGAAACAAAACTGAGGTGATGAGTTTGTTGGGAAGATTGAATTATATCAGTAGGTTCATTGCTCAGCTCACGACAATTTGTGAGCCGATTTTCAAGCTTTTAAAGAAAGATGTTGTAGTTAAATGGACAGATGAATGTCAGGAGGCTTTTGATAAGATAAAGGGGTATTTGTCGAACCCACCCATGTTGGTCCCGCCAGAACCGGGGAGGCCTTTGATTTTATATCTGACAGTTTTGGATAATTCATTTGGTTGTGTACTGGGTAAGCATGATGTTACAGGTAGTAAAGAGCAGGCTATCTATTACCTCAGCAAGAAGTTCACATCTTACGAGGTTAAGTATACTCATCTGGAGAGGACAGGTTGCGCCCTAACTTGGGTGGCACAGAAGTTGAAACATTATTTGTCATCCTACACTACTTACCTCATATCTCGCTTGGACCCATTAAAGTATATTTTTCAGAAGCCTATGCCCACAGGGAGGCTTGCAAAGT
The DNA here is from genome assembly GCF_000393655.2 of Nicotiana sylvestris. Classification (NCBI taxonomy): domain Eukaryota; kingdom Viridiplantae; phylum Streptophyta; class Magnoliopsida; order Solanales; family Solanaceae; genus Nicotiana; species Nicotiana sylvestris. Next base: position 117,669,876 of record NC_091062.1, on the reverse strand, counting down.
GGCAGATCTTGCTTACGGTGTTTGACATTATCTATATGACACGGACTGCAATGAAAGCACAGGCGCTGGCAGATCATTTGGTAGAGAATCCAGTTGACAATGATTATGAGCCATTGAAAACTTACTTACATGATGAGGAGGTGATGCATATTGATGAGTTGGAACAAGTTGAGAAGCCAGGATGGAGACTTTTCTTTGATGGGGCCGCAAACATGAAAGGTGTGGGAATAGGAGCGGTACTTATTTCTGAAATAGGTCAGCACTACCCTGTTACGGCTCAGCTTCGTTTCTATTGTACGAACAACATGGCAGAATATGAGGCATGTATCTTGGGGTTGATATTAGCTGTACACATGGGTGTCCATGAAGTCTTGGTCATGGGTGACTCGGACCTACTGGTACACCAAATTCAAGGAAAATGGGAAACACGAGACTTAAAGCTTATACTGTACCGGCAATGTTTGCATGAGCTTTGTCAGCGGTTTCAGTCAATAGAATTTAAGCACATTTCGAGGATTCATAATGAAGTGGCTGATGCATTGGCTACTCTGGCATTGATGTTACATCATCCGGATAAGGCTTACGTGGACCCTTTGCAGATTCAGGTCCGCGATCAGCATGCTTATTGTAATGTGGTGGAAGAGGAACTTGACAGTGAGCCATGGTTTCATGACATCAAGGAATATGTCAGGATAGGTGTGTATCCGATATAGGCCACAGGTGATCAGAAACAAACAATTCGACGGTTGGCAAGCGGGGTTTTCCTCAGTGGAGGAGTGTTGTACAAAAGAACTCCAGACCTCGGGTTGTTGAGGTGCATGGATGCGAGGTAGGCCACCTCTATCATGACTGAGGTACATTCGGGGGTCTGTGGACTGCATATGAGCGGATATGTTTTGGCAAAGAAGATCCTACGGGCAGGTTATTATTGGCTTACTATGGAGCGAGATTGTATCAGTTTTGTACGTAAGTGTCATCAGTGCCAAGTGCATGGAGACTTGATTCATGCTCCGCCATCAGAACTACATACGATGTTCGCACCATGGCCTTTCATTGCCTGGGGCATGGATGTCATTGGGCCAATTAATCCAGCAGCGTCAAATGGGCACAAGTTTATTCTGGTAGCTATAGATTATTTTACCAAATGGGTGGAAGCTAAGACGTTCAAGTCTGTGACCAAGAAAGCTGTGGTGGATTTTGTGCATTCGAACATTATTTGTCGGTTTGGGATACCGAAGGTGATTATCACAGACAATGGGGCTAATCTTAATAGTCATCTGATGAAGGAGACCTATGAGTAGTTCAAGATTAATCATCGTCACTCTACCCCATACCACCCTAAGGAAAATGGTGCAGTTGAGGCAGCCAATAAGAATATAAAGAAAATACTTCGGAAAATGGTAGAAGGATCTAGACAGTTGCATGAAAAGCTGCCTTTTGCATTGTTGGGATACCGCACCACTGTTCGTACCTCAGTGGGGGCAACTCCTTACTCTTTGGTGTATGGCACGGAAGCAGTGATACCCGCAGAAGTGGAAATCCCGTCTCTCCAAATCATAGTAGAGGCTGAGATCAATGATGATGAATGGGTGAAAAGCTGCCTGGAGCAGTTGAGTTTGATTGACGAAAAGAGATTGGCATCCGTGTGTCATGGTCAGCTGTACCGGCAAATAATGGCAAGAGCGTACAACAAGAAAGTGCGTCCGAGGAAGTTTGAAGTCGGACAGTTAGTATTGAGACGTATTTTGCCTCATTGGGCAGAAGCAAAAGGAAAGTTTTCCCCGAACTGGAAGGGGCCATTTGTTGTAACCAGAGTGTTGTCTAATGGTGCACTATATTTGACAGACATAGAAGGAAAATGTGTAGAAATGACCATCAATTCTGATGCAGTCAAGAGATACTATGTATGATTTCTTTATTTTGATTGTACTTGTTTGTATTTGGCATACTTTAAAGATTGAAATGACGAAGGCATTTTGTTCTGCTATCTAAACACTTTTACCCCTTGTCATCCCCTTTGAGCCTTACTTATTTTCCTTCATATCCCTCTTTCGGAATCAATATCACCATTAAGAAACGCGAGTGCGGAACAAAAGAAAAAAAAAGAAAAGTAAAAAGAAAGGAATAAAAGAAGGAAAAGAAAAGAAGAAGAAAATTGAAGGTTAAAAGAAGAAAGAAAAGAAAGGGAAAAGAAAGAAAATGAAGAAAAGAAAGGAAAAGAAGAGCAGAAAAGAAAAACAGCAACGTAGTCTCTATGACGCGAACTACATTTGACTTGATCCCAAAAGGGTACGTAGGCAGCCTCTATGAGGTTCACTCATACCAGAATAAAACCCAAAAGTCCCCAAGCAAGAAACTGGGGCAGAGGTCGTGGTTGTTGTAAGAAATCTGATTTCGAAAGTTGTAATTTTAACCCATTTTGAAATTATTTCGAGCCTTTCATACCCTTTCTTTATAACCCCGTCCAGAGCCAGCATTACAGTCCAAAAAAAGACCTTCTGATCAATTTTTGAGAAATGTCAAGTCAAGCAGGTAAAGGTAATTCATGTCCGGGGAAACACTCTGTTTCAAGCAAGAAAAGCAAAAAGATAAAAATGAGAGAGTCTTATTGGTGAAAACCTGCACAGGCACCGTAAGGCGACGGGAGTTGAGAGAAAGAATAAAATGAGAGAGTCTTATTGGTGAAAACCCTCGCGGGCACCTTGAGGCGAAAGTGAGTTGAGAAATGGTTAATGGATAAAGGTATGTTGGTGAAAAACTGTTTCGAGGCATTGCAGGTTAAACAACTGATTGGGCCAGTTAGTCCGAAATGCATGTCACGATCATTGGTGCCAGCTGTTCCGGTCAGATAAGTTTCTCTTATTTGTTCTTTTAACAGTCATCCGGTTTTGGATTTTTCTTATCCTTAATTCATAAAATCATTGCGTTTCATTTTCTTTTGGGGATTTTCGTCCATCTAAAATGTTCCAATGTCAATTTTTGTTCAAAGCAAGAGGGAAAGGATTTCAAAGCTTACTACCAGCTTCCAAAAATGGTAAAGCATAATGTGGTCAGAGCATGGCAACAACAACATGATGTAAAGGGGAATAGGAGAGCTCACCGGGAGTTTCATCGGTGGAATAATTGGAAAATGTTGTGGGAAATGTAAAGGTTCAGACCAAAGGGTTAGAGGTATGAAACAACAGCACGGGTACACGACAGTCGGGTTGTCAAAGGTAGGGAATTTTAGCAAGAATGCCATCAACTAACCACCATTTTAAACTAACGAAATTTGCTTCGATTGAAACAGGGGCAGAATAGTTGTTTGTTCAAAAGGAATTCTCCATGAGGGAAAAGCAAGAGGTAATCAGGTTTGACTGCAAGTGAGGTATGTGTAAGACACAAGATAATGAGGAGTAACATAGGAAAATGTAGGGTAGTCTCAAAGTTTGCATGTTTAGGACAAAATTTTAAGTTTTGAAGTGGGGAGCCCGCCCCTATAACAAGGGAATACATTTCAGTTTTTAAATTTTATGTTTTGAAGTGGGGAGCCCGCCCCTATAACAAGGGAATACAATTCAGTCTTTAAATTTTAAGTTTTGAAGTGGGGAGCCCGCCACTATAACAAGGGAATACATTTCAGTTTTAAAATTTTAAGTGTTGAAGTGGGGATCCCGCCCCTATAACAAGGGAATACATTTCAGTCTTTAAATTTTAAGTTTTGAAGTGGGGAGCCTGCCCCTATAACAAGGGAATACATTTCAGTCTTTAAATTTTAAGTTTTGAAGTGGGGAGCCCGCCACTATAACAAGGGAATACATTTCAGTTTTTAAATTTTAAGTGTTGAAGTGGGGATCCCGCCCCTATAACAAGGGAATACATTTCAGTCTTTAAATTTTAAGTTTTGAAGTGGGGAGCCTGCCCCTATAACAAGGGAATACATTTCAGTTTTTAAAGTGGGGAGCCCGCCCCTATAACAGAGGAATACATTTCAGTCTTTAAATTTTAAAGTTACACTTCATTCTTATCGCAATTCAAGTTTTAATTTTCAATTCTTATTAGTATATGGTAACATGTACCCAGTTTTCCAAATTGGGAAAGAAGGTTTTCTTTGTTTGGTTCATTTTGTGAAGTCAGGAGCCCTCTTGGATAACAGAGGAATACATACGGTTCAAGTTTCAGTAATCGGGAGCCCACCCGTACAATAAGGGAATACATTCAAGTTCAGCAATTTGAAGAAAGGAACAACACCTCAGTTTGTAGTTCGCAATGGCAACGAGGGATTTTACCAAGAAAACACAAGACAATAAAGCAACGAGGAAGTACAACAACATGTTTGAAGAATTTAGATAGGATTTTGCAATTCCTAGGTCATAGTTTAGTTTAACGTTTTTTATTTTGCCATGGTGTAATAAGGGAAGTCAGCAAGCAGTAGCAGCAACAATCGCAGTGAAATCATAGCTCCTGGTAGTCGCAGCTACCAGACATTCCTGAACTACATTTACCTGATTCCTGTTTAGCCCAGGATATGTAGGCAACCTCCGAAGCAGGGTGCGGTCAACTATTTCAAAAATGTCTCACACGGAATATTCAAACGGACAAAAATCACTCATGTTTGCTCACTTGTCTTTGCCCGAAAACTTTTCATGTTTCCGAGCAAAGAGGGGCAGCTGTGAGCACGTGATTTTTGCCCAAAGAAAATTATTCCCAGAAATTCAAACAAAACAATTTCTTTATTTTTTTTATAATTTTTGTGAATTTTGGTGTCACTTTCTGCTAATTGTCGCATTTATATGTGAATTTTAATTCATATGATAAAATACAAAAATATGCATTTGCATCTGCATTTAGGATTTATTTCATATTTTTTAGTATTAATTAGGGGTTAATTTGTCTTAGAACAAAATATGAAGAAAATAACAAAAATAGTTCACTTTTGCATATTTAATTGTTTAATTGTGAATTCGTCCCGAAATAGTTTTTAAAATAATAGTAGAAATGAATTAGTTTAATTTTTGAAATATATTAGGACTTTATTTTAAATTGTTGCAATTTTATAAAATCAGAAAAATACAAAATATACAAGGTGAAATACAAAAATAGAAAACAAAAAAGAAATAGAGAAAGGGCTGCCCACGATTTGGGCCATGCCCAATTCATTTCACCCGGGCCCAACATTTCTTTCTTCTTTCCCACGCCCCAAGCCCAATCCAACACAGACCAGGTCCGGATTTTCAAAAAGTTCAAACGGTGTCGTTTCCCTTTCCCATTTGATCTGAGCCGTCCGTTCATCATAATCCTACGGTCCACAATCATTTCTCTATCTCCTTATAAATGTCTGAAGCTAATTCAAACCCTAGAGACAGACAGCTTCTTCCTCGTACTATCTCTAAGCCCCACCGGAACCCCCTGCCGGCGAACACAACCTATGCCGTTGACCACCAAAATTTCACC